>NC_089788.1:59350797-59667047 GCF_040412425.1 Macrobrachium rosenbergii
TTTTAATTTTGTATCGGCGTCCTTCCTGCCTAAGTAGAATAAAGGGAGATCGGTCTTCCCGTCAAAGGAAAGGTGAAGGAGTTTACCCCAAAGTCATCCCATTCACTAAGGAACATTTTCCTACCGTTCTAAAATGGCTGTCACTGATCGGGAAAGGATCAAGCCTAGTAACAGCGATAGAGGGGTCCCAGAAATCTTTTCAATCATTCTCAGTCCTTTTCATTTTTTTATTTGTATTTTTTTTTTTTTTACTTTGGGCACCGATTTTTTTTTTTTTTGTAACTTTTGAGTGTGAGGGATCGATATCACAGAATACACACACACACGCACACGCAAACACACACACATATAAGTATAGAATAAAAGTTTACCAAATATAAGCTAACGGGTTATGGTTCTCTTTAAGACAAACACTTTGTATCGTACAGCGGTATTATAACAGGGTATGATAAGCCAGTGTTAACCTGTTTATCAAGTAGTCATTTTCAGAAGGCCTACAAATTACAGCAATAGAATTCTGTGTATCCGAAAAGAAAAGTGCTGTTGTAAACATTTTGCCAAAGAGGACATTAATTCAGAAGGAGCTATTGCATCTTGCAGTGCCAAAGAGGACATTAATTCAGAAGGACCTATTGCATCTTGCAGTGCCAAAGAAGACATTAATTCAGAAGGACCTATTGCATCTTGCAGTGCCAAAGAGGAGATTAATTCAGAAGGACCTATTGCATCTTGCAGTGCCAAAGAGGACATTAATTCAGAAGGACCTATTGCATCTTGCAGTGCCAAAGAGGACATTAATTCAGAAGGACCTATTGCATCTTGCAGTGCCAAAGAGGACATTTAATTCAGAAGGACCTATTGCATCTTGCAGCCCCAAAGAGGACATTAATTCAGAAGGAGCTATTGCATCTTGCAGCGCCAAAGAGGACATTAATTCAGAAGGACCTATTGCATCTTGCAGCGCCAAAGAGGACATTAATTCAGAAGGAGCTATTGCATCTTGCAGCGCCAAAGAGGACATTAATTCAGAAGGAGCTATTGCATCTTGCAGCGCCAGAGAGGACATAAATTCAGAAGGAGCTATTGCATCTTGCAGTGCCAGGAGGACATTAATTCAGAAGGAGCTATTGCATCTTGCAGTGCCAGAGAGGACATTAATTCAGAAGGAGCTATTGCATCTTGCAGTGCCAAAGAGGACATTAATTCAGAGGGAGCTATTGCATCTTGCAGTGCCAAAGAGGACATTTAATTCAGAAGGACCTATTGCATCTTGCAGCTCCAAAGAGGACATTAATTCAGAAGGAGCTATTGCATCTTGCAGCGCCAGAGAGTACATTAATTCAGAAGGAGCTATTGCATCTTGCAGAGAGAGGACATTAATTCAGAAGGACCTATTGCATCTTGCAGTGCCAGAGAGGACATTAATTCAGAAGGACCTATTGCATCTTGCAGTGCCAGAGAGGACATTAATTCAGAAGGACCTATTGCATCTTGCAGTGCCAAAGAGGACATTTAATTCAGAAGGACCTATTGCATCTCGCAGCGCCAAAGAGGACATTAATTCAGAAGGAGCTATTGCATCTCGCAGCGCCAAAGAGGACATTAATTCAGAAGGAGCTATTCCATCTTGCAGTGCCAGAGAGAACATTAATTCAGAAGGAGCTATTGCATCTTGCAGTGCCAGAGAGGACATTTAATTTAGAAGGACCTATTGCATCTTGCAGTGCCAAAGAGGACATTAATTCAGAAGGACCTATTGCATCTTGCAGTGCCAAAACTATTGGGAAGAACTAGGCCAGATTAAATCAGCATGTCGACAAGACTTATCGAGAACACTTACTGCATCTTCCTTCGTATGCCATCGTTATGCCACGTCCAGGGTTTATGCAGGACTCGTACATGAGCACGCAGGGATTGGTGTAAGTGACGCCGTCGTTTCCACAGACAGGTTCATACTTTCTGTTGCAAGGGATGGTGCACGGGTCGGGTATCGCTGCAAAGGAGAACTTCGGTGTGCATTACAGAGTAATAGGATTTTTAAAATTTGAAATAGATTATTTCTTCATCAGTATTGACAAGAATGTAAAACAATGTACCGTGAAGATATTTTAATGATGTTTGTACCGAGTCATTAAGCTGAGATTCAAATCTAAATGAAGTGATTTTGATAAAAGATATTCTGCGCTTACAGAGATTGTTTATTTACAATTTACAAGGATTGTTTATTTACAGTTTTTCCAGTTAATAATTTAATCTAGGTAACTAAATTAAGACTCATCCAAGGGCAGAAGAGTGTAAAATCGGCAACGTATCTACCATAGCTCATAATTATACTTCCTCAATCTTTTCAAATCTTGCATCATTTAGCAAGCTGTCCAGTTATATAGAAAGTGACAGCTTTGATAATGTATTATTTTGTTGTTTTGTCAACAGAACGATGTGAAAAATAAGTTAGCAGAGTTTAGGCTTGATTTACCATGGATAGAAAGAAAGGGCAGCTGTATTGAAACTGCAGTCTCAGCACCAGAGCTGAATGTTGAGGTATGTTAATGTTATTTTGGTTATTAATTTGTAATTTTTATATATGTAACTTACCAAGTAATTACATTGCGTACAGGAGTTGAATACTTATGACTAATATACATGATTCATTAGAATAAAGTGGCCTTCATTTACTGAGGACGCATCATACACTTTCAAGGTAATATCACCACTGGCCGTAATATATATATATATATATATATATATATATATATATATATATATATATATATATATATATATATATATATATATATATATATATATATATATATAATTATGAGATGTCCACAGTTCAGACTAACAGAATTTGTTGTATATGAATAGAAACTGTTTACTTGAATCACAAAAAAACCTTTAACGGAAATTGTCATATGCCTGCAAATATAAGCAATTATAAGCAGTTATGAGTTAACAAAGAGTACCGCTCAAACGTAGGAGACGCTGTAGTTAACGGGAAAAGGGAGAGAATTGTCTCATTCCTGTTCAGAACATCAGTTACTTACTGCAAGGTCCTGGCCGCAAATACGTTAAGCTGCTGTCCCGACATGAGGCAACATACAAGAAACAAACATTGGGGTATGTCCTGCCATCACTTCCACATACCGGGATATACTCAAAGACGCATTGGGCATCACAACCTGCAAGTTGTAAGGATGTTTTACGGTGATTGATGCGTTGTATATATATATATATATATATATATATATATATATATATTGTATATATATATATATATATATATATATATATATATATATATTATATATATATATATATATATATATATATATATATATTGCATATATATATTATATATATATATATATATATATATATATATATATATATATATATATATATATATATATATATATATATATATATATATATATATATATATATATATATATATATATATAAAAATATATATATATATATAGAAAAACAAGACAGCTATCAGGAACGTTTGTCATTCAACTGTTGAATTTAAAATGAAGGTCTGTGCATAAAACTTACGCCACACACACACACACACACACACACACACACACACACACACACACACACACACACACACACACACACACACACACACACACACACACACGCAATTACTCAACGCTACCCCACCGGCACTAGGATAATAGGTCCGTTCTCCTCTACTGTATATAGCGAACATTTTATCTGTCTTCCTGCCTCATCCTGCTTCCTGATACCTGCGAATTATACACATTTTTCACCAACCCTTTGTTCTCCAAACACAATTGCCATTAATTATACGTAGACATAACTGTGCTTTTGTCGACCTTTCAGTTGTTCGTGCTCTACATATACTGTGCAAACAGTTCATTTCATCAACTTTTATATTTTTTTACTCTTTTAAAATCCATACTTGACTGCCATAGAGGAGAGAGTAGCTCAACAAGCCTTTCGCGCACTCCAACCAATTATTGCTTCCGTAAACAAACCTGTTTCTCTGCGAGACCTTTTGCATGTTCCCTGGTACCCTTCGTGCTTCACCTGTTCTGTGATTCACATCTTCTCTCAAATGACCGTCATCCATTCCATCCACTCCTAATCACGTGTGTAAATCAACCACTTCCATTCTTCCACTAACTTACGTCCATTATCCATTTTATGTGTCTGCGAACGCGTGAAAGATGAACTATTACTTATCCTAAATGTACTGATTGCTTATTCATTGTTTACAAGTGAGAGACAATAGTAATTTCTAAATGAATGACAATTGTTCACTTTTGATGGGTCTGTCCGTGGCAAGTGCGTCGGTTCATATGCGTGAGAAAAAATGCTTTGTCATAGACCAAAAATACTTTATTTTCGAAACAATACATGAAATATTTTATACCCTAAAGTAGAAAAAATATATTTTATTTCCAAGACTCATCAAGGCTGTTGGCGTTTGACGTCAAAGCCGCAGTTTAATGCACAAAAGATTAAGATCAGTACTTACGTGGGGGTGTTCCAATGACTAAAGAACTTGTAATGTTGAGCAGCTGGCATGTCACGATCAAGGAAAAATATAACCACCGTGAAAACTTCAACTGAGCCATCTTGTCCTCGTATCTGCAGGCGTAGGTCCAGGTCCGAAGGGGACTTCCCTTTGGGTAGATTCTACTTCCAAAGGGCCTTTATGGGAGGAATGTATTCCTTTTTCTTTCCTCTTTCAGTTTTTCTGTTGGTTTATTTTAGGGATGTTATAGTTCCAGTGTAACTTTCTTTCACTTCACTTGGAGGAACTAGAGATAAACACGTGGATGTTCTTGAGAATTTACCGCGGGAAATGCTGAACTGTTTCCAAAAATAGTGAAAAGAGAAATGAATAAGAGAGAAAAATCTTGTGTATACGAGGCACATCAGTAATGGCTTTAATTTCTAAGTTACATAATTACATAAAGTCACTGAGAACAAGTATATAAACACACACACACACACATCTAAGCTTTCTCGATCTACTTCCGTGTTCCTTGGTCTTGATGATAATCCACCATTTAGTGGGCCCCAAACACGCTTAGGCAAACGGGCAGTTTTAACGAGATCTCGCTTGGTTGTTTATTTGTGTTAAAAGATTGTTACATAGTTCAGCGGATAATTGATAATTTTCTGTAGACTTGCTGGGCCTCTACAACATCACTTAGATTAAAAGCAAAGATCTCACGCTCCAAATGGTGTACCTTCCTTTCCTTTTACTATACCTCCGTTCATATTCTCTTTCTTTCAACGTACTTTCCACCCTCTCCTAACAATTGATTCATAGTGCAACTGCGAGGTTTTCCTCCTGTTACACATGTGAAACCTTTTACTGTCAATTTCCGTTTCAGCACTGAATGACCTCATAAGTCCCAGTGCTTGTCCTTTGACCTAAATTCTGTATTCAGTTCGGTTCAATTCAAATATACGTCACTGCCATCTGGTAAACAGCTAAGATTTGTGAGCGTTTCTGTAGTTTGTTTCCATAAAGATAATATTAAGAATAAAAGCTAGAAGATTTTATAAATACCATGAAAATTGTGACAGGAACTAATAGCAAAAGTTCAGGTAATGAAATTTACGTTGGCTCACCTAAAAGAGAGAGAGAGAGAGAGAGAGAGAGAGAGAGAGAGAGAGAGAGAGAGAGAGAGAGAGACCAGGACGCCCATAGCTGTAAATAAAAAGGTTGACTTAACAGGTCAACGACTTTTCTAACATATACATATATGCATACATACATACATATATATATATATATATATATATGTGTGTGTGTGTGTGTGTGTGTGTGTGTGTGTGTGTGTGTGTGTGAGCGCTCGCAAGAAAGGTGAAAGAGAAACTCGAGCTTTCGCATATTTTTCAAGACATGATTACAGCATGTAGCGGGTGCTGTGATCATGTCTTGAAAAACAGACGAAAGTTTGGTGCCTTCGAGTTTTGCTTTTCATGAGCTTTGTACACATGCACACACACACACACACACACACACACACATATATATATATATATATATATATATATATATATATATATATATAATTGTATATATATATGCGTGTGTGTATTCATATATACACATACACACGTATATATACGAATATATTTCTGACTCACATCAGAAGTTGAACCCAGGTCTTTCAATTGAAAAGCAAGGCTGCCTTGCCTTTCAATTGAAAGACCTGGGTTCAATCCTGATGTGAGTCAGAAATTTACTTCTGTTCCACACGTGATTGTGTGCTGATTATTTCTGTATAAATATAAATATAAATATATATATATATATATATATATATATATATATATATATATATATATATATATATATATATATATATATATATATATATATATATATATATATAGAGAGAGAGAGAGAGAGAGAGAGAGAGAGAGAGAGAGAGAGAGAGAGATTCAACAGCATTCACCGCGACTACTGAACTGAAGGTGATTTATTGATTGTGTGCAATGATCAGTAGCCTGACTCAGTGTCGCTTCCTGATAGTAAAAAGAAACGTGTGACCTTCAAGAATAGGTAGGCTGCTGTCCCTGAGTGCGAGGAAGAAGAAGAAGAAGAAGAAGAACAGATTTCCTGTCTCGCCTCTCCGGATAAAGAGTCTTCAGAAAGGCAACAGACCTTAGAAGTCTGATGCAAGCGGACAGGTGTTTCGGTAATGCCTCTGTAAGCCACCGGGGAAAGATGGGCAAATGCAAGAATTATCTCAGGATACGTAATGATGTTAGTGTTCTAAATATTAGCAAATATATATATGTATATATATATATATACATGTGTGTATATGTATATACATATGTGTATATATACATATATATATATATATATATATGTATATTAAAATATATATACATTTTTTCTTCCTCTGTTCATCTCGATTATAGGAGTTAGTCTTTTTGTTAAGAACAGCTTAAAGTTAAATTATTTTAGTTAAATTTGAAATTCATCGAACTAGATTTGGTATTATTTTCATTGGTTCCGCAGTATTATCGAATTTAGATCAAAGCTTTCCCGTACAATTTTAAGTTGTGATTATTAATATTAAGAATAGTATTCTCTGAGCAAAATAGAAAACGTAATGCTTCTATGTATTACTTTATAATACAGATTATATACGGACATTCATCACTCTCCTGTATTGTGTGTATTTGTGTGTGCAGGTTGCTACCCTTATATGATAAACAGAAAATGAACCGAAGCAAGAACGCCCAACTGATGTATTTGTACTTATGAAAAATGAGTACACCTTTTTCATTTCTTCTTTTATCTTAAGGGATGGAGTGTAGCTCGAGAGCCTATCCTTTCTTTGTTGTGTTGCATTTATGACCTGTTTTATCCAGTGTTTATCTTTTTCGTTCTTTTTTTTTCTTTGTTGTGTCTGATTTTCTTTTCCATCCGTCCTGTGTTGAACAACATCCGGTTTCTTTTAATATTTTCATGTTCTTTCAGGACTTTAATTCAGAGTTTTCTGCTGTATGTGTTGCTGACTGGGAATTTATTCACTTTCTCACAAACACACACACAGACGAGAGAGAGAGAGAGAGAGAGAGAGAGAGAGAGAGAGAGAGAGAGAATGCCATGATTGTGTACAATACATTCTACAGGAAGCGTCCTTTGTCAAACGAAATGGATATTCCTTTGACAGGAAATTTCGCCAACCAACTCAGCCTATTGTGTCCTACGTATTCTGATGACATAATCTCCCTGTCTCATTATATCATTTCTTTCTATTTCTGGTTTTCTTCGAGACGTTTCTCTTACTTGAAGTATAGCCAGGTTTTCTTCCTCTGATCGTTTACAATAGCCACAGTTGAATTTTTTATCATGGCGTTCGTATTACTGTTTGTATCCAACGGTGAAATTCTGGTAGAATTATGAACAAATAAATAACACAATACTAATAATGGTTTACCACCGCAATCATTGACTGGACGTTTGTTGACTAAGACGGGAAACGACGATTTTTGTGACTTTTCCAAGCGGGATGTTAGGGACTATTCTTAATGTAATATACAGTATTGTTTGTAATGTTCACGATTCTTTTCATGTTAAATTTATGTTTTCCTATTTTGAAGATTTCCGTAGCAATTTTCTCACGTGACACCGAATGATTGCGGTTTTTTTTTCTATATTTTGTATTTCCGTTTTTATAATGGGCAACAAATCTAAGCGGTTATTGCACAACACAGTGAAAATTGCACGGAATGTAGATACAACTTTATTCCCTTCTTGTTTACAGTCATGTTTGTCTAGGATGTTTTTATTCTCTTCCTGCAGCCAACATGATTCATCTCAGAAAAACCTTCTTTAGTCGGTTAGTGCGGCTCACTTTAACCAGTTAAATGTTTTGATTGTTAGTTTTATAGCCATGAATGTGTCATGTGGGTCGCATTAGAAGAAAAAGCTATTCTTATGATTATTTACTTTCTAAAGCTCCACCAATTTGGTTTCGATAAAACTGATCTTTGGTAAATCATTTATGTGGTTCTTCATTTAGATCATGCCGTAGCAATTGAATGCTGAGGTCTTTAAAGACGCAACACAAGGGATTTATCGCGAAACGGGTTTAAATCGCTTCTACCAGTCCGGTATCTGTATATGAGCTTCCGTTCGTGGAGTTAAGGCTGGTTGGCTGCAAGAAAGAACAAGTAAAAAATGCCCGAAAGAACCGAGTTTTCTGTACAGGCATAATCAAGGACACCGAAAAGAGAACTATTTTTCGGTGGTCTCGGTATAATGCTGTATAAGCCGCGGACCATGAAACTTTAACCACTACCCGTTAGTGGCCTGTGCTATATCGTTGCCAGACGCACGATTATGGCTAACTTTAACTTTAAATCAAATGAAAACTACTGAGGCTAGAGGGCTGCAATTTGGTATGTTTGATTATTGGAGGATGGATGATCAGTATACCAATTTGCAGCCCTCTAGCATCCGTAGTTTTTAAGATCTGAGGGCGGACAGAAAAATTGCGGGTAGAGAAAGTGCGGACGGACAGACAAAGCCATCTCAACAGTTTTCCTTTACAGAAAACTAAAAACTCGTGGTCACTGACTCTGTCACACTTAGTTTCCGAGTTGAAGGTGAGTTCTTTGAAAAAACTTTCTCATATAGTTAGTTCCTCTCGGCACAAGGAAGGGATTTGTGTATAGCCAGCGCGTTGATCCACATGTTCGCTCAGTCACTAAAACTGCAGGAAACTGAAGTACCATCATTTACTCTTTGGGCCCCACTTTGAAGAAAACTGTCACATATTAACTGCTTCCTATTCGCACGAGGAAGGATACCTGCGTATATCCTACGTGTTTATCCACATAATCGCCTAGTCACTAAAACTACGGGGATATTGACTACTGTCATTTACTCTGCACCTTTTTTTCAAGCGCTGGCGTCCTTCAGATATTCTCCTGCGGGGGATCGCAGCGACCTTGCACGATTTATGAAGCCCGTAGCGACTTGAGTGGTTCCTGCCGCGTATCTGTCGCGGCTCGTAATCGCGTAATCATATGTGACTGTTTCGCGTCTCTCACGACCTTGTTTCTGCGTAAGCTCCAGTCATCTTGCGTCTTGATATTCTCTTCTTGGGGTGATTCCTTTGTTTTGGCTGGAGGTTTTCTGTATTGTTTCTTTTCCTGTTGTTTTCTTATTTTCGCAAAAAAATTTCTTTGCTTGGCTTCGTGGTTGTGTAAGGTTTCTTCTGTTTTGCGGTAAATCTTTTCTTTCCTCAATATTTTTTTGTGATTTTTTTTTTTGTGGTGATTTACTTCCATTACTTTGTTCCTTTTTTTACTTATTTGTTCCCATTGTTGCTCTCGTAAAATGTTCATTTCCTCGTTTTTGTAATGATCCTTATCTGGATATTTCGTAGATTTTTCTCCTCGTTACTTTTTTTCTGCAGTGATTATGGTCTGAGAGTCTTTCTTGCTTGTAATTTCATTTTTCACTTCACCATCATTTTTGCTCTCTCTCTCTCTCTCTCTCTCTCTCTCTCTCTCTCTCTCTCTCTCTCTCTCTCTCTCTCTCGTTGCGCAGTTGATAGCACTTTCTTCTCATAAGCAAGTTGAGCCTTGTTCGATCCCGAATGGAATGGCGAAGACGCATTTCCTTAGAGCAGTAGTGAATTATGTACCCGGCTGTTAGTAAACTGTTGCGGGGGAGCATTTTTTGGTGAAGGTGACAGTGTCAGTGGTGTCGAATTACTTCGTAAAGGGGAACTAAATATAGACAAAATGGTGATTTCCGGAAGCGTTTGGTGTACGTTGTTACAATACGTGGGTTCTGGAAAGGGTGGGTCACTACAGGGTTGCAGTATTAGCATAAAAGTTTACATTTATTTCCTTTGTCTCCCCATTTTGTCCTCCGTAGGGGGTTAGTGCCATCAGTGCACCTCATGCAGTGCACTTTAGGCATTACCTAAGGTTCTTTGCAGCGTCCCTTCGGCCCCTAGCTACAACCCCTTTCATTCCTTTTACTCTACCTCCGTTCTTATTCTCTTTCTGCCATCTTACTTTCCACCCTCTCATAACAATTGTTTCATAGTGCAACTGCGAGGTTTTCGTCCTGTTACACCTCTCAAACCTTTACTCTCAATTTTCCTTTCAGCGCTGAATGACCTCTTAGGTCCCAGTGCTTGGCCTTTGCCTTAATCTTATATTCCATTTTCAGTTCCCCATTTTGTCAGTTCGTTTGGTCACTACTTTCTTTGCAGAGTGAAATCCACTGAACGAGTGGAGAGAGAGAGAGAGAGAGAGAGAGAGAGAGAGAGAGAGAGAGAGAGAGAGAGAGAGAGAGTCTTAATCTTACATGCAAAGCTGCAATCTTACTGACCGCACTTTACGCCCCGAAGAGCCATGCCTGCATTTTGGAAAGGCCTCTTCGAAGAATCTAAAATATTAATATTCATTTTGATGGCTGAGAACTTAAAAGCGATATAGGTAAAAAGAGTCAAACGTCTTAAAACTACATTCTTAGAGACTACTGTAGTAAGTTAAATAAACTCTATTTGGTAAACACAAGGCTAATTAATGTTCATTTATAACTAGATTCTTCAGATGGCAGTAGTTGTGTATCTGGACACAACGGTGGAATGCTAAAGAATAGAGGCGAAAGGGAGAGAAAAATGTGACGTAAAGACTTTATCCAAAAGGAAATCCAGGGAAAACCATAAAATATAGGAAAAAGTCTTGTTTGAGTTTTATCACTCGATTCTCGACACTTCCAGCATTTGACAACATGTTCTTGTAATTTCCTCTTTTTCATTCGTATCTCGTTGTGCTTACCCCTTGTGGGGGTTGGGGGGGGGGGGGGGGAGGGCTAGTGCCGTCAGTGCGCCTCATGCGGTGCACTATAGTGTACATTTAAAGGGCCTTGGGCATTGCCTAAGGTTCTTTGCAGCGTCCCTTCGGACCCAAGCTACAATCCCTTTTTTCATTTTTACTGTACCTCCGTTCATATTCTCATTCTTCCATCTTGCTTTCCACACTTTCCTAACTGTTGATTCATAGTGCAACTGCGAGGTTTTCCTCCTGTCACACCTTTCAAACATTTTTACTGTCAATTTCCGTTTCAGCGCTGAATGACCTCATAGGTCCCAGCGCTTGGCCTTTAACCTAAATTCTAAATTCTCCTTCTTCTTCTTCTCAGTATTTACCCGTTGATGCAAAGGTTTCTCTTACGTATCATTAACATTTTTTGATATATGGATGGCATTGTAGTTTTGGGGCATTTTTATGAACTTTCTAGGTACAGTTAGGGGCATCTTGGAGGGTCGTTTGCTAAGTCAGTTATGGGGGGCGCGCAGTGACCTTTCACGCCTTGCTGAAACGTTTGGGGGTATTTATGCCATTATCTCTGGCTGTTGGGTCATCACAGATGCCACGTTTTCTTGCTTACGTCACGCGATGGCCTTATAATCCATGTTTCAAAATCACTTGGTGTGTCATTGCCTATGTGCCTTGGTGTTTGACGTTCGCATGCATTCATTTGTTAACAACTCATTATCTTCTCAGTTTGATTTTTTTTTTAAATAGTGTTTTTATTTTAAATTTTCATTTTCACCATGACGTCACTGACCTTGCATTTGCGACGGCAATTTTATGCACCGATAACTTGAACAATCAGTCAAGATTCTCTTACTCATACGAGACTATTGACAGTAACAATAAGAAAAGTTGAATTGACAGAAACGCTTCGATAATGTTTTGGGTAATGCACATGACCCGCTTTCTATCACTGACAGCGTCTTTAGCTGTGTTACGTTAAAATATTTAACAACAGTTAACATTAGCTCCAGGAATTAAGAACCTAACCACATTGTCAATTATTATTGCTATGTGCAGTCTTTTGCTCCAGCGATTCTTTCCGTAGTTGAGATAATTATCACATATCTGAGGCCCCTCTCTATCTCTCTGCGTGTGCATGTGTGTGTTTCGACATGTTCGGATCGAGAGAGAGAGAGAGAGAGAGAGAGAGAGAGAGAGAGAGAGAGAGAGAAACACACCACACACGGAGATAACATTATCGACACGTGTGATATATTAACGTTAACACAGTAGGCTACCGTATGTGTTGAATACCCGTAGCAAAAGACTATAAAAAACATTGCATTGTTGATGAAAATATTCATCTGCATACGGACTTACTTGCATGTGACGTGTTCGTGTTCTTATGTTTAAAAAGATATACTTTTTATTTTGTAATTTCCATCCAGTAAGCAGTTACGATAATTATCTGTTGATTATTGCAACAAGTGAAGAAAATAGAACCTTTGGTCGCTCACATGCTAATTCCTTTGTGAAAGGGAGTGACTGTATTATATCGATGGAATTCATTCAAGATGAAAAAAGGATTTGTTGTAATCACAGCTCAACATTTGGTGATTGGTATTTCAAAAATTGTAAGTTCGGCTGTGGCTTGACAAATGAAATTAAAGTGTGGAGTCCCAACGACATCACGCTTTAACGTTGTTCACTACCGAAGAATGTTAAATTCAATAAACTCTCAATAAAGTTCTAAACACCACAAAAGGATTCACTAATGGAGAACATGAAATCCTTGAAAATTCAGAATTACAGACGCTGTCACACTACAGTGTTATTCACCAGTGAAGAAGGATACGAGAGATGCCACGATCAACTGAGGCGGGGAACGAAGCGACCTTCTCCCTGAATCCCCAAAACACAACTGATGCCATCCAGTCCTCCACAGACAGTACACTTCTTCGCGCTGATAGTGGTGTGACACGGCGCCTCACGCTGCGCGCCTTTCATGGCTCAGGATGTACCGAAGGACGTTTTGCGTGATTATGCGCCGCGCGCCCGCATGCGCGAGTGTGTAGGCTGTTGAAATTGTTGCGCTTTTTCTGTCTAAAGATAGGCTTACATACCGGTATATATGTATATTTAGATGTATATATAATATCTCTCTCTCTCTCTCTCTCTCTCTCTCTCTCTCTCTCTCTCTCTCTCTCTATATATATATATATATATATATATATATATATATATATATATATATATATATATATATATATATATATATATATATATATATATAGTAGGTAGATAGATCACACACACATATGTATATGTATATGTATATATATACATATATACATACATACATATATAATAGATTTATGTTAGAAACAGGGAAGGCGAAAGAGGAAAGGTTTCAGTAGAAATAATTCGTATTAACTGCAAAAATCTTACTAATTCTATTTGTACAAAATATTTACTGTGACTTTCCAGTCGACTCAATTTACAGTTCATGGAATAAAAAACACCACACTATAATACTGCGACGCTGTGGTTCCATTCAGCATTAATACCCTTATCAATATTCCTTTCTTAATAAAATCACCAAACAGGTTAACATTAATTTATCTATTTCATGTACTGTTTATATTTAAACTGTCATGTTCCTCCAGAGAAATTGTGTTCAGTATTAATAAACCATTTAGTATTTGCTATCGGTTCGGTGTGTTGACGCTTCTTATCCGTCGTGTTTTGTATTCATCCGTCGACAGCTTCTCCTCCAGAGATGTCCCAGAGAATTAAAGGGTAAAGAAGCGTTATCTTGCTAATTTCCTCTAAGAATGTATGATTAGTCTCTGGTTAGTCGTGCTGGGGTGACTAATGAGAGACCAACCAACGCTACTGATCTTTCTTTTGCGACGTAACCATCGACTGGTACTAGATGAGGTTATGATTCTTATATAATTGACTCTGTTAGGATTCGCCGGCTGAGCAGGGCGTGATGAAAGTGTAGTGCTTCAGTGGTAAATTTAAGGACCGGCCTAGCAACTTCATCCCCCTGTAGAAATCAGTGCAAAAGTTAGAAGTTTGCAAAAGACCGTACGGTTCCTCCTAAGCTGTCCCCGTAGAGGGGTAGTGCCGTTAGTGCACCCCATGCGGTGCACTGTAGGCATTACTTAAGTTTCTTTGCAGCGTCCCTATGAACAAGGCTGCAACCGCTTTTATTCCTTTTACTGTACCTCCGTTCATATTTTCTTTCTAACATCTTACTTTCCACCTTCTCCTAACAAGTGATTCATGGTGCGACTGCGAGGTTTTCCTCTTGTTGCACCTTTCAAACCCTTTTACTGTCAATTTCCGTTTCATCTCCGAATGACCTTATAGGTCCCAGAGCTTGGCCTCTGGTCTAAATTCTATATTCCATTCTCTAATCTATTCTCCTAAGCTGGAACGATTAATTTTTTTTATCGCGTGTCATTAACTACTATTCTTAGTGGTCATGTACTAACAGGTAGATTTCGTAGACGAGCCTCAAGTATGGAATTTCGATGAGGAAAGCGCTCTTTCGTAGGGAGACCTCTCTTTACCGGACGTTAACGCCGCGTATCTCTCACGTGATCACGTGCATCATGGTGGTGTGACTCCTCTTCCTCAGTTCCTCGTCTCTGGGTCCGAAGTTTGTTTTACAGACTTCGCACGGAAGGTGTCTGGAATCCAGAGAGAAAAGTCGAAGAAGGAATTAGGAGGATATCGAGGAAACAAGATTCCTGAATGCGAGTATGTTGATTGTGTCTGTGGAAAACAGGAGGCATGATTATCTTCTTACACGGAAAAAATTGATGTAAAGATGCGTGATAAAAGGAGAATGCATAACGATGATATCAAGTAGGTATGATCGATAGATGTGGCCAACTGTAGGTTTACTAAGTAAGTGGATGAATTGACATTGGTTACAAGATAAACAGGGGACGAATAAGGTTATTGGGTCATTGGTTTACATAGATCAAGCTGGCCTTATGCTAGCACGATCTCTTGCATAGTGTCGGTAAGATACTGATGTGAATGTGAGGCTTGGTGTGGACCTGGACTGATCAACTGAGAACCATAATTTTGAGCAGGTCTGAAGACATACTGGACTGTGCATACCAAACCGTCACTTCCGATATTTCTTTTGTTGTCGCGGTCTTCTTCTTCTTCTTTGATGATGTTTAAATCTCCTTTAGCAGATTTCTGTTTTCGTTGAATGTTTTATATCTTGCTTGTTATGTTTGAGTCCCCGAGACACCTTAATTTGTCAACATTTCGTAAGCTTTTTATTTGGATTGAATGTTGCTGAACTGCTCTTATCTTGTCGTCATTCCGCGCAGGTACTGTTGGGTGATTCCACTTGTCCTATCCACACGGAATTCATAATATAATCAACCATCCACCTGACGATAGAACTTTTCTCTCGGAGAATGGCATTTAAGTCCTAACAGACCAGTCAGAGTGGTTTTCACGTCGCAGTGATATTCGTTGCTTTGTTTCGCCCTTATATAAAATCTTCACCCCGGTCGGAACCGTGTCATCTTTCCATTCAGCTGACGTGGAAGAATATGGCTTCCTCTTCTCTCGCTCCTCCTCCTTCTTCTTCTATTTCTCTTCACAGTAAAGTTTATCATGACTGAGAGACCTTCGTAGGGGGGGTAGTGCCGTCAGTGCAACTCATGCGGTGCACTGTACTGTAGGCCTTACTCAAGGTTGTTTGCAGCGTCCCTTCAGCCCCTAGTTGCAATCCCTTTCATTACTTTTACTGTAACTCCGTTCGTGTTCTCTTTCTTCCGTCTTACTTTCCACCCTCTTCTTACAACTGATTTAGAGTGCAACTGCGAGGTTTTCATCCTGTTACACCTTTCAGACCTTTTTACTGTCAATTTCCGTTTCAGCGCTGAATGATCTCATAGGTCCCAGTGCTTTGCCTTTAGTCCCTAAATTCTATATTCTCTGTATGATTGAAAGACACCTGTAGGTATTTTTTTTCTAGCATTGAGCCGTTTCCCTTAATAGGGGTGGCTCGAGAACAGCTACACAGCGCTCAGTGCCTGTCATACTTTAATTGCCAACTCGTGGATTGAACCCCTTATGCAGAAAAAATTCCACAGTATTAGCCAGTTCGTGCACCTGCGAGGACGGCTCATCAGAGCTCGTCAAACCCCTAAATACACTGCCAATCACCATCATCTCGTGGGGTTTTTATCTCATATATCGGTGCTACTTTGGCTTGTATTATCTACATGTCACCTCCGAGGTGCTAGCACTAAACATGGAGGAAACTCACTGGACGCCGTGTTTAGTAGTAGCCCCTTGAGGATCAAAGTATTATATACACCCACTTCTATATTGTGTGGTCGCCAAATTACATTAATAAACAATATCGCTGATCCCCGAGGGGCTAGTACTGAACACAGCGTCCCATTGAGCTTCCGCCATGTTCAGTACTAGCACCTCGGAGGTGATGCGTAGGTAACAAGCCAAAGTAGCACCTATATATCTCAGCCTTTCTGTCCAATTGTGTGTTGGTCTTCCTGTCCTCCTCCCCTAAGTTTTTGATTATGGACTCTCTCTTCTCGCCAGCTTATCACGTCTGTTCTTTCCACATGACCGAAACATCTCCGAACACTGACCCATCCTTTCACTTGTGCTAAGGGTTTTACAACTTTATCTGTCACAGCATATCTCTCCCTTTCGGTCTGTTTTTATATTAAAATTGCAACTAAGACTAATTCATCTTTACAATATCTTCTTTCCATTTTAACTTCATACATATAAATATAAATATATATATATATATATATATATATATATATATATATATATATATATATATATATATATATATACATATACATATATACATACATACATACATACATACATACATACATACATACATACATACATACATACTGTACGTATATTGAAGGTCATGCGTATGCATACATTTGGCAATTATATTTTTGCATAGAGTACATCCATGGATCAACCTTTCCAGATAGATTCCTTAGGCGACGACATTTGTATTTTCGTTATATATGATTTTTTTTTTCATTCCTCGTAAAGGAAGTGGCTCAATCTGTCACATTCTTCGACGTCAGTTTTCAAAGGGGGCCAGTATCCTAACAGTAGACTGGAAAGTAAGTTATTCTGTTTCATATGCTAAATGGTGGAATACATCGAAAATATCACAAAGCTTTGTGTTCCTTGTAGCCGTTATACGCAAATAGTTATACGTAAATATGACATATATTTATTGATACTGCTGGCAATATTTACCTGAAATGGTCAAATCCACATGGAATTAGTATCGTCATTCCCGTCCAGATATTCTGGCTGGAGGTCGATCAGAAGAGACGATCTTCCTTATGCTCGTTCATTATAAGATTATAAGACAAGATGACTAACGAAAGATATGAGCATCTGAGCTTAACACACAGTAGTAACCATATCCTATAACCTGAAATAGAACTAATAGATTCACAATATTTGTGAATGTAAGTCAGAAAAGATTCGATACTAAATATGAGAATACCATTTGCAGCACTATGTATGGCTGTCATTTGTAACCCTTGGAACTGGACATGTTTATAATCCAGCGTATCCGCGCCCTGAGAAGCTATATAAGATCTCTTGCCCCTACTAAGAGATATACAAAATTCAGAGAACCATTCTCTGTGCCACGATTCTTTCAACAAAACAGATTTTTTAAAGCGAACGGTAGTAGTAGTGGACGGAATTTGCCTGGGAAACGGCTCCCTTGCTCCTTCTGTTTTTCCTTTGCTTGTGCTTGCTGCTTAATCCTATTCCCCATGGGGGTGCACTGTAGGTATTACTAAAGGTTCTTTGCAGGTTCCCTTCGGCCCCTAGCTGCAATCCCTTTCATTCCTTTTACTGTACTTCCATTCATATTATCTGTCTTCCATTTTGCTATCCACCCTCTCCTAAAAATGATTGCATAGTGCAACTGCGAGGTTTTCCTGTTGCACCTGTCAAACATTTCAAATATCCTTTCCAGCTGAATGACTTCATAGGTCCCATCTCTTGGCCTTTGGCCAAACTCTGTATTCCATTCCATTCCTTAATCCTGTTCGACTCAGTGCATTCGAAATTGTAGTAAAGACATGCCCTTGCAACGGCTTCTCTACAGTGGAAATAGCATGAGAGATATACTTTTGCATGGAATTATACACTCGAACGAGCAATTTTCCTCTTCATTATTATTATTATTATTATTATTATTATTATTATTATTATTATTATTATTATTATTATTATTATTATTATTATTATTATTATTCAGAAGATGAAACTAGTTCATATGGAACAAACCCACAGAGACCATTGACTTGGAGTTCAAGCTTCCAAAGAATATGGGAAGAAGTAAGAGGAGGTAAAGAGAAAAACAAAAAGAGCTCTCACATATTAAAAAAGGAAAAATAGATTAATAAATTAATAAACAGATAAAAACATATAAAAATGCAAGGAGAACAGTATTAGGGTAGTAATGCATTGCATCTTCGCTTGAACTTCTGAAGTTCCAATTGCGCGACATCCTCTGGAAGCAGTGGACCAAGTCTGTGAAAGATCTATTCCATTTTCCTCACTTTCCTAATCCCCTGCGGATGGCTGCTCTCAACAGACTATGGGTTCTTAGTAATTCATTAACCGTCCAGACAGACCGTCAGTATACACGCCTACAGGAACATTTTCACACACGCACGCAAGCACAAATGCACGCCTCAGCGGTAGCTACCAGACCGTGTTAGGTATTCATCTTTTCGTATTTTCTTTTTTTTTTCTTCCTTTTTTTGAGTGCAGCGGAAGTGTAGTCCACTTATCTTTCTGCCTTCATAAAATAGGTATGTAAATAGGTAGACTACGTCTCAGGTTGAAAGGTGTAAGGTGAAAAAGTAGAGAGAGAGAGAGAGAGAGAATGTGTGACTAGATTCGAAACTCGCAATTAGTAGATTTTTCCATCTTAATGACGAAAAGTAAATTTGTAATGGAAAGACTGAGAGAGAGAGAGAGAGAGAGAGAGAGAGAGAGAGAGAGAGAGAGAGAGAGTGTGTGTGTGTGTGTGTGTGTGTGTGTGTGTGTGTAATACATTTTCGTAAACGTCATACAACAGTAAAAGAAAAGTATTTTTTCTTGCATGTGAAGTAACAAAAAAATGCAGAAAACAATAGAAGCTGTAAAATTTAATAAAGCCTCGAAGGTAAAAGAGGAAACAAGATAACAGAGTATTTTGTAACAAAAACACTTAGATGTATAATTATATAAATAACTTTTCATATAGATAGATAATAGTCTCTCTCTCTCTCTCTCTCTCTCTCTCTCTCTCTCTCTCTCTCTCATTACAACTTAAACGAAACCATTCGTTTTCTGTGTGATAACTCTTTAGCCGAATGCAGAGTCTCTCTCTCTCTCTCTCTCTCTCTCTCTCTCTCTCTCAATTGTTAGTTTTCCCCGGAGAAACAAATTACCGAACCTTTAAGAAGGGATATTTAAACCTCCGGCGGGTGTCACATAATCTCTCCGTGGGAGGAGGGACTATCTCCTCCGGCTCGAAGGGACAAGGACTGAAATAGTACCGGTAGAAAAAGAGATGTCACGGTCGTCTTGCAGAGGCGAAATTCTGGAGGAAGATTGGTAATCAGACAGTTAAGTTAGGCTGATGCCTTTGGGGAAGGATGAACGAGGAAGGTCCTCTTCAAACTAAGGACGCAGTATGTTTGTATATACAGTGTATATTGCTATAAGTTATCATATATAGATACAAGCATCTGTATATATACATAATGGTATTTCTTTATATGAAACTTTCCTTTTAAACTCATTATTTTTTTATTTCCTATTCAGTTTCCTTACGTTTCAGTCAGTTTATCAAGGAAGTCCCAAATAACGTTAGGACATTCTATCAGAAAGCTTTCGAAACTGCAGTAGCAACAAACAGTGTATGACACTATATTTTAATTTTACGGAACCAAATTTTGTAATCTGTGGTTGCGCGCGAAGGTGTAGCCTATATAAGACATAATAATGAAGCATTTTTTTGTTATTATTTTCAGTACCGTTACCTTAAATTAGTGTGATACAGAAGTGTATTATTAACTGACAATTAAACTCAACGATGCCACACAAGTAATGATGCATCACAGCGCTGTTAATTTATGTTCTCAGCGACCTTCGTTGTGACTCTGCCTTTGCTCCAGAAGGATTCCGTTTTAGCCTCTCTCTCTCTCTCTCTCTCTCTCTCTCTCTCTCTCTCTCTCTCTCTCTCTCTCTCTCTCTCTCTCTCTCCCCGTATATATTATGAACGTACTTACGTGAGAATGTATAGGTATGTAAAAATTTGGCATTCGTACGCATATTTATAATGTTTATTTTTATATTTATATTTTGTAATTTTCAGGAAAAGCTAATGAAATGCGTAGTATATAGATTTATGTATATGTGTGTGTATATATATATATATATATATATATATATATATATATATATATATATATATATATAGAGAGAGAGAGAGAGAGAGAGAGAGAGAGAGAGAGAGAGAGAGAGAGAGAGAGAGAGAGAGAGAGAGAGAGAGAGAGAGAGAGAGCTGCATGTGTGTCGAGCGTAGCGATTACCGAATCACAGCATCCCCAGTGAACCATGTGCGTTTAAGGTCCTATGATACGCTTCCTTCTTCTCTGAACCCTTCGCGGCGTGACGCCATTACTTCCAGGGATACCGAGTAACATTGGTTTCTGCTTTATCAGACAGATATCTCCCTCCCACCCCCCACGTCCCCCCCCTCACTATTTGACAAAGGACTAACGAGAAGCCACCGCCGCCGCTTGGCGCCAATTCCCTCTCGCAAACACGACAATTATCGGAGTCAACTGACGAGAACCTCGTTAAAGGAGACAGCACGGGACCACAAAACAAGGGGTTGGATTATCTCTCTTCCGTCAGCATCTGTCATTGAATTACGCTTATCTCTGGACAATTCGGAGCTAATTCACGAATTCCGTTCCACATTCAGTCAGTCCCTTCAGTCCCTTCCGGCAAAAGGAACAAGGAACGTAAAGCTGGCTCGCTTCCCGTGAGCTGTTTGTTTGTACTGGGAGTGTTTATATTGGGAGCGAGCTACAGGCAGATAAAACGAAGGAATCGCTCTTTCTTTTTGTGTTCACAATGCTGCGTTATTTCTGGTAACAACTGGATCTTTTAAGGACAGATATTGTCATATTTTGGTAGCCCTTTTTTTCCTCGTGGTGGTAGATTAACCATGAATAGCGAACTATTCTTAGCAGCTGAAACCAAGCAACTGACACAAATTTCCCCTTTTAAATAGGTAGTGTGATGATAAAAAATACGAGGATATATCTTCTCCTTATAATGAGCAATGCTGTCATCATTACACTTAGTGTAGTTTTTCTCTATCATCATAAAGGTGAAGGATATGTTTCCCTTCGTAAAGTTACTAATAGCAGCAGAGATGAATGATGGCAAAAAGATATTATTATTAAAGCATCATGTCTGGGTCTATGTTAAGAATAGTAATTATCCAAACTGAAATGTTTTGTTTCCCACTTATAATCGTCTAAGTATTGTTCGGCGTCATGAGATCAGTATTTGGACATAAAGCCGATTCTGCAAGTAACGGAGGCTTCTAGTACAGTCCGAAGTACATTGGAAGGGCAAGCTGTGCGATATCCAGTGTTGAACTGGCGATTTTGAAAATAAGGAAGAAAAAATGACCTTACCTGCCGGAGGAGGTATAGCTGCCGTCATTCATGAGAGGTGCTGCACCACGGGGAATGCGGTGTTATTTTCCTTATCATTTTAGAGCATTTTAACGAGACCACCGAGATATTTCCAGCCTCAAATTGTTACGAAGAAACTAGACCAGGAAGGGACCCGAGGAAAGGAAACTTAAGATAAAAGGCAGAAAGTTCTGTGTTTGAGGGCCGAAGGGAAACGTCAAGGAACCTTCAGGACTGTCTGCAGTTGACGAGATAAGGCGCGCTGTGGTCATTGCCACGCTACGGAAGTCTTGCAGAAAAGTAAATTCGTTGTTATTTGATTTATCTAGATTCTAGAGACTAAGACAGCTAGCACAGTCCTATATGAAGAGTCGGTTGAACTGGATTCCCTTCGTCAGTCATGACAAATCGGCTTATTGAAAAGAAAGGTTAAGTAGTTGAAGGAACACAGAGGATGGGAGAGAAATCCCCATTTTGGACCTCGAGATTAATTCCTAAAGTATGTCAGTAGAATAAATAGGAGTTTATCCAGGTTGAAAGCAAGGACTGTTAATTTCATTTGATGGCAAACCTTTGGATAAATGGCTTCTAGAGAATTATCGGAAGACCCTCTCCTGAATGGGAAAGATGTATATATATATATATATATATATATATATATATATATATATATATATATATATATCTTGAATGGTAAAGTTTTATATATATATATATATATATATATATATATATATTTATATATATATTATATATATATATATATATATATATATATATATATATATATATATATATATATATATATATATATATATAGGATCGAACCCAGGCAGAAAATTAGGCACTTCCACTGAAGGCAGGCGCTGCCCACTCAGGCCATACAAGTCATGACTTGTATGGCCTAGTGGGCAGCGCCCTTGCCTTTCAATTGAAAGACCTGGGTTCGATCCCGATGTGAGTCAGAAATTTATTTCTGTTCCACACGTGATTGTGTGTTGATTATTTCTAATATATATATATATATATATATATATATATATATATATATATATATATATATATATATATATATATATATATATATATATATATATACAGTATGTGTGTGTGTATATACATATATATATAATATATACATGGTGTTTCCATGCAAGTTTTTTTTTGTATAATCATCTAAACCTGAGACGAAAGACCTACCCTTGAACTTTCTCGCCCAACTCATGTCATCAAGAAATTTGTCAGCGCTTTTTAACAACCAAATCGTCCCATTATCTGGCACAGACGGCTGCTTCCCAGGATTCAAGTGCCACTTAAGAAAGCTAAGTAGGTATTTTACTTCGTCAGCAGGAGAAAAGTAGAAAAAAAAGGGTCATTTAGGTAATCACTCGTAAGCGTGATGGTATCTCAGAAGGGAGAGGTGGATGGAGCAAAATGCTCAGCGCGAACCACGCGTGTCCTTGTTCAATTTCATGGCGAGTCGCTCCAGTTAGGGTTGGAGCCAGAGAGGATTTCTGGAGGAATTCAAGGAGATTGGGGCTCGGGGTGGGGGTTGGAGTTTCGCGTCCTCCTCTTCCCCCTCCTCCACTCCTTCTTCAACTTATATACCTCTTCTTCTTCTTCTTCCTCGATTCCCCATCCTTCAGTTTCTCCTTTTTTATCTACCTCCTCCTCTTCTTCAATGCTGTGGTAGAATTATCCTCAGCACAAGATGACGTCCGAATGATGAGGTTCAAAACCTTAGTGTGTTATCTTAGCATTCACCCAGTGAAGCTGAATCAAAATTTCCGGCGTCGAACAGCCGTTGATTAGGATAAATGGCCCCTTGGCGTGAAATTCTTAAGAGGGACGCTCTTGTGGCTACAAACAGACGAGAATGAATTCTTACACACGTTTGCGAGAAGATCCTCTTGCCGCAAGGAAATTCCAAGACATGATCAGGTATAGCAATGAACGTGAATCACTGGTTGTTTGTGTCCCCTACTTCCTTTCACACGTTACCACCTTGAGGCAAGGGACTGCGCTGGTATGAGGTCGGTTTGATCTGAATCAGCCAGCCACCACCAAATTTTTAGCGGTGTTTGCTTTGCCTTATTTCGAAACTTACATAATTGAGAAGGGGATGTGTATAGAGCTGATGCGTAAACGTTCATATCATTTATACATTTTTAGGTGGGATGCGTGTTACTTCGAACCGGTTTAGCTCAATGTCAGTGACTTATTTGGTCATGTCAGTGACTTATTTGGTCATTGCAGTTGACGTACTTGAAATTTCCTGTAATATTTTCGTACGTATCATGTTTTTTTTCGTGTACGGTTGCCTATTCTATGATTAATATTATTGGTGGTAGTAGTAGTAGTAGTAGTAGTAGTAGAATTTGTTGGTCACCCTAAAAGAGGAGAGATTTGATAGCAGACAAGAGATGAGTCATGGTATATCATCGTTGGACTGCCACGTGTATTGCTGTTGTTGTTGTTGTTGTTGTTGTAAAACCACAATGACAACCGAGGAAATAAAAACAAGAACCCAAAAGGGGAGGTTGTCAGACAAGTAAAGTAATATAAAAAAAAATTAATAATCTTAGCAGGAAAGATATATAATGGTCATAATTGTCAACTAGCCAGTGAATTCCCACTGTATAAAGATCACAGATGTGAATGAGTGATAAACAGGGGTGTGGAAGATGAGTAATTTTTTGTCTGGTCACGATCCGGGAAAGCCGAAGAGTCGAATATAGTAAGGTATTGTGGTGACGTCAGGAATTCATCTTTGTAACAAATACTTTGGGAAGTTCAACATCTGACGAAAGGTAAATTTGTAATGGAAAGACTGAGAGAGAGAGAGAGAGAGAGAGAGAGAGAGAGAGAGAGAGAGAGAGAGAGAGAGAGAGAGAGAGAGAGAGGACCGAAAAGGAAAGCATGAATGGTTTTGACAACAGGTGCACTTCCTGCCGTTCCGAATAAACTAGCAAATGGTATCCTGGCTTATGAAATCCTTCCGTTAATGAGAACGTCCTTTGAAGGAAATGAAGTCACGCTCGTGCCTGGAGTAATCCACCATAGAAGGTTTCTTTTTGGACGACACAAGTTGGGATAGAAACATGATGGGTTCATGGCCCTTATAAATCGTCGCTTCCAGCACCGCGTGACGCAGAGGGCCGCTGTGAAATTCTGCAACTCATGCCTCGCCTGTGCTTCATCTTCCACAAATCTCCACTCATTTGCAGCCTCCCTTCTCATCATTCATTTCCAGGTAGGTATAGGTCTTCCTATAGAAATAGAGAGAAGTGGCGAGCCATGATTGCCAACGTCCTTGGGGATATGGCACCTGGATGATGATGATAGGTCTTCCAACTCTTCAGGTTCCCACTTGTGCCCAGGTGACAGTAATGCGTAGTATTCTCCCTGGGCTTGTGTGAAGAACATGCCCAACCCATCTCCATTTCCCTGTCATTGTTTTCTCCGCAAAAGCAACTCCCGTAATTTCCCCCATAGTCTCTTGGATGTAGCTTCGTTGCCATAACATGATTGATTCATGTCCGTTTAGGTATACAGATTATACTATCCACATATGAACTTACTTTCGTATTTCGGTTTCATTCTGTTTGATTTCCAAATCACATTGAGCCTGTCCATTGTTTGATATAACCTTGTTTTCAGCCTTTCACTAAATTTCATCTCAGGAGAACGAGTACTACTGTAGATATCATTATTTGAAAATACGTGAAAGATTAAGATTTATTAAAAGCTTGCCCCAGCTAATGTAATTCCATCCCTTTGAGCATACTCGTCTTCATTACTTGTTTTTCATATGACAGTATTGAGCCAGACCTTAATTTATGAGGCATTTTGTCAAGCAAGTTTTGTAACTCTTGTGATGTTTTTTGTGATGTTATACTGATTAAAACAGAATGATTTGCACAAGTCTGTCAAGCGTTTCTTGTAACCCCAATCTAAACCTTCTCTTTCATCTCCGACAACTGTTTTTTTTAAATGTATGAGACGGCCGAACATCAAAGGTGAAGTAACATCCCCTTGTATTACCCCAATATATAATGTAAATTCACTTGGCCAGGCTCCATAATTTGAATCTGCTTTGTTCGGGAAGAATTTTAATTAGCTGTACATATCTAAGGGGAATGTCATAGTAGCGCAGGATCTTCCATGATATTGGTCTCTGGACGCTGCCAAAACCCTTCTCATAATCAGCAAAGGCCATCAGAAAGAAATTTTAAGTCCATTCACTGCTTCAGAGGGTCTTAACACAAATATTTTGATCAGCACAACTTTTGCTTTTCTAAAACCAGCCTGTTCACCTCTGAGGTTTTTATTTATTTCTCTCTCGAGCCTACTCAGAATAAGCATACCGAATATTTTCCTTATAACCGATGCCAGTGCAGTGCAGTTATAGTTTCCACCGTCCAGCCAGGCCATTTTTCGTTGGTACCTTTGCTATGACTGCCAATTCCCAATCATGAGGCTTCTTTTCATCCCACATACCGCAGAACAGTCTAGTTCGTAAATGAGGTGTAATTTCAATTCAGCTAAAACCATCTCTGCAGTGGTTCCATCATAAACAGGTGTTTTCTATCTCCTAAGTTTCATTATTGTTGATTCTGTTTCAAAAACAATTCATTCATAAGCCCATTCGGATATATCAGTCAGTTGTCTCCCAATATCTCTCACTCATTATCTCACAAAAAAATGTTCTGCCCTATGTTCTCCTTTTTTCTTCTTTTTTTTCTTTTGATGTTATTGCCCTCTCCCTACTTTTATCAGGTATTTTCCTCTTTCTCTCTTCATGAATTATGCTGTTAGGTAACCTAACACAAATGACACTCCATGAGTATATGGTTTTGTCAGCACCATTTGCCTGTTTATCCAAATATTTTCTCCTATCCTTTCTCGATCTTGGTTTCTCTATCTGATATATATATATATATATATATATATATATATATATATATATATATATATATATATATATATAATATATATATATATATATATATATATATATATATATATATATATATATATAATGGTCTCGTCTTTCAGAGACCAGCAGGTTCAAAACCAAAACAAGCAATTGGGCTGGAATGACTGACGGAAGGTGACAAGCAAAGAAGGAGCAGAACGAAACCACAAAATACAGCCTTAAGATTAATTTATTGTACACACTAATTTACATTATATACAAGTGAGTCAGGTCCAGGAGAGGAAACACTTAAAATGACCAGTTAAATAAACATTACAAATAACAGGGAGCAACATAAAACTGATGTAATTGAATCTTCAATAAACAATAAACAATTCACAGACAGCATAATACCATACATGATACACTAGCAGCATAAAAAAAAAAAAAACAGTCAGCATGATAAATAATACGTGAGTAGTAAAATAAATATTACAGTGAAAATACAAAATCAAGCAGCATAATAAATACAACAAGAGCAGCAAAATGAATACCATCCAAACAGCACACCACAAAAACAGACAAACTCCAAGTGTAGTCAAGACGGTCACCACAGTCAACGAGGATGCAGACAAATGGACGAACACGGTCGAGGCATCGAGACAGCCACTGGCTACGGAACAGGAACACATCCACAAAGCAGATAACCCCGATCGAGTCGTCGAGACAGCCATTTGCTGCCGAAGGAACAAATCCTCAAACAGATGACCAACGACGGTTGAGCCATCGAAACATCCTCATGCTGCCATCAGGGAAGACGTCACACTAACTGATGAAGAGGTCCTCCACCTCCCGCCGAAGACAAGAGATAGGAAATACCTGTCGCCCATCCAAAGGACTCCCTGCTGCTCTGCTGCTGGGAAACCGATTCTCTGCTCCAAAGAACCTGACTTGTAGCTGCCCTGGACCTGACTGACGCTGTCAGCGTCACTGAGACAAACATCAACTCCTTCCACAAAGAAAAACAACTTACAGGAAAGGAGGCAGCAACCCACCAAGGGAACAATCGGCAAATGATTGTCCTCACAATATATATATATATATATATATATATATATATATATATATATATATATATATATATATATATATATATATATATATATATATATATATATATATATTGTCAATACCATCTGCCTACATATACATATACATATATATACAGTATATATAAAATATACATACAAACATATATGTTTGCCTTGTCAATACCATCTATTTTTGTCCAAATGTTTTAACCCATCTCTTCTAGATCTCTGTTTCACTATAACCAGACCTGAGTACATCTACATGTATATATTATATATATATATATATATATATATATATATATATATATATATATATATATATATATATATATATATATATCATTTATTCAAGGAGTGACACACACACGTATATGATAGCCCTCAGAATAATTAATGAAATACCCATTGATAAAAATAAAAAACCTAAATACATTACAAAAGGAGGGATGTGCCAATAATGACGAAACACAGTGTTGGGTGGAACATTTTTGTGAGGTAATAAATAAGAGATATTAGGAGATGGTGTGACTGATATACCAGAAGCTGACATTATATATATATATATATATATATATATATATATATATATATATATATATATATATATATATATATATATATATATAAGGGGCTGGAGCTGAGGCTCAAAGTATACATCCCTACTGCTTCCTTTCGTGATATATATATATATATATATATATATATATATATATATATATATATATATATATATATATATATATATATATATATATATATATATATATATATATATATATATATATATATATATATATATATATATACTAGTTGACCAACCTGGTGCTGCCCAGAAAACTCTGAATGACATTTGACAAACTATATCTTTCTCTCCCTGCTTTCCCCCCCAACATCCCTAAGTTTATCTGTCATTTCTTCTGTAAGTTCATCGAAACTGCCGTTAAAACTTATGTGTAGAAAACAGTTTGTGGGCAGAGACAATCCACTGACCAGAATGGATGAACTGATGGTATTACCTAAATATCCTCTGTCCAACTGACAGGTAATTGCACGTGTGGACAGGTAGTGCCAGTTTCATGACAGTTTGCCACTGTATTTCATCTGGGAAGCATCTCAGAAGCTCTTATCAGAATATGAATAAATTATGCATACCCTTATTCATTTCGCTGTTAGGCCCTTCAACGCTATTTGTAGGCCATTATAAGTCCAGATCTTGCAATAAAAATCTAAAACGATATTTCCATGTGATACAGACAATTTGGTATAGGCCTAGGCCAATGATGTCTTTTGATATGTGTTACTGTAATGAAAGTAAACTTCACTGTCCAGTTCATAAAAAACTGAACCAACCCTCTCAGTTCTAATTTAAACTCATTCAGTAATATTGTATGAGAATAGATATCTCATTTTAATAAGAAATATTTAGTCTATACTCTGTTACGCCATTTTACTTCTTTCCTGTTATTAAGTGAATTGCTACAAGAGTTAGCCTTCCAGCCCCCCCTCATCATATTAAGAAAAAAAATGGCAAAACACTTTCCTATACGGCTAATTTCAACTCGTGATACATATTTTTTATATTGGTTTTTGGGATGTTTTTAAACATAACATAATAAATTACAACTCATTATCTTTACAATGACATCAAATTCCTTAAAGTAGAATTGTGCATAAGGTTACACGTACGGCATCTATAAATTTGGTCAATTTGTACAATAATGTAACCATGAATCAAACAAAATCTTTCCCTTCTTGGAAGAATGTCAGGTAATCAGTGTTTATTGTTTTGAATAAATACACGTTGATAAAAGATAGCAATGAATATATATCATTCTTGTATATAACCATAAACAAAAATTTTATTTTCCTAAATGATGGGAATACTATTCCTTACTGTGTATGATTACATCAGCAAAAGGTATGAATTGATGTGTTGTGTAAGCTGCGAGCACTTTGAATTACTTGAAGTGCATTATTTGCCATTTCTTGAATCCCTATTTGCATCTAATACATTTACTCTCCACCTTTTGGAAAAGATTTCCAAATGCAATGATCTACATTCCTGTAAAGTTTTAATCTAGAATTTTCAGTCATTATCTTCCAGGTAATCAGTACCAAGCAACGTAAAACGAAAATTATCTTCCATAAGGAGTAAAGTTTTTTGCCAGTTCGCATGCTAATTAATTCCAACGGCTGGAGTGTCCAAGGTGATATTTCAATTATTCCAGCACAGCCAACAATGTGTTGCTCTTCCTATACGATGTTTCGTGTAATAAATGACGTAGTATCGTGTGTAGGACCACTTTAACACTGTACGCAAAAAGGGAATGTGTTTATTTACTTACTATACCATATAACGTCTTCAACCATATGTATGAACAGGCGGGGCAAATGAGTTGGTTTCTGCTGGCTGAAATCATTGTGTTAAGCCACTACTACATGTGCACATACTCAGCTTCGCTTACTATGGAAAGAAATTATCAGTTTAGGTTTTCAATGTAGATTTTATCAAGGTGATAAGCGATTATATTAGTTATTATCGTAAATTATGATCAAAATTCACGTAAATTCTGATGTTATAGGGGATTTATTGTTGTAGGTTAATCATACTTCTGGCAGCGCCAGAAGAAAAGGTGAAGTGTCAGGTGAAAATAAGAGTAAACCCAGAAAACTGAAGGAAAAGGTGACATAAAAACGAAAATTTCATTTGTTTTGTCTGTGTTTGTATGTCTGTCAGGGGGAAGGGGTTCGATGTTGAGTTAAAAACCATTCTGGGGTGACATAGAGGCCATGTGCAAAATTTTGTCTGGGTCTGTCAGGCAGTTTGGATTTCTATAGAAGCCAAAGTAATATACAAACATTCACTTTTATATATATATGTGTGTGTATAAATGTGTATGTGTATATATATATATATATATATATATATATATATATATATATATATATATATATATATATATATATATATATATATATATATATATAATATACATATATATATGACATTTTTTTTATCACCGTGATTTACATACAATCATGAAGCTAAAATGTCACTTAATATCAAATCCACGCTACCTGGGAATATCCCCGATGGGGAACTATCACCAAGGGGAATTTATAAGTGATAAATGGACCACGCTGAGTCTCGATCCCACGACACAGACGCGCCATCCAGCAACTCCACTCTATTACCACTGAGACTGGCAGGCCCGTCCATCTATCACTTATAAATTCCCAATTCGATATTATCATATTCCGAAGGGATATTAAGAATTTATATATATATATATATAATATATATATATAATATATATATATATATATATATATATATATATATATATATATATATATATATATATATATAAATGACGGGCACATCTGAGTCTCGATCCCACGACATCCAGCAACTCCACTCGACACAGACCACTGAGACTGATTTATCACTTATAAATTCCCATCGGTGATAATTCCCCATCCCCGAGGTAGCGTGGATTTGATATTAAGCGACATTTGTAGCTTCATGATTATATATATATATATATATATATATATATATATATATATATATATATATATATATATATATATATATATATATATATATATATATATATATCAAATGTAGAAAGTAAAGGATATATTTCAGAGACCAAACTGTCTCTCTCCTCAGGCAAATATAGCCTTTGCTTTCTACATTTCGGCAATTTTATGGGCTCCTTATATTTGATGGAATTCTGTTTTAACAAAATATTTCACAGTCATACACACACACACATATATATATATATATATATATATATATATATATATATATATATATATATATATATATATTATATAATATATACACATATATACATATATATTTATATTTTTATAGATAAATTAAAACTAGTGAACTGGTCACTAATGAGCAAAGAGTGTTTGCTTGTAAAGAAGTGCAGTGAATGCCTATTGAGGAAAAGAGAAGTGTGTTCGTAGTGATTTTGATAGACTAATAAAAAAAGCTTATTTAACGGTATACTAGAGGACGAATAAGGAATTCAAAGAGAGAGAGAGGGCGACAAAAGACACTCTTTATAACGATATCCAGATCATTTTGAGCAACTACCTCGGGGAGAAGGAAAAAGAAATTGTACTCTCGGAAGGAAATGCGGAGAGGAAGCGGAGTAATTAAAAGTAACTAGCAGAGGTACGCTGGCAGAAGAAAAGTTTAATTTATGTTCAAGGTGAAATACGCAATAACCCAATCATGACGTCGCTGCAGAAACATCCAGATCGGGACGTTTATATGTAATTAGATGACCTGGATATTTCTTTCCGTCACAGCGTTCTTAGTGACGTTGCCTGGAAGTTACCTTTCTCCTTACAAAATATTGCTTTTGTCAAAATTTCAGGAAAACGCCATCTCATCAACTATCTCTAATGCATGATGTCTCTTGTGTTCACCAGATTTTCTTTTGTGCAGGATATCGTCAGCCTTTGTGAAGTGTGGGGAACAAACTACTATTGTGTCCTGTGCATTTGCATTCACGAAACTGCTCTCCCGCCACCCGTCTTTCGTAGGCAGGCAGCGCCGGGGTCTTCGACCCTCTTGCAAAAAAACTCTCCCACCTTTTGCTGAGAGTTGGGTCTTTGGCCTGGGGTGGGAGAGGTGGGGGGTTTGCCAGCTTCTTGCATAATTAGCCGCAGATGAAGACTGTCTCAGCAGGATGTTGCGCAAGCGGATCTTGCGTGGCGAATCACTTACCATCTTCGTGGCCCTTGAGGCGAGAAGGGCAGAAGTGGAAAACGTCCCGTCATGCAACACTGCTTGAAAGAGAAGCGGAATTTGTTCCACGCAATTATGAAACAGATTTTTGTGCGTCAGTGGCGAAATGAGGTGTCGTCTTTCCAATGCGTATCATCTTACTTATTCCTTCGGATAGATACGTGCTTTGTGTGCTGCTCCTGCGGTGCCAGTCAACAGAAACCAATCAGTCAGTCAGATTCGCAACACTTAAACATTTCCTTCCCGTTGGGGGTTAGTGGCGTCAGTGCACCTCATGCGTACACTGTGGGCATTATTTAAAGTTCTTTGCAGCGTCCCTTCGGCCCCTAACTGCATCTCCTTTCATTCCTTTTACTATACCTTCGTTCATACCCTCATTCTTCCGTCTTGCTTTCCACCCTCTCCTAACAGTGGTATAATTTATTTTTTTCAGCGGCGACTGACCTCTGAGGTCTTTGGCGTAAATTATATATTCCAGTTCTAAAACAGTTCCTCGTCACTTTCCCACTTACAAATTCGTTTGATTACTCTCAGGAATGTGTGGCTCAAGGAAGTGTTTTCCTTGGCGGTAATGCTTCTTGACGTCGAAGTATTGCGTTCAAATTTTCCCACAAAATGATCAAACTCTTTGCTGTTACCTCCCCACTAAAATCGTAATATCTCGTGTTATATCTGACAAAAGTTATCAATTTACAAATTCGATTTTCCCACTGACATGGTCGATTTAAATATTGTTACTTTCTGAGAAAAATGAAAATTTACCTTCTGTTCTGTTACCACTGCAAGGGTATATTTTTAAGTAAGGCATCAATACACTTACAGTTAGTCTTTCGTAAAACCACCGTACATACAAACATATGTTCAGTTTGATTATTATTTCCCAAATGAAGTAACCAACATAAATTATTTTCTCACTAATTATTTCAACGCATTTTCCCACTAAAGTCATCATGTGAACATATTCTCCTACTAAATTCTCCAAGTCATTTGGAATTCCCCACCGTACAAACAAACTTGACCTTTCAATTTCCCTCAAATAAATTATTTCGCTTAACTGCGTTTTTACCAAGAAATTATGCGGCTAAACGAAACTCCATTTCCTGTTTATTCTTGCATTGTTTACAGAGCTATTTTCAGATGCAACCGCACGATCTGTGCTTAAGTTAACATAGGCAGAGCCACAGCAAGACAGTCCGGCTGTGTTGTCCTAGTCTAAACTAGTTTAGACCATGTTCTGCACAATAAGACTGACTAGTTCCGGGATATTTTCTCATCTCTGCATCAAGTTTTTTTTTTCTTTTTTTTTACGATGGAACAACAATTTACTTTGGATACTTTCACGGAGAATGACTCGTTATTTTTTTAGTTATTTGCCCAAGAAATTATCTTTTTTTTTTTTCAAGTAAAATATTTTGGACAGTCGTCCAAGATCAAATACAATTCTGATTCATTCAAAATGAAGCAAGAATGCCTTCCTCATCCCAGTCAGTCACCAGCCCTAGGAGAGCTGTTAATCAGCTCAGTGGTCTGGTAAAACTAAGGTATACTTAACTTAATTTTACTCAATTATATTAAACCAACCACTCTGATATATCTCAGTTGTCATTCCACCAGTCAGCTTGGTTTATTAATATTTTTTCTCTGCATTTACGACTTCACACACCTCCAGAATTTTTTTCTTCCGTTTACGAAAACATAGTACCTTAATCTTCGTATTACAAATTTTCTAGGGTAATGAAACTAATACAGTTTCAAATCTTTATTTTCTTTATAAAGTTTTTTAGGGTAATAAAAGTACTACAATTTAAAATCTTTATTTTCTTATTACTGTTTTTCTAGAGTAATAAAAGTACTATAATTTCAAATCTTTATTTACTTCTTACAATTTTCCTAGGGTAATAAAAGTACCACAATTTCAAATCTTTATTTTATTTTACAATTTTTCTAGGGTAATAAAAGTACTACAATTTGAAATCTTTATTTTATTTGACAATTTTTCTAGGGTAATAAAAGTACTACAATTTCAAATCTCTATTTTCTCTTACAATTTTTCTTGGGTAATAAAAGTGCTACAATTTCAAATCTTTACTTTCTTTATACAATTTTTCTAGGGTAATAAAAATACTACAATTTCAAATCTTTATTTTCCTATTAGAATTTTTCTAGGGTAATAAAAGTACTACAATTTCAAATCTTTATTCTTATTACAATTTTTCTAAGGTAATAAAATTAATACTGCTTCAAATCTTTTATTTTCTTACAATTTTTCTAGGGTAATAAAAGTACTACAATTTCAAATCTTTATTTTCTCGCAACTTTTCTACCGTAATGAAATTGCTAGTTTCAAATTTTTATATAAAAGTCCTACAATTTCAAATCTTTATATTCTTACAATTTTTCTAGGGTAATGAAAGTACTACTATTTTAAATCTTTATTTTCTTCTTACAACTTTTCTAGGGTAATAAAAGCACTACAATTTCAAATTTTATTTTCTTATTAAAATTTTCTATGATAATAAAGGTACTACAATTTCAAATCTTTATTCTCTTAATACAATTTTTCTAGGGTAATAAAAGTACTACAATTACAAATCTTTATTTTCTTATTGCAACTTTTCTAGGGTAATAAAAGTACTGCAGCTTCAAATACTTATTTCCTTTTTAAAATTTTAATAGGGTAATAAAAGTACTGCAATTTCAAAAATTGATTTTCTTATTACAATTTTTCAAGGGTGATAAAAGTACTACAATTTCAAATCCTATTTTCTTTTTACAGTTTTTTCTATGGTAATAAAAGAACTACGATTTCAAATCATTATTTTCTTATTACAATTTTTTAAGGAAAACTAATACAGTTTAAAATCTTTATTTTCTTATTGCAATTGATCTAGGTTAATAAGAGTACTACAATCTCAAATATTTATATTCTTGTTACAATTCTTCTAAGGCAATAAAACTAATTCAATTTCAAATCTTTATTTCCTTATTACAATTTTTTCAAGGTAATAAAACTAATACAGTTTTAAACCCTTATTTTCTTCTTACTATTTTTCTATTGTAATAAAAGGACTACAATATCAAATCTTTATTATCTTCTTACAATATTTCTAGGGTAACTAAAGTACTACAATTTCAGATCTTTATTTTATTTTTACAGTTTTTCTAGGGTAATAAAAGTACTACAATTGTAAATCTTATTTTTTTCTTACAATTTTTCTAGGGAAATAAAAGTACTACAATTTCAAATCTTTATTTTCTTCTTACAATTATTCTATGGTAATAAAATTACTACTATTTCAAATCTTTATTTTCTTTTTACAATTTTTCTAGGGTAATAAAAGTACTACAATTTCAAAACTTTATTTTCTTTATACAATTTTCTAAGTAATAAAAGTACTGCAATTTCAAATCTTTATTTTCTTTATATAGTTTATCTAGAGTGTTAAAAGTACTACAATTTCAAATCTTTATTTTCTTATTACAATTTTTCTAGGGTAAAAAAAGTACTACAATTTCAAATCTGTATTTTCTTTTTACAATTTTTCTAGGGTAATAAAAGTACAATTTCAAATCTCTATTTTCTTATTACAATTTTTCTAGGGTAATAAAAGTACTACAATTTCAAGTCTTTATTTTCTTTATACATTTTTTCTAGGGTAATAAAAGTTCTACGATTTCAAATCTTTATTTTCTTATTACAATTTTTGTAGGGTAATAAAAGTACTACAATTTCAAATCTTTATTTTCTTTTTACAATTTTTCTAGGGTAATAAAAGTACTACAATTTTAAATCTTTATTTTCTTATTACAATTTTTCTAGGGTAATAAAAGTACTACAATTTCAAATCTTTATTTTCGTATTACAATTTTTCTAAGGTAATAAAACTAATACAGCTTCAAATCTTTATTTATTTTTTTTGTAGGGTGATAGAACATTACAATTTCTAATTATTTTCTTTTACAATTTTCTAGGGTAATAAAAGTACTACAATTTAAAATCTTTATTTTCTTATTACTATTTTTCTAGGCTAATAAAAATACTTCAAAAATCTTTATTTTCTTATTACAATTTTTCTAGGTAATAAAAGTACTACAACTTCAAATCTTTATTTTCTTTATACAATTTTTCTAGGGTAATAAAAGTTCTACGATTTCAAATCTATTTTCTTATTACAATTTTTCTAGGGTAATAAAAGTACTACAATTTCAAATCTTTATTTTCTATTACAATTTTTCTAAGGTAATAAAACTACTACAGTTTGAAATCTTTATTTTCTTTATACAATTTTTCTAGGTAATAAAACTAATACAACTTCAAACCTTTATTTTCTTTTTACTTTTTTGTAGGGTAATAAAACTACTACAATTTCAAATCTTTATTTTTACAGTTTTACTAGGTAATAAAAAGTACTACAATTTTAAATCTTTATTTTCTTTTTTTGTAGGTAATAAAAGTACTACAATTTTAAATCTTTATTTTCTTTTTACAATTTTTCTAGGGTAATAAAAGTACTACAATTTCAAATATTTATTTTCTTTATACAATTTTTTGTAGGGTAATAAAAGTACTACAATTTCAAATCTTTATTTTCTTTTTACAATTTTTCTAGGGTAATAAAAGTACTACAATTTCAAATCTTTATTTTCTTTATACAATTTTTTGTAGGGTGATAGAAGTACTGCAATTTCTAATTATTTTCTTTTTACAATTTTCTAGGGTAATAAAAGTACTACAATTTAAAATCTTTATTTTCTTATTACTATTTTTCTAGGCTAATAAAAATACTACAATTTCAAATCTTTATTTTCTTATTACAATTTTTCTAGGGTAATAAAAGTACTACAACTTCAAATCTTTATTTTCTTTATACAATTTTTCTAGGGTAATAAAAGTTCTACGATTTCAAATCTATTTTCTTATTACAATTTTTCTAGGGTAATAAAAGTACTACAATTTCAAATCTTTATTTTCGTATTACAATTTTTCTAAGGTAATAAAACTAATACAGTTTGAAATCTTTATTTTCTTTATACAATTTTTGTAGGGTAATAAAAGTACTACAATTTTAAATTTTATTTTCTTATTACAATTTTTGTAAGGTAATAAAGTACTACATTTTCAAATCTTTATTTTCTTTATACAATTTTTGTTGTGTAATAAAAGTACTACAATTTCAAATCCTTATTTTCTTATTACAATTTTTAAGGGTAATAAAAGTACTACAATTTAAAATCTTTATTTTCTTATTACAATTTTTTAGGTTAATAAAAGTACTACAATTTCATATCTTTATTTTCTTATTACAATTTTTTAGGTTAATAAAAGTACTACAATTTCAAATCTTTATTTTCATTTTACAGTTTTTCCAGGGTAATAAGTTCACTACAATTTCAAATCTTTATTTTCTTCTTACAATTTTTCTAGGGTAATAAAAGTACTTCAATTCCAAATCTTTATTTTTTTCTTAATTTTTTATGGTAATAAAAGTACTACAATTTCAAATTTTTATATAGGGTAATAAAAGTACTACAATTTCAAATTTTATTATTTGTATACAATTTTTCTAGGGGAATGAAAGTACTACAATTTTAAATCTTTATTTTCTTCTTACAATTATTCTAGGGTAATAAAAGTACTACAATTTCAGATCTTTATTTTCTTTATACAATTTTTCTAGGGTAATAAAAGTACTACAAATTCAAATTGTATTTTCTTTATACAATTTTTCTAGAGTAATAAAAGTACTACAATTTCAAATCTTTATTTTCTTTATACAATTTTTCAAGGGTAATAAAAGTACTACAATTTCAAATCTTTATTTTCTTATTACAGTTTTTCTAGGGTAATAAAAGTACTACAATTTCAAATCTTTATTTTCTTTCAGTTTTCCCAGTGTAATAAAAGTACTACAATTTCAAATCTTTATTCTCTTACCTTGTGCATTGTACTGAAACTTCCGTCATTGATGATTGTTTGGGAAGTTCAATTTTGAAGTTTTTTTCCACATTTTCTGCCTGTGGTCCTGTGTGTCTTGTGAGATTTTATTTTTCTATGCTTTTCCACATTTTCTATCTGGCATTATGTTCCTGAAGATTTACATTTTCATCTTTTTCTTCGGCGGCCGCTTGAAGCTTAGAAATTCTTCTCTTTAGCTCATCTTCCCTCTGGTCGTCCTTCCAGTTCATCTTTTGCCTCATTCTCTTTTTGACGTTCTTCGTCTCCTCCTTGACTCCAGCCTTTCACATTCCACTTCCATTTCCTTACCCATGGCACCAATGGTTGATGTCAAATCTTCAGTTTTACTCGTGGGCTCTTGTTCGTTCACTTTGTCTTCGTGGGCTTTTAGTATTTCCTTCTTAATCAGTCCTCTTTCCTTTTCGAAGGTGCTCCTTTCATAATTGGATGTCTCTCTTTCATTATCAAACTGTTTTTATGTTCCAGACTATTCAGTTTCTCGACGTCCTTTCTCTTGGCCGCGTCTTCTAATTCACTGTTTTGGCCTATCTTCAGTTCGAGTTATTCGATTTTGTCCTTCGAGATCTCTTCTCTGGTTGCATTTCTTCGATGATGTTGGCATTCCCGTTGGCCAGCATTTCTATACGTCCAACCGGATTCACATTTCCTCATTGACATGCCTTGGGTGTTCTGTCATCAGTTGCTGCTGGAGACTGTGCTTCCTCTCTGAGACCTCCCACTTGGACATTCTCGTACCCGTCCATCGTGTTTTCGACTTTGTGTTTCGTCCAAGTCTTTCAATTCAACTTTCATATTTTCCATGTTGAACTGTACCTAATGGAAGTAGGGCCTCTTTTGCCCTGGTTCTTGATTCTGACACATACTCTTAGGACCTAGGATCTCGACGCTTGTCTCTGGAGCCTTTGGATGTAGTGGGTTGAAATACATTGAGTGGATCTCTTCGGAATACATTGGGCGGATCTCTTCGGAATACATTGGACGGATCTCTTTGGAATACATTGGGTGGATCTCTTCGGAATACATTGGGCAGATCTCTTTGGAATACATTATGCGGATCTCCTCGGAATACATTGGGCGGATCTCTTCGGAATACATTGGGCGGATCTCTTCGGAATACATTGGGTGGATCTCTTCGGAATACATTGGGTGGATCTCTTCGGAATACATTGGGTGGATCTCTTCAGAATACATTGGGCGGATCTCTTCAGAATACATTGAGCTGATCTCTTCGGAATACATTGGGTGGATCTCTTCGGAATACATTGGGTGGATCTCTTTGGAATACATTGGGTGGATCTCTTCAGAATACATTGGGCGGATCTCTTCAGAATACATTGGGTGGATCTCTTTGGAATACATTGGGCTGATCTCATCTCTTTGGAATACATTGGGTGGATCTCTTCAGAATACATTGAGCTGATCTCTTCAGAATACATTGGGTGGATCTCTTCGGAATACATTGGGTGGATCTCTTCAGAATACATTGGGCGGATCTCTTTGGGATACATTATGCGGATCTCTTTGGAATACATTGGGCAGATCTCTTCGGAATACATTGGGCGGATCTCTTTGGAATACATTGGGCGGATCTCTTCGGAATACATTGGGCGGATCTCTTTGGAATACATTGGGTGGATCTCTTTGGAATACATTGGGTGGATCTCTTTGGAATACATTGGGCGGATCTCTTTGGAATACATTGGGTGGATCTCTTTGGAATATATTGGGCGGATCTCTTTGGAATACATTGGGTGGATCTCTTTGGAATACATTGGATGGATCTCTTTGGAATACATTGGGCGGATCTCTTTGGAATACATTGGGCGGATCTCTTCGGAATATATTGGGCGAATCTCTTTGGAATACATTGGGTGGATCTCTTTGGAATACATTGGATGGATCTCTTCGGAATACATTGGGCGGATCTCTTCAGAATACATTGGGCTGATCTCTTCGGAATACATTGGGTGGATCTCTTCAGAATACATTGGGTGGATCTCTTCGGAATACATTGGGTGGATCTCTTCGTAATACATTGGGAGGATCCCTTTGGAATACATTAGGCGGATCTCTTCGTGGCCGTTCTGTCTGCAGATAAGAGGACCTGGCTCTCTAACCTTACTTTTGTATAAGACACGGAGCTTCATGGGTTCTGAAGATGTGATTCCCAGACATTGGTCATCTCTGACTCTGGGCTGTAGACAGACAGTTACTGCACTTGCTTGGAGACGCAGTCCGGGAATGTGTATTGTCCTGTCCTTTTCGTGTTTGAAGCCGCGAATTGAAAATCTCCGAAGACTGTTTCTTATTCCTTTTGTTTGGAAGGCAGCGTTGGTCTAATATTTCAGCATGTAAATGCAGTCCATACACGAGAGAAAAATTAATTAAAAAGAAGAACAAGTAAAAAATGCGCCGAAGAAACTTCGGCGCAGTTGAGTTTTCTGTACATCATATAATCAAGGCCAGCGAAAATTAACTACGGCCCGAATGGTGGCCTGGCCTATAGGCTATCGTCGCCAGACGCACGATTATGGCTAACTTTAACCTTAAACAAAATAAAAACTACTGAGGCTAGAGGGCTGCAATTTGGTATGTTTGATGATTGAAGGATGGATGATCAACAGAGCAATTTGCAGCCCTCTAGCCTCAGTAGTTTTTAAGATCTGAGGGCGGACAGAAAAAGTGCGGATGGACAGACAAAGCCGGCACAATAGTTTTCTTTTCAGAAAAGTAAAAATGAGAAATATACGTTTGTTGAAGCTGCCTAAATCTCGCTTTTGATTTAATGTATATGAAACTTTCAGTTTACTTAAAAAAAAAAAGCCGATTGATCTTTTACTGAGCCTTTGGCTGTAGTTGGTCGGAGGACTTGGAGACAAAAAGGTTTTGGAAAGGATTCAAGGAGAACTCTGCAGAAGACTTGGAATCTGGGTAACATCCCCTAAAGAAAGCAAGTGCAAATGGGAGTTAATCTTCAGGGTTATATGTCGATCTCTTGAAGAGAAGTTGTTAGCTCCTATTTGTTATTGATAAGAAGATATTCGGTTTAGCTAACCAATTGTAATTTAAAGAGTATGAGGCTAGGGATTTCGTTTTGAAATTTGCCATAAAATCGGGAGGCAAACCTTTTTATAAAAAAGCATATAAAAGAAAGCGCGTCCAGTTCCACAAAACGTAGGAGACGGAGTTTTGCGGGGATACCGAGTTTTTGAGCGACGTTGCACAACGGCTCGGCGCATCGAGAACCAGATTATTTTCTTCAAGAACTGTATATCCGAACAGGTGATGCCGAACATGTTGGTCGGGTTCGTAGAGAGCCTTTCTCGGGTGCACCATTCCCCACCTACCAGAGACAGACACTTCCTCACCGATCAGTGAAAAAAAGTTAAGTATACCTTAGTTTTACCAGACCACTGAGCTGATTAACAGCTCTCCTAGGGCTGGCCCGAAGGATTAGACTTATTTTACGTGGGTAAGAACCAATTGGTTACTTAGCAACGTGACCTACAGCTTATTGTGGAATCCGAACCACGTTATAGCGAGAAATGAATTTCTATCACCAGAAATAAATTTCTCTAACTCTTCATCAGCCGGCCGGGGGAATTGAACTCCGGCCCATCGAGTGACAGTCCGAAGCTCTATCGACCGATCAGTGAAACAGTGCCATTTTCAAAAGGGAAGAATTGTTGGAATCTACTTCGAGAAAATATTCTAAATATTCATTATTAACTGGACTGTGCTTTGATTCCTCAAGTGCTAGTGAAGTGGCTCCCATAAGTCTCTGGTGCATTAGTCTCAGTTAAGCAGGAAGCTTCAAAATATTTGTAGGAACTCGTGTTGGGATCAGTCGTTTAACCCTGAAAACGTTAAAATGGTTTCAGATCTTGATATTGATTTCAACTGTAAAATTGTGCTTAGCTTTGGTATTCCTTTTTCGACAGACACGGACAATTTTAACTTTATAAAAGGATTGGTAATATGAATCATTTTATTTCAAAGATTTCTGAATTTAATATTGATTTTGTTAAAGGCATTTTACACGGTAGTTTTAGAAACAAAGATGAATATTTGCCTAAACGTTTTTCAGAATCTCTCAAAAAACTTAGAATTAGAACTGATGTTAAGACTTCATAGGCAGATAACGGGGGAAGTATTGTTGTAATGAGTGAGGTGGATTATTTGGATGAAGCCAGTAGATTGCTAAATGATGAAAATACCTATATTAAAATTAAGAAAATTCCTTCCATTTCTGAATTTCAGTCTACTCAATAAAAAAAATAAACAAGGTTGTTGGTGTTCATGTTGGTAGGGATGTTAGAGAAGTTATTTACAGCAAATTAACTAGGAAACTACCTTCATTTGGTTTTTTGCGGCTTGCCCAAGATTCACAAAGAAGGCATTCCTTTAAGACCTATCCCCCGTGGGGGTTTGGGGAGCCGGGGAGTAGTGCCGTCAGTGCACCTCACGCGGTGCACTGTAGGCATTATTTAAGGTTCTTTGCAGTGCGCCTTCGGCCCCTGGCTGCAACCCCTTTCGTTCCTTTTACTGTACCTCCTTTCGTTTTCTCTTCCATCTTCCTTTCCACCCTCTCCTAACAATTGATTCATAGTGCAACTGTGAGGTTTTCCTCCTGTTACACCTTTGAAACCTTTTACCATCAATTTCTGTTTCAGCTCTGAGTGACCTCATAGATGTCCCAGTGCTTGGCCTTTGGCCCAAATTCTATATTCATTTCAGTTCAGTTTAAGACCTATCATCGCCAATTGTAATGCTCCCCAATATGATCTTTGTGCTTGGTTAGCTAAAATTTTAGGAGGTTTGGTTGGTCAAGTGTCGAGCTCGCATATAAGCCATAGCCTGGATTTTATTGATAAAGGTGAAGTGGCTGTGTCGGTACCGTGTATAGCTTGGATATTGTCTCTCTTTTTACGAATGATCCTCTGCAATTTGTCCTGGATGATTTGGTATTTATTACTTGCTGAAGAAGGTGTTTTTGAACTCCACTACCTCTTGATGAATTTTGTGATTTTGTTAGTGTCAGTTGAAGCTACTATATTTGATTTAAAGGGCACTTTTCTCTACAAAAGGCCGGAGTTTCCGTGGGCTCGTCCCTTTTCCAATAATAGCTAATTTGTGTATGGAGTTTTTTGAGAGATAGGTGAAAAATTACCTGATAATCTTAGACCCTTTTTGTATGGGTGCGATATGTGGACGATATTTTTACTGTGTACACATCTGATGAAGACGAAAGTTTCGACAAATTTCTGTCGCTTTTGAATAGTTATGTTCCTTCCATTAAGTTCACTGTTGAAAAAGAAGTAGATCATAAATGACCTTTTCTGGACCTTGTAGTACATAGAGACGAAATTGAATAAGTCCTTTAAATTTTCTCTTTACAGAAAGAACATACATTCTGACTCTTTCATTCATTTTTACTCTTATCATGAGGCCAAGGTGAAAAGTAACGTGCTTACCAATTTATTTTTTCCAGCATATCGTGAGTGTGTGTGTGATCCAAGTTTTTAGATAACGAGTTAAACTTTTCAGTTTTAAGTTTTCACTAATTGTGGCATCCTAATAATTGGAAGAAAATAGTCTCTCTAGAGCTAGGAGGATATATTATCACCCAAGGGAAAGGCCTGAACAACCTTTACTTCAGAAATCACTGTCACTCCCTTTCAACAAGGAGCTTCGAGATATTTCGCAAAAAATTGTATACAGAAAAACACGGGTACAGTGTTGTATTCCAGTACCCTAACACTGTTGGGAGAAAAATCATAAAAAAAACCATCTGAAGATATTGGTGTTCATGCTCTTGGTTGCTCGGATTGTGATTCTTGCTATATTGGTGAAAGTGGTCGTTCGTTTGGTAAACGCACAAATGAACATATGCAAAAATGAACATATTTCAGCATGTAAATTGGGGAATACTGTAACTCTATAGCGCGGCACGCCTGGGAAAGGGATCGTAGAATAGACTTTAAAAATGTTTAAGTAGTGTATAAATGCTTTGACAGATCCTCCAGATTATTGAAAAGTTAAGTATACCTTAGTTTAACCAGACCACTGAGCTGACGGGAAATGAATTTCTCACCAGAAATAAATTCCTCTAATCCTTCATTGGCTGGTCGGAGAATCGAACGCGGACCCAGCAGCGTGCTAGCAGAGAACGATACCCACCCGTCCAATGAGGAACTATCAGATTATTGAAGGCGCCCCATTACCTTAACTAGTACCTTTGACGGAAACTTGGGCAGCATTGAAAATAACATTATAAGCGAAGAAATTGGTAAATGTGAAGGGTATTCTTAATTTTTAAATATATGTAGTCAAGTAAATTCGTTCCAAAATCAAACTCATAATTTAGAACAATATCACTTTCCTGGCTCTTTAGCAGAAGACTCCAGGTTTCTTCCGCCGAGAAGGTCTCGTACTGGCAAGGTCCCAACAACTTGATTAACAGTTTCACTTTCTGTAATGATTGTTTTGTGTGTACTGTTTCCTGCTTTACTTTGTTTCCTGAGCTTTCTGTTCTACTCCATTTTAGTGATCAAGTCCACAGCAGTTGGACGAAAGCTATATTTTTAATGTACTGTGTTTTATAACATGTATTTCATTGTGAATCTATCTTACACACACAGCCACACATATATATGGTATATGTATGTATATATATATATATATATATATATATATATATATATATATATATATATATATATATATATATATATATATATAATATATATATATATACACTATATATATATATATATATATATATATATATATATATATATATATATATATATATATATATATATATATATATATACATACATACATACATACATACATACATACATACATACATACATACATACATACATACATACATACATACATACATACATACATACATACATACATACATATACCGTATATATGTGTGGCTGTGTGTAAGATAGATTCACAATGAAATACATGTTATAAAAAACAGTACATTAAAAATATAGCTTTCGTCCAACTGCTGTGGACTTGATCACTAAAATGGAGTAGAACAGAAAACTCAGGAAACAAAGTAAAGCAGGAAACAGTACACATAAAACAATCATATATATATATATATATATATATATATATATATATATATATATATATATATATATATATATATATATATATATATATATATATATATATATACAGATCAGACGCGCAAGGCGCTCATTCATACAATGAAGCAGATAAAGGGCAGGAATACGATGCGATACGCATTTTGTTTTAATCTTACGTTTCGTGACAACATCGCCACATCTTCAGGGATTTTCTACAAAATAAAATATAATATGTTAACATAAAATAAGAGCTGATTATAAAATCCAGTAGTTGAAAAACGCTAAAACAATTTTAATGGTAAAATTACAACTCACAGACTTAAATTACATGCACACTTGATTAAAACTGAGACTATAGGTACAAAAAAAAATATATATATAAAAACGAAACGAACATTTAAATATCTAGGGCGTTAGTTATAGAACTGGTTGTAAGCTATCTAACCCGGAAACTTCTTATATAAGGAACCACATTATCAAATGTAAAAGTACCATCAAATACGAAGATCTTAAAATTATTGGCCAAACAAAGGAACTCAACGAACTGCTGATTTTGGAAACGTTAAATATCAAATTACGAGTTCCGACTCTAAACAACCATTCCTCTGCTGTCCCGTTGTTTTTGGCCTAAATTTTCTGTCAGTCTTTGTACCGCTTGACGTTGTTTACTTTTAGTGTGTTTTTATCTTTGATGCTGAAAGGTTGGTTGTGTAGCTGTCTTCAGCTGTAGTTTTATGAGTGTATAATTTTTGCTTTTTATTGTATGTGTTGGCGTTCTTTTTATTTATATATAATTTTGGCGTTCTTTTTATTTATATATAATTTTGCCGAGATATTTAAATGTTCGTTTCGTTTTTATATATATATTTTTTTGTACCTATAGTCTCAGTTTTAATCAAGTGTGCATGTAATTTAAGTCTGTAAGTTGTAATTTTACCATTAAAATTGTTTTAGCTTTTTTCAACTACTGGATTTTATAATCAGCTCTTATTTTGTTAACATATTATATTTTATTTTGTAGAAAATCCCAGAAGATGTGGCGATGTTGTCACGAAACGTAGGATTAAAACAAAATGCGTATCGCATCGTATTCCTGCCCTTTATCTGCTTCTTTTTATATATATATATATATATATATATATATATATATATATATATATATATATATATATATATATATATGTGTGTGTGTGTGTGTGTGTGTGTACATTGTTGTTCCTTTTCAAACCACATTGAACAGCTGTTTTATATTTCTTAGAAAACTTTTTTGAGGACAAAAATTCCTATGACAGATTCCCTGTTATTTAAATAACAAATCAATCCTTTGCACGTCTCCTATATCCTGTTCCAATTAGCGGAGGAACGGTTTACAGAATGAGTTGGCTGAGAAAAGGTCAACATGTTTGATAATGATCTTTATACACCTCATGCGGTGCACTGCAGGCATTACTTAAGGATCTTGGCAGCGTCACTTCGACCCCTAGCTGCAACCCCTTTCATTCCTTTTACAGTACCTCGTTTCATATTCTCTTTTCTTCTGTCTTACTTTCCACCCTCTCCTAACATCATTGTTTCATGGTGTAACTGCTCTGAGGTTTCCCTCCTGTTACACCTTTCAAACCCTACTACTATCAATTTTCATTTCGGCGCTGAATGACCTCTTAGGCCCCAGCGCTTGGCCTTTGGCCTAAATTCTATATTCTTGCTCCTATTCCAACATAGAATAATTTTATTCCAGATGAATCGTATATATTTTCATTTCATTAGTTAGAAAGGATGTTCACATTTTAATCTTGATAATTTTCTGTAATCAGTATATCTCTTTTAGTCCTAATGTTGAGAGTTTGGCAATCACCAAAGTTCATATTCCTCGATTTGCGCACCGTATATTCATCGGTTTCAGTTTCAAGTAACAATTGAATATAGAATTTAGGCCAAAGGCCAAGCACCGGGACCTATGAGGTCATTCAGCGCTGAAACGGAAATTGACAGTAAAAGGTTTCACAGGTGTAACAGGAGGAAAACCTCTCAGTTCCACTATGAATCAATTGTTAAGAGACGGTGGAAAGTGAGATGGAAGAAAGAGAATATGAAAGGAGGCATAGTAAAAGGAACGAAAGGGGTGCAGCTAGGGGTCGAAAGCAAGCTGCAAAGAATCTTAAGCAATGCCTACAATGCACTGCATGAGGTGCACTGACGGCACTAACCCCCTACCGGAAGTTTCAAGTATCGAAAACTAAAATGTGACTCAGGGTTTTATAATTGTATTTCAGTCATTTAAAGAGTCAATTGGAAAGTTATTTGGAGTTTCCACTTTTTTATTGGCAGGCTTATGAAGAATTTAATTCCAAAAAGACAAACGTAGGTAAAAGATTTAATGATATTTATGAGATTAAAGTAAGAAATGCGCTGAAGTTTCTTCGGCGCAGTCGAGTTTTCTGTACAGCCGCTACAGCGTATAATCAAGGCCACCGAAAATAGACCTATCTCTCGGTGGTCTCGGCATGATGGTGTGTGACCCGCGACCCATGAAACTTTAACCACGGTCCGGTAGTGGCCTATCCTATATCGTTGCCAGAATCGATCATGGCTAATTTTAACCTGAAATAAAATAAAAACTAATATGGCTAGAGGGCTGCAATTTGGTATCTTTGGTTATTGGGTGGTGGATGATCAACATACCCATTTGCAGCCCTCTAGCCTCAGTAGTTTTTAAGATCTGAGGGTGGACAGAAAAAGTGCGGACGGACAGAGAAAGCCGTCACAATAGTTTTCTTTTACAAAAAACTAAAAAGGAAAGGAATCCGCAATTCTTACTTAGAAATAATCAGAATCAAAAAAAAGAGAAGAGAAACGTGGATTTAAGCGAAACTTGTTGGCATATTTACGAACAAAAGAAGTAAAACAGGTTCAAATGATCACAAGATTCAGTCAAGAGGGATAATGATAATAATATCTGAAGGGAAGGATAGACGAAGGATTAAAGTCTAGGCTTAACTCTAATTGAGAGAAAATAAAAAGATAAGCAAAGATGACACTAAAAGTTTTTTATGTTACACATGTAATAGCAACTGTAAAATATTTAAAAGAAAGATTATAAAACATAATTCTTGTTTCTTAAGTTAAAAAACTATAATTACACTATATACCTGCACAGCGTAGTATTTTCAACAGAAAATATTTGACTTCTCTAGTGGATTTCTTTTAATACCGCTTTATATAATGTTGTTATCTGTGTTGGAAGATAAAAATTTTTTTGTCAGTTTCCTAGAGGAAATGTATTGGCTATATTTGTTTTTCTCATCACCAAATGATTCGTTTTCCCATCATATGAAAAGTCATCTAGAACCATTTTCCCTTCGGTGAAAAAAAAGACTTACTATTTTCTCATTAGAGATTGTTTTGGCACCTTTTTCATCCACGTCACTGATCCATTTCTTCCGGACTTCCTTTTTATTAATTAATTTATTTATATATTTATTTATATTTGGGACTTGTGATATAGCTGACACACCATTCTCCAACGCGCTCGACCTCACTTGCATGAAGAGAATGCAACCGCGTGATGGACTGTAATTTCACGCCTGTAGACACAAACATGCGCATAATCCTCAATATTCTGCGGAATATGTAGATGCAGACAAAGACCGGAAGATATGGAAAAATATGCATGCTAAGGAAGTATGGTGTTCACAGTCTTCGCTCACAGTTGAATCGCTGTGATTTTGTTTCCGTAAGTGCTTATCAGGTTTTCCCGATTTTTATGTAAAAAATAGAATTCTTTAAAACATACTGTATTACTCAGTACTCTTGTTAGGCCGGCGGGACTGATAGAGGCTAGGACGTCACTGGGGAATTTGGTGTTTGTGTAGGGTAAGGAAATCCCTCTGGGAAAGCTCTCAGTACAGAAAAAGTAATGACTGAAATCAAAAGGGAATTGTGTCGAAAGCACGGATATGGTCCTTTGCCTTTGGGGCTTGGTCTAATTTCCACCTTTAATTTTTATAAACTGCAGCGGGCGCACTGCTTAAGTACGTCCAATAACCTTCATACGCGCCTTCGTTCGAAAATGCTAGTCCTATTCTGAGCGTCGTTTTAAGTCAAAGAACAAGACGCTGCTATAACAGCAAACAAGCAAACGCTCATTTGGTTGAAAATCCTGTGAAGGACGGTTTGCACCTGTCAAAAGCACGTTCGGTCGTAAATCTCTTGTGAAATCATGAGAGTAACGACTTTGGTGAATTCAGGACTATTGCGTGTTCTAAATTGAGGGTCACTTAGTTATCTGACAGAGCTAGCCTCGATTGTTATAAAATGGCAAATTTAATACAAAACTATTAGACAATGGATGTTATAGATGGTTGAGATTCATATCAATTTATGACTAAAAAGCCTCTCCGGTGACACGCTCATGATTGTAACGGGATTTAGGAAATCTGTACCCTGGCATTTTTGTGTGGTGGTCCGTTTGGGCGTGTGTTACTGTTCATTTTTTTCTTCCATTCTCTCTCTCTCTCTCTCTCTCTCTCTCTCTCTCTCTCTCTCTCTCTCTCTCTCTCTCTCTCTGATAAAGCAGTTGAAATTAAAAAAAGAAAAAGCTTTTGAAACGAGTATAAGGATTACAATTACCCTTTGCAACAGCTTAGATTAATATAGTTCTGCAAAATGAAAATTTACAAAATTCTAAGCAATGCCAGAAACGTACTTGTGTTATTATGTGTCATTGCAACCACTTACTTGTTCGTGTCCGTAAGACGTCTGTCTGCCTCTTAAGATTAGATAATGAGAAACGACTTGAGAATATGTAAATATTTATAAATTGAACGGCACGGTGATTACGCTTGGTGCCAATTAGTCCGCTTAAATTTACTTAAAAGGAACGAGTTGAATGACCAATTCTTTGTGTGTGTAAGTTATGTGGCCTCAAAACAGTCCCGTAATTGGCCATATAAAAAAAGTTGACCCACGAGACTTACGGTGAGCGCAAATATCACAAAAATTTCTGCTAGACACGTGCAGAAAATCAACTTGATGATGTCACACTCAGTCTAACACAAGTCACTCTTTGTCATGATAACGTGATTGCGTGCGATCTGCATAGTCCTTCAAATGAAGTTTAGCACATTTCAGTTTTGCCTGATGAAATAGTTATATTTTTTTCGAAAATTATCACCTGTGAAAGAAATGTAAATTTATTAATGGACTGTCTAATTGTTAAATAGTATTATTCACTCCTCAGATGCATAAATGCATTTCGAAAGTGACTTAACAGTTCATGTTGTAATGACCAACTGTCTGCCCATCGTTTTATGGATCTTGAAGGATGTGACAATGAAAAGCTTCTACAAAATAAAAAAAGAATATATATCTAAATTCAGATTTAGATATCCGAATTTTACATCATTATGCAACTTGAAAGATATGATAGTGAACATTTTGTCCTTCAAGATAACGTCAGTTCTATATCTAGATTCGAATATTAGAATTTTACTCAAGGTAATCAAACATTAAGGATGATGTGCAATTTTAGAACCATGCTCCAAAGCAATATCTTGCTTGATGTGCTATAAAGCGTTTGGGATTATTTTTTTTTTTAAATCGCCAGGCAAGCTCTGACTCCTCGTACCATTTGCCAGTATTTACAGCCACGTAGTCTAGCACTGCCTCCAATGCGCTGGTTTGTTAACCTTCATTGGCTTTTTGTCTAGGGATTGTTTATCATCAACATCTTCCACAATCGAAGTTCTTTTCGATGCGAAAGCTGATACACAGCGTCTGATGTGTGTAGGTCGGAGACAAATAAACTGTTCTTATCTCACATTTTGTCCCGCTTCACAAGCATCCTCGATGCTCATCTGGAATGCAGGTCTGAGCCATGGAAGCACTTGCCTTCTGTTTCAAATGTTACGAGAAACTTTGAAGGGGGAATGCGTTGTTGTTGTTGTTGTTGTTGGAAATGAAAAGGTGCTTCCTCTGTTCTTAATACTCTACTGTGTAAAGTTTCCAGCATAATAGTACTCTACTGTGTAAAGTTTCCAGCATAATAGTACTCTACTGTGTAAAGTTTCCAGCATAAAATGCGTCTTACATACTCTGGTTCCGTTCTCGGGTAGCTGGGTTGTTTTACACTTGTATCAATCATACGTTAACATCCTTTTTGACTGGAAACTGCTGTTGACTCTGAGGATAAAGACTCCCAGTGTATGCAGCAGTGCTGTCGTCTTCCATAGCACTCAAAAGTTTTATAATACAGAAAATTCACATTTTCTGACATTATACAAATCACTAGACCTTCGGGTGGTCCTGGAGAATCAGCATCAGTAGTCTTCCAGCCATGCAGTAGTAACCTGTTAGGACGCTTGCCTTTCCAGGAAAGGTTGCTAGCTCAAGGCCACATCAAGCTAAGTTCTCAACACGGGCTCCTCAAGATACTCACCCAGCTGTCATCTAGAAAACGAATAGTGTTAGTTTAACTTTACCAGTGGTATGAGGACCAGGGCCCAAGACATTTGCATTCTTCTTGTCGCGAGAGGTTTGGAATATCTGTTCAACGGTACTTCGACATACGGTTGGGAGTATCCCTCATTGATAAGCAGGTGATGTAGGCCCGATCTATAGTGGATACTTTACAAACTTTTTAAAAATAAAAAAATAATAGATTTTTAAGTCTCCATTAAATGTCTTATGACGTCATAGTTTTAAAAAACTATTTGAAGTTTCCCAAAAAGGGAGGATATGCAGCAAAATTGTTTAGTGTCATCGTTCGAATAAAATGGTTGACAAATGGTAGTTGCACCTTAGTGATACATTGACTTATTGCAGTAAACAAATTGTAGGGTAAGAAACATTAATGAACTAATCATCTTAATTTTGTTAGTAATCTTCATCATCATACTGGACACGTGTAAGGCAGATTTTCTCTTTGCAGTGATGGACTAAATCTATCTCTCTCTCTCTCTCTCGTGCAATTTTTGCCTGAACTCCTATCTGTCCTAGGTCTTCATCTGTGCTCTGTCTCGAAGTGCAGCAACCGTATTATTAATATTGGCCATGGGTAAATACATCTTGCAGCTACCTTAGTTGGGATTTAGGTAGATTTTGATGAAGTTGCAATGGTCAGCTGTGTTTACGACTTAATCACAAGTGTTTCAATTGGGCACTCGTCAGGATAGTTTTGAACTAAGGCCGTATTTCTAAGATAATGGCTGGAAACTCAGCATTATCGATTTCATTACTGAGACCAATTACTTTACAGCAGCATATGTAAGTTACGTACTTAGTAATCAGAACTGATATACTGTTCATTTTCAGCCGAATGACACTAAGGCTTCCTAAGTTATTTTTATTTTCCCACCAACATGAGTTCAGTTTTATCTCCATTTAGTTTTATTTGCTGAAATTTCATTCATAAAATGCTGCATTCTCACTATACGTAAGCCTGGTTAAATAACATTTGCTTGTTTTGGAAGGAAATTTCAAATAACCAAATAAATACTGTCATTTATTAATTTTAGTTTTTCGTACCATCTCAGTAATAGGAACAACTTTTCGTCCGAATATCAGTTAACGGGGTACAAAGAAGAAACTATACGCCGCCTTTGTTCTCACGTAGTCTAAAATGCTACATACTGTCTATTTTCGTCGTGACAACATTATTAAATTTTATATGACAATGATGAATAAATCGTTACCTAACCCGTCCTTGGATTCACGGTTTGCTCGCTAGGCGGTGTTGGGACATTTTTGTCCTACATTTGTAGTCCTTGAATTTGCCTTATCTAATTTTTCGCAATTGGGTTTGGTGACTTGGTCTCCGATGACGGTCATCCTTAAAATGATCAAGTATCTGTATTCTCCAAGTTTTGTTTGTCAGATGGTAATTCGTTCGATATTGTGTAAATAATAAAATTTGACATGTTCATTTAGGTGGCCATGTGATTGACAATCAGGTAGGCCTAAGTTCATTTTTCTTATTGCTGCAACAGCCAGAAGAATTTCATGCTCTTAAAGGTTATTTTGGGATAAAGCCTAATTGGTTTCAACAACCCACTTAAACTTTACAAGCCTTTGGTAGGTTAAATCAAGGTAGAACTATAGAACAGCTCTGCATGGGGTATTACCTTGGAAATTGACATTTTCTATATTTTATTGTATGCTAGCCATCCTGAAATGGTATGCCAGTGTTACTGGGGAATTTGGTAATTCTAAGCTGGTTGTCCGCGGTGAGCTAGACTATGGCAATTGACGTTTTCCTATGTTTTACTTGCTTTACAAGAATTTAAAGTAATATTTTGTCTGCCGGCTGTAACTAAACTGTAATTGGCCTTTGAAGACTACACGACTTGAATTACCTAACGCAGGGTAGGTCTAAGCCAGCATTCCGTGGCAAACCCCCCCCCCATAGCTAATACGGCAAAATTGTAACCAGTAAACACCCCTAAAAATACCAACCTAACGTGCCCTAGAGGTGTTTACTGGTTATAATTTTGCCATATTAGCTATTGAGGGCGGGTAGGGCGCTTACCATGAATGCACATTAAACCTATCCAGCGTTAGGTAATTTGGTAAATTTTTACAACAGTTCCAACTCCATTTTTCTAAAGTAATTATGTATTTTCATGTGTGTTTTTATGTGTTCTGAATGGTTATGATAGTAATACATCGGGGAAATGAGTTGTTTTTGAGTTACTAGCCTATACATCCCTACTACATCAAACAAGGTTGGGGACCCTTTGGGAATGGGGGAGGGGGGGTTTGGGTGGGGTAAATCACCATCGACACAAAACAGCAATTGAATTAATGAATAAAATGAGGTAAATCATAGCGTACCTAGCAAGCCATAGTCAGGCAACGTAGGCTAGTGTAATGTAGCCTAACATCCCTTAACCACAAGGGGGTGGTGGAACGGCACTTTGCGCCTTATCTGCATTTATAATGATTCTTGGCAGGCTCGTATATACTGGCAAGAGGTAATGTTGCACTGTGCGCGCTAGCCACGGGTTACAGAAGGTAAATCATGTTACAATACTATTTTAAAAACAATTATAAATTTACTTTAATTGGATGGACACAAACGTTTTGATGGGTTATATGCAGAACACGATGGTTGTGGCTCATCTACAGTGTCGTCGTCATCAGAAAATGATTCCCTAGGTGGTGATGGTGGCTGAGTGTCACTTAAAGGTGGATACAATTTAGCAGCTTCAAGTAAAATTAGGTGTAAAACTGAATCTTGGTAGTGCTTAATGAATAAATACCTAGCAAGATATTGTTTCAAATACCCTTTTTTAATACCAGGCCTTCTAATCCACTCCTTAATATCTCGCCACAAACATTCAATATTTTGTTTGTGAATGTTAGGATTATTGGGATCAACAAAATTTTCTGTGTGGTTAACTTGAAAATGAGTGTATCCACTCTCACTGATTTTACTATAACCACGCCATGAATCACTATAAATAATAGAGCCTGGTTTAATATAACGATTAATTAAAGGAATTAAAGTATCTCCTTTGCGATTGTCAGCACCAGGATCAATTAATGCCTCAACAAAGGATTTTTTTGATGTTCTCTCTATACCACCAAACAACCAACACTGGGTAAGAGGGCGACCTTTATGGTATTTACTATGAGTAATTAGAGTTTCATCAATTTCCACTTCAACATCAACACCACTGATGGGCTCCTGATTATTGTACCAAAACTGAGTCACCTCACTACAGAAACTTCTCCAATCAATACTGGTCTTTGATGAAATATTCAAATACTTAACAAATTCACCCAAAAACTGGCAAAGAAAAATCAGCAGTTTCCATACCGGCAATTTAACTTTATCTAAAAATGTGCATTTCCGGTCACTTACGGTAAAATTACAATATTTTCTCTTTTTATGTCTTTTGTCTGAAACATAACCGGTACAGCGCCAAACATTTTTGTCCTTTCTAAATTTACACGGCTTATTACACTTCAGACACTGTACTGATGCAGGTAACACTCCATGTTCTCTTAAAAAATCAGTGCAAATAAAACTCGTGAATTAAGCGAAAATAATCGAAATTGCAAGACGAACATAGACTGGACATAGCTTCACTCTAAGACGAACTTCAACCAAATGACAAGGGAAAATGTCTGACACCTGTTAGATTTTCACCAGGTCACGTGACTCCTAGACATAACACTTAACTACCCACAATGCAATTTTAAGAGGGAAAAAATTCGCATCAGAACCACAATGCAGTTCTAAACAAAAACAAATTCGCATCAGAGCACAAACTGTGTCTGTGTTAAAGTAAACAAAACACTTAGAAATTTTTCGAGGATAGAGATTCTATAAACATTCATATCTCGGATATGGTGAATTTCCCCAAAAAGTGTTCAGAGACAAAGTTTATATTTTATGCAAAATGCATCTATGATACTATAATTATTATAGAATGAGTTGGAACGATTATAAAATAATACCGGTAATTCAAGTCGTGTAGTCTTCAAAGGTCAATTAGTTTAGTTACAGCCGGCTGACAAAATATTACTTTAAATTCTTGTAAAGCAAGTAAAATAACATAGAAAAACGCCAATTGCCACAGTCTAGCTCACTGCGGACAGCCGGCTTAGAATTACCGGGAATTTTTGACAAAAGTTAAGTATACCTTAGTTTTTGGCAGAAAGTGGTTACCTTCACCAAGGGTTCTGGGGGATAACGTGGCCTACTAGGTTAGGTTAGGTTAGGGTACATTAGGGTAGTACAGTTCCTTATATAATAGGTTGCCTTAGGCAGTCTTTAATGGCTTGTGCATGTGCGGAACCATTCCATAACATAACAGTCCAGTCTTTCTCCCAACGATTTCTCCCACTCAAAACCCCACATTCCCAAAGGGTCCTCAACATATTGGGTACATCTGAGGTCAATAAACAACATGGTAATTCTAAGTACTAGCTCCGCACCTGTTTTTACCTTGGAAACTGGGTTTTTCTTTACTTTCAGGACTTCTGATACTGGCGGTAAGTTTATTTGTTGTCGGCCAACTGTTATTTGCCCCCTAACTCTACTCAACAATAAAGGGGGACTATGGGAATTTGGGGTTTTAGGTCGGGGAGACTCCACACAGAAATGGAACGGACATGTTTATGTTGGGGAGGCTCCCTCTGGAGGGGAAAAACGAGAGGGAGCCATTCGCCAACAGGAGGGAGTTAAATGCATTTCGCCGTGTTTAGTACTGGCATTGTGGGGATGGAATGTCCCTTTGCCGTGTTTAGTACTGGCTTGGGGGGTGCCCATACGTTAACAAGTTATTGTACTTGCTGGACGAGATATGAACCGTTCCAAACAGACATACCCGTGCTCTGTCTTGTGAAGACTGTGTATGGAAACCTGTTGTTGGATGGACTTCAGGGGTTAATTACAGGTAAATTACACTCGTGGGACAAAAATTAAAGGTAAATCCATAATTAGCAACCAAAAAACTGTGGTAAAAGGTCAAGTTAGAAGGAAATTGCCGCCGTGGAGCTACTACTTAGATCTACCAACAATACCACCACCTTCATCAGCAATACTAAAAGTATAGGAAAAATAAATTTCCAAGGTAGTAGTCTGTGCTTAGGTGTTCTATAGTTCTTCGTTGGAGGGGTGGTTAGAGCTGTCGCCTGGCACGCTGTTGGCCCAGCGTTCAACACTCCTACCTGGCTAATGAAGAATTAGAGAAATTTATTTCTGGTGATAGAAATTCAATTCTTGTCATAATGTGGTTTGGATCCCACAATAAGCTGTAGGTCCCGTTGCTAGGTAACCAGTTGGTTTTTAGCCACGTAAAATAAATCTGATCCTTCGGGCCAGCCCTAGGAGAGCTGTTAATCAGCTCAGTGGTCTGGTTAAACTAAGATATACTTAACTTTTTTTTTTAGATGTTGTATAGTTTTACAGGAATTAACGTCGAAAATTGTTTCCTTTAGTTCTATACAGTATGGGCCTGTAATTTCAACAGGCAGTTTAACAATTTTCGCTTAAAACTGTAGCTGTTACAGGCAGAAGATACATAATTTTACTTGGAGGATGTTAGGCTAGTATTTTTTATTAAATTTTGTCTAAAAAAGTAGTAGTAGCAGGCAGAGGATACATAATTTTACTTCAGATATGGAGGATGTTAAGCTAGTAGCCTATTGTTATTAATTGGGTAGGGTTAGGGAGAATGAAGGAGCACTGGTCCATAGTAGCAACATGCTTACCAAAGCAAAAGTTGGCAAAATAGGGTATCATACATGTAGTTTGATGGCTATAATGTGACAAAGAGTAGCCTACAGTGATTTGAGCGTGGGCAAATTAGTTGATATTAATAAGTTTAACCCTATGAAAACTTAATAACCTAGACTGTTTGGCTTAATTTAAAAGACTGAACTGTCAATAGGCCTAGCCTAGTGAACTTCCAGTTGAATTTTGATATTTTAGTTTCACAGTTTTTGTGTTTTGGGTAAAATTTAGTGAAAGACCCTTTCACTCTCATAGAATTTTTTAACATGAAGATTAGCAAAGGTGTAGGATCTTAGCCTTACTGTAACAATAATGGTAATTATTTTACTGGTAAATGTAAAGGAGAGGGCTGCAGAGAGATATTGTCTATTGATGTTATTTCATGATTATTGAATGTAGAAAATAGTGTATAGCCTATGCCTAAAGTGCTGTGCAGGTGAGATCATTTGAGAAGTTTACTGAGATAATGGGAAATAAACCGTGTTTCATTTATATTTTTGCTTTTATTGGTGAGGGGCTGGTACTAAACATGGTGCAAAGTGGAGCTTCCGCCATGTTAGTACTGTACTAACCCCTCGGGGAACATAAAAACATAGATGACGGTAAATTTTCCATTATCTTGGTAAATTTCTCAAATTATCTCGCCTAGTGCTGCATTGTATACACCATTTTCTGTATTCTCCAATGGAGAAATTACATTAATAGATATCTTTGTGCGATCTCCTTCAGCTTACGCCTACCATTGTACCTTTAGTACCCTCTCTCAATATCAGTTGCTTTGCTTTCAAGTCTCCTTATATTTATTTTGAAAATCGTACTTAAGTTTATGGCAAATATACTGTTAGATACCAAAGAATGTTATGACCCAGTTGAAATTTCTAAATTGCTTGCCTGGAATGGCAATCCTGATTGGATTTTTTGTCTTAGCGCATTTTGGGTAAGGGTGGCTATCCTAATTGGAATGTATTTTGTTTATTTTCTCTGTAAGTAGCCTAGTCAAATGTGATTGGTTTTTTGCAAGTTTCACTAGTGTGTGGGATTTTGGAATTCAGGCATTGCTAGTAGCCTAAGACCTTGCTTGAGTTCTTATTTGTGGTTACAATTGGCAGTTGGTAAAACTTTACTGTAGTTGTGCGGCCTGATTCCCGCCAGTTGTTGACTGGGACAGGTTCCGGCCAACAAAGGGCTTCATACATAAAGAGACATAACCTTTCCTATAATGCTAGGTCCTGACCTAACCAGATCTTACCTACCTAACCTAACTTAGGGCGACGTTCCCTGACCTGGCCAGGGGCCGTCCCCAAAAAGGCTGTAAGCTGTCCCGGTTGGTGACTGGCGGGAATCAGGCTGCGCTCATCACTTGTTACTCAGGTTTTTTTACAGTACATGTTGGCCGGACCGTACATGCAACATGTAAGATTCCTCCCTTTTATTTTTGTATCAGGCTGTACATAGGAAGTGTATGTATATTGCTACTTTGTATATTTACTGAGATATATGCTGCTCAGCTAAACTCGAGGTTTACCTGGCATTTTAAAAATTTTCTTTTAGTGTGTTTTGAACATTTCAGATGTTCAGTTTGGTAAATAGAGCTATTGGAGCTCCCTATATCCTATTATTGTGGATGGCCACTTTCAAGAAGCTGGGTTTGTTGGGTGAGGGAAAATACAGTGGTGAAATAAATACAAGGATGTATTCTGCAAATAGATTTATGGTAGTTCTGATTCTGTGTAAGGTAGTTGAAGGTTTATTGAACATTTAAAAATCAACACCTCACGCTAGGTAAGGACCTGATTACATAGGCTATGTTAGTGGGAACTCAGAGAAGGGCTTTATTGGTCTAGTAAGGAATTTGTATCCTATTTTAGGTTAGGAAGCATCCATAGAAGTTTTGATTTACAGTACCCTAGTTTAGGTTAGGTGGAGGTCCAGGGGAGAGCAAGGGTTCCAGGTACCCCATTTACAATGCCGTAAGTGAGGTTAGATGGGGTCCATGGTTCAAAAACCTCCATGCCAATTAGGGACCTGGCACTCTAGGTTAGATTTACTGTACATTATTTCACTTAGTACTTTTCCCTACCTGTCATGCTTTCCTGCTGTAGTCCTCGGTAATTAAAGGATATAAGTAGGTCCACTGTCACTAAAGCTTACCAATTTGCTACTAAAATGAAAGTTACATTCATAGGACAATATATTTAAAACTCTGGAATGCAGGTTGTGGTGTAAAGTAAAAATTTACCTTTATTGTAGGTGCATACTGGGTCTATTGAAACCGCCAAACCACCAGTGTTCAGTTTTTTTTAGGAGAAATGCAATGAAACATCCTTATGTACATATTACATGAAATTATGCTAATTTGTAAATGTGCTTATGTGAAATACCAGTTTTAGATATTTTTTGGGTCTGATGAATTGATGTTGACAAAGCAAAGACAGCAGGTATACTGTTGTTTTAAACATGTTCAGAGTGAAAAGCAAAGTTGGCAGATAAGTAATACAGATACCTTATTCTGTCCCTTATATGCATTGCGAGACATGAATAATTTATTCATACAGTAGGGTAACATTGAAGAAGTTTGGTTGGAGTAAACCAAAACACACATTTTTGTTTTTCCGACTGGTTTTAGTAGATCCTCAGCCATTTTTGTCCTAGAAAGAATTTAACATGAGTAAACGTTTGTTTTAAAATGTGTCTTATGTAAAATAACAAAAGTTAATCTATTGATTAGTTATATCTAATGCATAAAGATAGGGGTTTGATGGTGTTACTCCTGCAAAGCACAAAGCAGGGGTCATTGGGAATTTTGACAGACCATATCCTACTTTACCTGATATAGCTATAGCTGTGACCGCCTCTTCCTCTTCCCCCCCCCCCCCCCCACACACACACACAGTTTATCATTGAATCTTGAAATGGATGTAGATTATGTCTACATTTCCTTCGTTGGTTCATTTTAGCTGTTTGTTCCTAATGGTCACTAGCCCTAGCTCGGTATCAAATAGGCTTGGGAAGTAAAGGTGATTAGAAGATGCTAACAAAGGTTACAGGATTGGGAGAGTAGAGGCTGTGAGTTTTAGATATTTGCTTGTTTTTCAGGTGTACATATATGTATGATTAAATATAAGGAATTTTATTATGGTTTGTAATGTCATTAACATCTTTGGACCTTTCAACAGATTTTGCTTCTGTTAGTGTATTGGCCATCAGCCTTGAGGTTAGATTCTTTATTGCAACCTAAAAAGAAAGCCTTGCTGGTGTTTTATTACATCTGTTAGCTAACCACCTGCATGGCTGGTTGGGTTTACTGCTAGCATGTGTCCTTTTTCTAAGGTCATTTTAATGCATCAGGCTAATAAATTTTTGCCTAATCTACCTGTCTTTGACTATAATTCTTCTTAACTAATACTGGTATTTATACCAATAGTTGTATGGTTTGTGCATAAGCTTTGGATTGATGTGCCACGGAATCTTGATTAAGGTATGACTATTTTTTAAGTTGAAAAAGTAGAGAGCATTTATATCATAGGTATGTATAGCATAATTGGTGAAGTAAACATGACAGTTTATTGTAGGTGGTAATTTTCGGAGCCATAATTAGTTTTGATACCAGCTGGCAACCTCATAGATTTTCTTGGACATCAACCCTACCTATCAGAGTGTAAGGTTGAGTACCGGCACCAGTATTTTTTCCTTGAACATAGGATATCAGCAGCTTTGATAAATAACTACCGGTTTTTGTTTGTTTCAATACTAATGTTAAATGTAACCAGTCATTGAAATAGAGTAACTTGTAAAATATTTCAGATGGAAGCCAAAACCCAAATAAATATATTACCACTTATGATGAGAGGAAGTTCTGTTGATTATTCTCATGTTGGGCTGGGTTGATGACATCAAGAGCCTAATGATAACGTTATGAGTTGCTGGCAGTCTGCAGTTTCAGATCGGAAGAAAACTAGAATTCCCAAGGTGGTTAGTGTGTGAAGGTGTCAAAGAAACGAGCAGGTAAAGGTTACTGCTGGTTTATTACAGATCCAGGCGGTTTATATTGCGGCCGACTGACGCCGAACCGTGAGAGACAATGGAATTGACTGTGACCTGAGGTCGAAACAATAAATAATAATATACAGCGAACAAGTACGAATTACAATACAAAACATACAGAGACACAAAATAGATACAGTCTTGATGCCTGTGAATGAAGAAACATGTGATACACAATGTGTGACATTTGTATAAATACCACAAAGTAAAAATGATAAAAATGCGTGACCTGGCACGTTTTAGCGTGACTAATTTAGCTTGAAGAAAATGGGAAGTCACCAAAGAAAACAAGCTCAGCGGAGACTTAATTAATGGCGCCGCCAAACACTATCCTGGCGCCAATTGGTGACTTTACAAATACTCCCCCAAGACGAGGGACGCGTCCTGATTAATCCCTGTACCTGGTGGGACGCTGAAGGGTGCCGCGGCTCCTTGAGGATAACTGAGGGCCTCCTGCCTGTGAGGCTGCTGTTTGGGCGGTCCTTCCTGGGGGCCGCCTGCAGGTGGTGAGGGCGTGCTGGAGTGCGTATGGGCGGAAGGGGTGCTGCGACGCTGCCGGGACTCTCCGACAGGAAGGCGGGCTTCAACCGGTCTATGGAAACCCAGTCGTCCCTGCCTGGAAGTGCCAGCCGAACGCCTTGCTGTTCCGTTCCAGCACGCGGAAGGGTCCCCTGTAGGGCTTAGTTAGTGGTGGACGGACGGCGTCGACTCTGACGAAGACGTGGGTGGCGGATGACAGCTGTGGCGGCACGAAGGTGGTTGCTCTGTCTGTATGGCGCCTGCAGCGAACTTGCCGCCACGTCGCGGAGCCTCTGCAGAGATGGGGAGTGGCGATCATCCGTCACGAGCTCTCCGGCACCACGAGGTTCCCCATAGGTTTGTTCAGCTGCGGATGGGGTGCCGTCGGCTCTGGGGCGGTCCTCAACCCGAGGAGGACCCACGGCAGCTGATGTTTCCAGTCCTCGGCGGTGCAGCGGGCCATGAGGATGATTTTGGGACCTGTGGAAACGTTCGACCAAGCCGTTGGCGCTGGGTTGTATGCTGTGGTGGTGTGGTGCGTGGTTCCCAGCAGTTGAGCCAGGGCAGACCACAGCTCGGAGAGGAAGGCGGGGCCCCTGTCGGTTGTGATGTGGTCCGGGCGCCGGGCGGCTAACCCAGCTGGAGAGCAGGGCCTCGGCGCACGCGCTGGCGGTGGCTTCTTGCATGGGTGTGGCCGGGCCACCGTTGAAACGGTCTACCACCGTGAGGAGGTATCTGGATCCGCCTGATGGGGAAGGGCCCGGCATCGCGTCGATGTGGATGTGGCGGCGGCGCTTTGGTTGTGGGAACTCGCCTACCCCGACTGCGTGTGACGACCCACTTTACTGGTCTGGCACTGCAGGCACTGTTTTGCCCAGGCTGTGGCGTCCTTTTGCACCCCGTGCCAGACGAACTTTTTTGAAAGCAGTTTGGCCGTGGTCCTGCCGGAGGGGTGTGAGAGGCCGTGGATGATGTCAAATACCTGGCGGCGGCGTGAGGCTGGAACCAAAGGGGCGGGGCTGGCCTGTGCTGATGTCACAGAGCAGGCTGGGACCTCCGGGGCGGGTCACGTCCGCCACTTGAGGGATGTGATGGCGGTGCGGTATGCTGGGGTTTCTGGGTCAGCGCCTGTTCTCTGGCAAGGTCCTGGTAGTCTACACCAAGCTGCACTGCGTTCAACTCGACTCTGGAGAGGGCGTCTGCTACGGGATTTTTCTTGCCGGGGAGGTACCTGACGGAACAGGTAAATTCGGCTATGGCTGAGAGGTGGCGCTGCTGCCTGGAAGACCATGCGTCCCCTTGCTTCGTGAAAGCGTGAACTAGTGGCTGGTGGTCTGTGAAGATTGTGAAGGGCGTCCCCTCCAGGAGGAACTTGAAGTGCCGAACTGCGCGGTACATCGCGCAGAGTTCCCTGTCGAAGGTGCTGTAGCGGGACTCTGCGGGATTGAACTTCTTGCTGAAGAAGGCGATGGGCTGGGGGCGCTTGATAATTTGCTCCAGAACAGCACCGCAGGCAACGTTACTGGCGTCCGTCGTCAGCTGGAGGGGAGCCTTGGGATCCTGGTGTGCCAAGGCGGTTGCCTTGGTGAGGGCGGCCTTCGTCCGGGAAAAGGCCTGCTGCTGGCTGGGTCCCCAAGACAGGGACTTCGGTTGACCTCTTAGGACTTCCGTCAGGGGGGCCGTGGTGTGCGCGATCCCGGGATGAACCGCCTGTAGAAGTTGACCATCCCAAGGAACTCCTGGACGGCCTTGATGGAGGTGGGTGTCGGGAACTTTGCTACGGCTGCCACCTTCGATGTAAGAGGGCGGACGCCTGTCGGAGATACCTCGTGACCCAGGAACTCTGCTTTCTGGGCGCCGAATGTACACTTGTCAAAACGGACGACGAGGCCGTTTTCTTGGAGGCGCTGGAGGACTGCTTTGATGTGCCTCTGGTGTTCGCTGTGAGACCTGGAAAATATGAGAATGTCGTCGACGTAGCAGACGCAGAATTTTAGGTCCCCAGGATGCTGTCCATGAGCCGCTGGAAGGTGGCCCCGCGTTCCTCAGCCCGAAGGTGGAGAAGGCGAACACATAGGACCCGAAGGGCGTGATGATGGCTGTCTTTGGTATGTCCTCTGGCGCAACAGGTACCTGAAAATAAGATTTAAGAAGGTCCAATTTAGTGAATATTTTGGCCCCGTGAAAGGAGGCCGTGAGGTCTTGCATATTGGGCAGAGGGTAGTGGTCGGGCTCCGTTGCAATGTTGAGCCGTCTGTAGTCGCCGCAGGGTCTCCAGGAGCTGTCCGGTTTCTGCACCATGTGGAGGGGGGAGGCCCATGGACTGGAGGCTTTCCTGCAGATGCCCATCCGTTCCATCTCCGCGAATGCTTTTTTCGCCTCCTGCAGGCGCTGAGGGGGAAGCCTGCGGAACTTTGCATGTGTCGGGGCCCTTTAGTCACTATATGGTGGTATATGCCGTGCTTGGCTGGGGCCCCCCGGGACTTGGCGGCTCGGGCTTAAACACCTCGGGAACTCCGACAGAAGGTGTGCGTACTGGTGGGGGCGACGGCGCTGATGGTGGGTCTGGGTCCCGCCGTTAACGGAGAGATCGGCAGGAGTCGGGATCGGGAGGCGCTTACGCCCCACGCCGACTAGTAGGCCGGGTGCGCCAGAAAATCGGCCCCAGGAGTGGGGTTCCTACGTCCGCGACGATGAAGTCCCAGGAGTAATTCTGGCCAAGGATGGAGATCGACAGGAGCCTGGTGCCGTAGGAGAGATGGGGTTCCGTTGGCGGCCGTCAGGAAGGCGGCCGGGTCTGGTGTCTGGTTGCGGTCCTCTGGATGCTGGGAAGACCGACTTGAAGGCTCCTGTGTCGACCAGCATCATCCTGCCGGAGACGGTGTCGCGGACGTAGAAGCCTACTGTTTTGAGGCCCTGGGTTCTTCGGCTGCCATGGCGGCCTGTCCTGCTGGCGCCGCCACCCCCGTTTTTTGAACGGTTGAACGAGCAGGGCGGCAGGCAGTTTCGGGCGTCCTTTCCGAACCACTTGTGATAGCGACAGAAGCCCGGGACCACCGTCTACTGTGGTTCGGTGGACGTTTGTTGGCGATGGCGTTGACGGGCTGCTCTTCGTCCTCTTCAGGCTGGGCGGAGCTGACCGGCTGAGTGGCCGGTTTTAGCCGTTGTGAAGCCTTGACGGAGTCTGTGAGGTGTTGTGCCGCCTCTATGAGGTCCTCGACAGGCATGGTGTAGGGGTGAGCGATCTGGTTGCGTACTTCCGGGAGGAGTTGGCGAAGGAAAATTTCCCGTGAAGCTTATCTCCTGCCGCTTGTTGGTGTCCGAGACTGGTGTTGACAGGAGATCTCGACCATGCCCCTGCGCCTCTTGGATCGAGGTCGTGGCGTGGGTTATTGGCAAGGTCGATAGCACGGGCGGCCCGCCGGCGATGGGCAGGGAGCAAGCTTCGAGGAGGAACTTCTTTGTAATGCTGTATGTGAGGGTGAGTGTTTCGGGTACCCGCGAGATGAATTTGTTGTACACGTCCTCCGGAAGGGCGTTGAGCACTGTGTCGGCCTGTAGGATTTCGTCCGTGAGGTCCGCGATTCTGAAGTGGCTCTCCACCCTGCGCAGCCATCTCGATGGGTTGCCCTGCGTAAACGGCGGCAGCTTTACGGTGAGGGCGGCCCGCGACAGTGTTGCCCGGCCGTCGTGTGTTCGGGCGCTGGTGTGGAGTTGCGGGAGGGCCTCGATTCGGGCGGGCGGCTGCGATGGGAGGTAGGTAAACCTCGGAGTCCGCGGGTCCGCGTTTAACTGCATGAAGGAGGATATCCGTCCATGCTCGCTCCTTTGACCCCCTTACTGGAGTAGGATACTGATCGCGTCAGTACGCACTTTCGTGCGCCGTGTGGGTCCGCTTAGTGGCGCTGATGGGGTACGCCGACGAGAGTCAGCACGCTCAAACGCTGGTTACAGCGCCGTGTTTAGGCCGCTAAGAGCGTTTTTGGAGAAACCCTGGAGCCAAGACTGAGTCGCCGTGTGAGTCCGCTAATGGCTCCGGGATACTCCGGTCACCACTGTGAAGGTGTCAAAGAAACGAGCAGGTAAAGGTTACTGCTGGTTTATTACAGATCCAGGCGGCTTATATTGCGGCCGACTGACGCCGAACCGTGAGAGACAATGGAATTGACTGTGACCTGAGGTCGAAACAATAAATAATAATATACAGCGAACAAGTACGAATTACAATACGAAACATACAGAGACACAAAATAGATACAGTCTTGATGCCTGTGAATGAAGAAACATGTGATACACAATGTGTGACATTCGTATAAATACCACAAAGTAAAAATGATAAAAATGCGTGACCTGGCACGTTTTAGGCGTGACTAATTTAGCTTGAAGAAAACGGGAAGTCACCAAAGAAAACAAGCTCAGCGGAGACTTAATTAATGGCGCCGCCGAAACACTATCCTGGCGCCGAATTGGTGACTTTACAAGTGGTTTTGGAATTAGTGCTGTTATACAGATGTAGAGGTGACCTCAAGCTCCTACTGTATTTGCTTTTTGAGGTTCAGATAACTTAATATGGATTGGAATGATGAGGATTAAAGTTGGTTTAGCAGTTTAACATCTTCATTGGTGATTGTTGAAATGGTAGTTATCACAGGTACTTGCTTTTGAAGGAATTGTCATGAAATTTAGTAGGACTTGATATAGCCATCTTGATCAACTGGTGAGGCTAGACTTCATCAGTGATGAACGTTATGAACCATTTCAGATTCTCAGTTCTTACTGGTTCCCAACTGCAAGTGAAGTTCTTGGTGTCTTCTGTTCCAGGATTCAGCTTACTACAATATGCTTCTTAAGAGGTTTTCAGTTACATAATGTACCTGCTGTATGTTATAAAATTTTTGCTTAGGATAATTACTTTTTTTTTTAGAAGAAAGTGTCACTATTTTCATGTGGCAATTACATGCTCAGAAACTTAGATGTTTGCTTCAGTAAAGGGTAATTGCATATGTGCTGTATGTACTGTACCTGTAATTCAGAATAGAGAATTATACTGTTGCAAATGATTGTGAATCCAAAGTACAGTATAAAAACCAGTTCCATAGATGAATATTCAGCGATTGTTTTATTTTTTGAGCACATGCTTTGAAATTTCAAGATTGTGGTTAAAAGTAGTGTAATTGCACTGTATGCATACTGAATGGAGTAAAATTTTGTTTGTAATTTTTTAATTCCACTGAGCGTGTTTATTTATTAATTGTAAATTGGTTCAGATGAGCACAAAAGTCATAGCAGATGGTGGTATTTTTTGGTTTTTGATATCTGATTAATGGAACTATTTGAACAGTTAGTACCTTCCTACTAGTTGTGTTATGTTTTTGTGTGTGTGTGTGTGTGTGTTTTGTGATGTTTTCATGCTTTCCACTCATCAGTCTTAGAAGGCCCATGAGCGCCAACGCATGTGTCCCGGTGTTCGAGGGTTCCCATGTTCCTGGCTTCATCAGAGATAGACCCCATTCTTGCAGTAGGTGCCGTTCTAATTTTTTTAATATCACCAGTCTGTGCCCAGAATGTCGTTCCTGGGCTGCTATGCAGTGGAAGAAATTCTACAATAAGAGGGAACACAAAAAAGGAGTCGGAGCTTCCATCTGGGGAAGGATTTCTTCCTCCTCAAGTGGATGCTTCTGCTCCCCCTTCTTCCGGGCCTATTCCATCTGCTTCGTCATCCACTGATGCCTTTTCTCCATCCTTTTTTTCCATTGATTCGTCTTTGGAAGCATCGGGAGATGGTCAAGGTGATTTTATGTATTATGTTTCCCTGTCTCTCTTGGGAGGGGATGTATCATCTTAAGGGAGAGAGGAGGCAGCGCCATCTTGTTCGTTGTTTCAGATTCTGATGCACAAAAGATGTTGTCTATTTGGGCCTCCTTAGGCCTACCTGGGGTACCCTCTCTGGATGGCCTGTTGTCGCATTTTGTCTCTTCACGCTTACCAGTGTCGGCTCCCATGGAAGTTCCCCCTCCTCCTGGCATCTGCTTCTTTGGTTCTCATGTGATTCCACCTAGCTGGACACCTTCATTACTAACTACTGTAAGGGCATCAAATCGTGCCTCTCTTTCCTTGTCTTTCTCCTTTCAGATGTACATTAATCACATCATGTATTTTTACCTGTCTTTATTTCAGATTCTTAGTGTACCTCATCTTATGCATCATTGTACAGCCTTTCTGCTGATAGGTATATCTACCTTTTATATGTCATGTAACAAATGTACGTATTTTTATGCTTGCTAAAAAGCACAAATCCTGTATGGATGCCGCAGGGGGTCTCGGGTCGCCCACTACCTTTCCGTCCGCTTTTTGTCTCATAAACACCTGTCGAGAATAATAAAGAATCAGTCTTTCACCTCTGGCTTTTCCTTGAAACCTCACACCTTATACATCATCCTGGGTCGTCTTTATGTGCCGCAATTCCATCGGCCCTGGGTTGGATTCCTGCTCCCGTGACCTCACTCCCTGCGTTGTCTCACCTTGTGATGACAGTATCCATAACATCTTTTCTTCTGACTGCTCCCGTGACGTCACAACCGACTGCTGCCATGATGTCATCTGCTGCAGTTGGTGATCCTTCGGAGGCATTTGTTCAGGCTGTGGGGGACAGATTGGATTCTGTCTTTCGAGAGAGGTAAGGCGGTCCTTCTGTCAAGAAAAGGTGTGGGCTTCTGTCTTCTTCATCCTCATCATTGTCTTCATCTCCTCCTACTCGTGCTCAAGTTAGACATTGGAGGATTGAAGACTCTGTCGCTTCACCGTTGGAGAAGCCCAGGACTGTTCCATCAGCTTCTTTCCACGGACATGTGTGTCTGATTCATGTACGCGGATGTAGGGCGTCTGTGTTCCTGTGGATGGTGTTCATTGCTCTGCAACCACTCAGAAGTCGGCTTCAGTCATTCATTCTTTTCCTCATTCCTTGCATGTTTGGTGGAAATATGATAAGGCTTCGATTAAAATTTGAAAGTGGTGGACCCCTTGTTAGAAGTCCAGTTGTTCTGAGGCCTACAAGATGTTCTTTGAGGATTAGGGTTTCCTCTCCTGATTGTGTCATGTGCGGACATGTTCTTAGCCATGTCTGTGATGATGGGAACGGACATTTAGCTTACCACGAACACACTTCTAAGACCGTCCGTTGATCTGATAGTAACCGTGATTCTTCAGTTTCCAAGAGGCTGAAACATTCAGAGTCTCATTCACCTAGGAGGACCCATGTATGTCGTTCGTCTTCCCGAGTCCGTGGATGTGACTCACCTAGGCCTAGGTCTTGTGCTTCGTTTTCTTGCTCTCCTATAAGGGATCTCATACATCGTTCGTCTTCGTGTGTCCGCATACATGACTCTTCTGGTCGAAGGGCTGATGCATGGCCGTGTTCCTACATTTGTGGACGTGACTTGTCGTTGGCAAGGGATATCCTACGTCCATAAAGTGATCAGGATCCCTCTCTTCCATATACCTCAGGGCATCAGCCTGCTGTGCATGAAGCAGGGGACGGGGAGAGTCAAAGAGTTTCTTGTTCGCTTCTTACAGGGAGGTTATTGATCTCATTCATCGACTTCATCAATCTCTCATGAGAGGTCTGAGGCTCCTCCTTCAATGACTCTACAGGCATAGAAGCTGTATTTGGACTGAAGGAGGATATAAGAACTTCTTTGGTTTTGGGATGGGATAATTCTCTGCATTCCAACAGATCTTTTAAGCTTCTTCCCCCTCCTCTGATTTGTCATAGGAAGTGTTACTCAAGTCACATACCTCTGTTTAGTAGACAGCTCAACTGATGTCATTCGCTTGAAGCCTAGGTTAACACTAGATTAGGTTAGGGCTGACGGTTCTTATTAACCTTTCTGGAAGCATCTGCATTGGAGTCGACTGCCTCCTCTCCCTTTCAGACTGTCTCGTGGCAAGATTTGTGGTCGTCTTCCCATTCTGTAAGAGTTTTGTTTGAAATTCATCTTTCATCAGGTTACTACAATCTGGTGCTAAGGCCATATCATACCTAGGCCAGTTGAATGCTAATTTATGGGTTAACTTCATACTGATGTATTATGATCTCGCCTCTCGAGATCGACAGGTTCTTTACAGAAAACAAGCAATTCGGAATGAAATGACTGACGAGAGGTGACAAACAAAGGAGGGAGGAGCTGAACAATACCAAAAAGTGACCTTAAAATTAATTTATTTACAAATATTTACCGTGAGTCAGGTTCAGTTTAGAATAAACAATGAAATGAACATTACTACAAATGAATTAAACTCTTAGCAGCAGCAATCGTCAAAATAAAAAAGTGAAAAAAGGCAGTGAACATTTAACACAGATATTCCTTAAAGACAGCCAAGCAAGAATGAGTTTAAGTTAAGTTTACATTAGAGTCAGTAAATCAAACAGTTATACACAAATGTTATTACAACCATTAAGGACCTCATTACAATACACAAAAATTTACCCCCATTTTGAACAGTGAAACTTATTAACAGAGACAGCAAATCATAAACATACAAAATCATAAATATTAACAGGCAGCAAAGCAATAAATATCAGCAGACGAACTCAATAGAGCCGTCGAAACAGGCCCAAGCTGCTCAACAGGAACACTGCAGGACAACTCCGACAGAGTCGAAATGACAACAATCTTGTCCTCAAGCGCAGTGCTGACGTCCTCCTCCAGTACCGACGACCACGACAGAGCCGACACGGCAACCATCTCGTCCTCCAAGAAACGTACTGACATCCTCCTCCAATTACGACGACCATGACAGCCGACACGGCAACCATCTCGTCCTCAAGAAACTCTCCGGTGCTCTGCTGCCAGGACCTGACTTGCACGTACGGATACCTGCTGCTGCTACTCCAGCTGGCTTGCTGCTACCCTCAACCTGACTCGTTGCTGCTACGAACCTGAGTGGCGAAGTCTGACACCATCCACCATATGTCAACTCGCCAGCAAGAAAAACAAACACAAAAAGGAGGCAACAACCCACTAAGGGAACAATCGGCAAACGATTGTTCCTAACAGATGAGAAGGGATGCAGCCCTCTAAGGTAGCTAAATCCGTTGATGTGGACTCTTTGCTTTCCTTGTGGAATGGAGATCTTCTAGGATCCCAGCTTCTGCCTACAAATAACTGGAAGCTAAATCATCAGACGTTGGGCCAACACAAATGATCATCTTGTCCAACAGGCAGTGGCTAAGTCTTCATCTCAGTCTTGCCCTTCTGCTCCAAGGTTTCCCAGCCGACTCCAGCACCAAGGAAGCAGCCTCAGCAATGTTCCTTTCAATCTAGTCTTTCGAAACCAGGGAGGCGGGTAGGGGCAAGGACAGGGGAGGACGTCGATAGATTGGGCACCATTCCCCACCCATTGCCACCAGTGGGGAGATGCCTGGCAAGCCACTGGGCTACATGGCAGATGCACGGAGGGGAACCATGGGTAGAAGATGGCCTTCTGGTAGGGTATCTACTTCCTTTCGACTTCCCTCCCCCTCTCTCTGATCGACCTCTCCTGCAACTGGTATACACCCAAAGCTCTCCAAAGCACTTATCTCTACAAGAGGAAGCGAGGAAGATGGACAAAAGGGGCAGTGGAAAAGGTAGTTCTTCGTTTTCTGGGGTTCTACAGTCGAGTTTTCCTGGTACCAAAAGCCTCTGGTGATTGGAGACCAGTGATAGATTTCTCAACTCTAAACCTTTTCGTCAGAAAGACAAGTTCAGAATGGATCTTCCCCGGACAGTCTTAGCAGCCATAAGAGACTAGACTTAATGTTGACTGTAGACTTGAAGGACGCCTACTTTCAGATCCCTATCCACCCTTCGTCCAGGAAGTACCTCCACTTCAGTCTTTGGGAGCTTGTGTTCCAGTTCAAGGTCCTTTGCTTTGGGCTGACAACAGCTCCACAAGTGTTCACAAGAGTCTTTACCCTAGTATTGACATAGGCTTATGCTCAGGGGATTTGCCTGTTGAGATATCTCGATGATTGGTTGGTCTTAGCAAGTTACCGGGAAAGGCTGATTCGGGACAGGGACCGTCTTCTCCAGCTTTGTCACAACCTAGGTATTGTAATAAGTCTGGAAAAGTCCAATCTTCTTCCCAGCCAGAGGATTCTGTACCTGGGAATGGTGATAGACACAGCCTCCAGAGTTTTCCCATAGGACCAGTGGATAGAGAGGTTCAGGGCAGTGGCTCCCTCCTCCTTTTCAAAGAAGGAGCAACAAGCTCACCAGTGGCAAGTAGTTCTGGGCCTCTTGACTTCTCTGGAGAAGCTGGTCCATCATGGGTGTTTTCATATTCGGTCCCTGCAGTGGAGACTAAAGGAGTTTTGGTCCCCAGCAGGAGACTCCCCTCAGCTCCAGGTCCGTCTGTTGGCAGAGGTGAGAGGCGACCTCCTGTGTTGGTTGGACGATTAGAACTTGACGGTGGGAGTTCCTCCTCATTCGCCCCCTCCGGATCTTCTGTTCTCGGATGCATCCTCTGAAGGTTGGGGTGCTCATCTGGAAGAGCTCCTGACTTTGGGGGTGTGGGGCGCTCAGGACAAGCGGCTCCACATCAATGTGTTGGAGTTGAAAACTGCCTTCCTGGGTCTTCAGGAGTTTCAGGAAAGGAAAGTAGGTCACTCCGTTGTTCTGATGTCTGACAACACTATGGTGGTAGCGTATGTGAACAAACGGGGGCTGGTGTCACGCCAACTTCACTTGCTGACAGTTGAATTTTACCAGTGGGTGATCGACAGCTTGTTGGAGCTCATGGCCAGGTACATTCCGGGCAAGAGGAATGTAGTGGCCGACAAGCTAAGTCGTTAGGGACAAGTTCTAGGTACGGAGTGGTCTCTGCATCAGGACAAAGCGGACACGCTGTTTCATCTGTGGGGATGACCCATGTTATACCTCTTCGCTTCAAGGTTCAACAGAAAACTAGAGGTTTATTGTTCGGTGGTCCCGGACCCATTTGCTGTGGCGGAGGATGCCTTTCAGCATCCTTGGGACAACCTGGAAGTTTACGCCTTCCCTCCATTCTGCCTGATCCATTATGTCCTGAACAGAGTGATTAGTTCCAAGAATCTCAGGATGACTCTAGTAGCTCCTTTGTGGCCCCAAGTAGAGTGGTTCCTGGATCTTCTGTCTCTACTGTCAGCAGTTCTGAGAGAGATTTCCCCCTTGGCACAATCTTCTCTACCAACCTCGTAGAGAGGCACCACCAATTGTTAGGGTCCCTGTCTCTTCACAGCTGGAGGTTATCCAGTATCTCTTACAAGTGTCTCTCTACTTGGAACTTCTGTTCAATAGATAGCAGATTTCCTAATTTATCTCTGAACAAAGAAGGCCTTTCTGTCTCTGCTGTCAAGGCCTACAGGGCTGCTTTAGGGTTAGTTCTCCGTCTGAAAGACGTGGACATCTCCATATCCTGCGAAATCTCTGTTGTTCAAGAGCTTTGAGCAGTCTTGTTCTCCTAGGGAACTCAAGCCTCCTACATGGGACCTAACTCTAGTGCTGAGTAGTCTCACTCGAGCTCCATTCGAGCCACTGTGTCAATTGTCAGACAGGAATCTGACTTTGAAGACAGTTTTTCTCCTGGCCTTGGCTTCCTCAAAGAGTTGGTGTGCTCCATAGTCTAGAGTATGACGTTAAACACACCAGGGGTGGGGGTCTGCGGCTTTCGAATTTGTCCCGGAATTCGTGGCTAAGACTCAAAATCCCTTGGTTCACAATGACAGATTTGTCTTGTTTGCCACTCTTTCCCTTAGGGATTTTGTTAAAAGTAATCCTCAGGAGTTACTGCTTTGCCCTGTCAGAGCACTGCTTTGCCATCAAAAGGACTTTCACCTAAGACCTAGGTGCCTTAGACTTTTTGTTAGCAAAGGCCGAGCCAAGAATACTGTTTAGTTTTGGCTGCGTGAGGTAATTAGGCGAGCCTGTGTGTCATCGTCAAGTTCTGTCTCCAATATTGTGCATGCTAAGGCACATGACATCAGAGCAATAGATTTCTCTCTGGCATTTAAGAACTTGTCTGTTCATAGGGTTTTGAATGCTGGTTCTTGACTTTGTCAGACCATGTTCACTTCCTTCTACCTGAAGGACATTGCCCACAGGCCCTTGGACACTTTTTCCTTCGGTCTGGTGGTGGCTGCTCAACAACTAACTTGTGTAGCTCATCCAGTGCCCCTGGCGAGACCATTTGTATCTTGCCTAAGATGATAGTGTGGAAGAGAGAATGAGTGAGATGACTGGTTTCTTTTCTGTCCCTTTTTCTTTTCTTCTCTACCTACTGGCAGTTTTGAAGAATAAAGACAATCATATGGTGGAACTGGCTTGATGCAGATGAGTGTTGCAGCCATACTGTTACAGCATTTTTATGTTCCATACAAGATACAAATTTGCTTCTCAGTAGCCTGTACTTCTCTCCCCAGCAAGGGGAGTGAGAAGTGGCAACAAACCCCTTAAGTGTGGCTCGCTGGCATGGTTTGTTGCTTGAACATATATAGGTCTCTTTGCTGCATTGTATTTTAACCCAGTGGACTTGGTGTTAGATACCCACGTATTTTAACCCAGTGGACTTGGTGTTAGATACCCACATATCTAACAACTCCTTAGAACTCTAATTTCTAGGAAGAGTGATCAGGTTCAGGATTCTCATACCTCTCTCCAAATGTGAGTCTATCCTAATGTTAAGACCAAAGGTTTGTTCTGCATATGAACAAATGACAAATTTTTAATTAATTTGTATTTTTCATAGCTAACAAATCAGAGGTCTTAACATAGACTGCCCACCTCTTGCCACCCCTCTTATGTCTTTCCTGGGTTGGAGGAAAGCCTGAATGCATCACGAGGTTCCGGCTGGGCCTCTGATCCGCTTCCACCTCATCTGCGTATCAGATGCTAGATGCCACAGATTCCTTGCATATATGATTTTTTATTGTTTTTAAACTGGTTTTCAGCTGGTACCAGAAGATTTATCCTTATGTTAAGACCTCAGGTTTGTTAGCTATGAAAAATACAAATTAAACATTTTTCCTTTTTATGCTTCTCTATATCAAGGTTGGGTTTTGCTTCCACAAATTTGTATAATTCCTAGAAACTTGAAACTTTCAAGTGGCTTGTTTCATTTGTAGTGAACTCACTTTTCTTCTCTTCCTTCTCCTCTTCCTGAGTCTCTTATGTATAACTGTTTTTGTATGTAAACTTTTTATTGTCCACTTAAAAATACTTTGCAACCCATTTTTTATTTGGATAATTTGATCATTAAAGCTTATTAACAAGGTAATTAATGGTGGCAGGTACTGCCCATTCTCCTTATGATAACCCAATCACTTTTCAACTGCCATCTGGTTCACACTTCTCCACAGCTGCTGTGGTCATGGAACTCTTCTTGATTCTTAAGCTTTGTGTTTTGATTTTAATTTTGTAGTTCAATATGTCATGGATTCTTGTATACATAAACTCTCTAGGTGTAGGTTGTTCAGTGATTCCAGATGAGTGCCAGGGTTCCATATCTGTCCTGTTCTCCCCTTCCTTTCTGAGTCTTTGGGGTGCTGAAGAAAGGTGGTTTGCTGGATGTCTTTTCCTTGGGGATTGTTGACCCTTTCTGGATCATAGCTCTGGGAAAAGCTATAGGTTAGTTGCAAAAGTTTGTGACCAACCTTTAGTGAGATTTCAGTCCTTTCTTAGATCTGTTGGGAAGGTTTCTGACACTGGCTATCCTTTCTATATGACTGATGGGTGAATTAATTCATCCTTCGGAATAGGGACACTTTGTACTTAATGGCTCTTGGAGAGCAGGGGATGTTCTGCATCTGGTAACCTCCATACATTAGTTTGCCTTCCTTCCTTCCAGAATGCTCCTTCTACTGCTGATGCCCCTTTTGTCAGGTTTTCATTTCCTCCTTTTGAAGAAGAATGTTAAACAATGAAAACTCACCACATTTTTTTCCATACTGATTCTCAGTCAGTCATGGATAGGTTGTCAACAGTCATGAATGGATTGTGAAATGTCTTGGAATGCACATGACCCATCTTTACTAATGATTCTGTTTCAATAACCCAGCCCTTGTTTCCATGTTAATGCCAAAGATACTTAAGAATCAAAGGCAGGGTTACAGCCCCAGTTCTTAATATGTTTGACAGATGGGAGTTCCCTATTACCCATTGTAAGAACTGCTGATCACTTCTATGTCCAGATTGCCTCACTCTTCTCTCATGCTGTAGGACTCTGGGATCATGGTGTATGTTGGTTTTTCCTCAGGTAACAGGTTTCCGTGAAGGGTGGGCTTTGGTTTTCCCCTTTCTCAGTATAGGATTGGGAATGATCTGTTGTCCTACATGGCTGAGATCATTCTTGGGCAATTCTTTACAGTTAAGCACTGACATAGAGGAACTTCCAAGCACTCACAGGGAGAAGGAAGACATCCGTCTTAGTAATTGTTGAATTCTGTAGAGAGATCTTTCCTGGTATTACACGCTTGACTGTTTCAGCTCAGCTTCAGCCAGACTATCTGTTTTACTTAAGTTTGGCCTTCCCTTGTTGACCACCCCTGTGAGACATGGGCAGAGCTCAGTTACCTTCTTCCTATGAGTGCTGGTTATTTGGAAAGACTTAGGTACCTTCCTTCTTACTGTGCATGTGTGAACAGTTTCATTGATCTTTTGAGTGAGGGAAGGACTAGGTTTCAGATCATTTTCTAGCTCCATTTTCAGAGTCATAATTATCCATTGAAATGCAGTTTTGGTGAGGTTTAAAGAAAGATTCAGACCTATAGGCTTCCTTCTGTGCTACAAGAGACACCTATACATCCTGGTTCTTGTGCCCCAGCCCCATCAGCCTCTTGCATCAGATGCCAGGTTGCATAGTAGGTTGCAGGAATCAGCCTTCCCTAGCTCAATACACTTGACCAGGAAGTTTTCATTTCCAGGTGGGGGTAGACAGTCCCTTTAGTCTCCTGCTTTTGGCATAGACTGTTTGGGACAAGGCAGAGGTTAATAACCTCAGGCCCCAATGCCTTCAAAAGAGAGCCAGGTTTGTCTTTTGTGACAAAAACCTTCTGCCTAAGGAGTAAGTCTCTATACAGAAGACATTGTCTCAAAGTTCTTCACCCTAAGTCAAGAAATAGATCTCTGGGCAGTGGGCATTTGTGGCATTCTGTAAACAGCACTTGCCAATCCAAGATTATTGTTAAATAAAAGGAAACAATCACTTCCAACACTTTTATCTATAGATAAGGATCCCAGGGTGATGCTGACTCTGGTCGTTAGGACAGTATTCCTTCAAAGGATAAAAGGAGCATGCAACAAGAAACTGCATTTGCAAGGATTCATTGAAGGTCATTGATAAATAAGGTCTAGTATAATTTTCAGCACACTTTTACCCTAATAGGCATGCTTGCACTGTAAAGTATCCTCCCATAATTACGAGCTATTTCCTGCTATAATTGTAAACTTAATTCTACATTTTCTTGCCATTTGTTCATCAGATGCATCATTCTTAACTCCATTCCCATAAATGTTAGGTACTTTAAACCTTTACTTTCAATGAAATAATGGTATGCATTTATGAAACCTTATTTTATTTATGGTAATTGGTGTCATAGATTTATTAATGAAGATTGTAACTTTGTAGAAGTCAATGTAAAGTTTTTATTTGTAATCCATGTTAGTGTTGAGGTTTTATTGTTATGCACTTGGTTTTATCACATCTATTTGCTTGGCAGGATGATCAAGGTCTGACACTCTTTTCATTCAAGGAACATAAGGAAGATGTTGAAAGAAATACTGTACTCTCCAAAAGGAGAACATGCTGCTGTAATAAAGTGGTTTGTATCACAGAGGTTCCAATTAAGAACTCTAATTGAGCAAGTATTTGCATTTATGTAAATATATATACTGCACTCAGTATAATGAAGCTATTGCTGTGGTTTAGACAAGGATTTTATTCTTTATACTAGAGCATCATTGTCTCTTGTATGATAAAATGATGATTTTAGTGTATTTTCAGTGAAGTCCTATAGCTTATGTAGCTGTATCCTTTGGATCAATGATCTGTGAAAGATGAACTTGCCACCACTGAGTGACATCCCCCCCCACTCCCCCAGCTTCAGTTCTGGAGTCAGCTCTCTTTGTAAATGTCACTGTTTTTTTTTTTTTTTTCCTGAAACGTGTATATCCTTCCTCATGTGAACATGCTAAAGTCTTGACTTGAGTTTGTTTATTTGGGAGAATAATTTTTCAGTTGAATAATATTCCAGGTGAAGATGAGAGAGTTTTATGACTTGCTCTGGTGTGAATAATTGTAGGTATATTTATGTAAAATTTTTGAACTATTTTCGTAGCAATCATATATCCCAGTCACACATTTTCAGTCTGACTCGTTTTAGAATTGGTTACTCACTTCTTACCTTTTGGAGAATTGATGAATAGCCCACATAATCCAGTCCCTGTATACTCAAACTGTAGAGTACTGCTGACAGTTGAAATTTTTTATGTGAAGTTCCATAATATAATCAATGAATATCACACTCGGAAACTATTTTGTCAATCTACATTTTCAGTTGACAAATTTATAAAAGTTTTAAGGAACTGTAATGTAATAATATTCAACTTGATCATCAATAAAGCAAATTCTTTGGGCTAACCCTGGAAGCAAAAGCATTAGCTGAGTGGTCTGGTTAAGCTACTTTATTATCAACTTGTCCTTTGTAACATGTTTGAAAATCTTTTGAAAGGATACATCAGTTAGCTGCAGGGTGTGCTTAATTTTACTCATAGTGGTCAGTGTTTGAGGATGTTTGGTTTGGATGTGTCTTGGAAATAGAGGATGATTGGCAGGTGAGATTTGTGAATATTCAGAACTTTTGGCAGGAAAGATACTCAGAAAAAGTTAGATAAGGGATTGTTTGTTCATGAAACTTACCCGTCAGATATATATATAGCTGTATTCTCCGAAGGTCCGACAGAATTTCAAATTTCGCGGCACCGCCCAGTGCTGGTCAGGTGGTAGTACCCATTCCGCCCGCTGGGGCGGGTATCGGAAACCATTCCCATTTTCCATTCCAGATTTTCTCTGTCACGGTGTTGTCAACAGCATTGTCTGCACCTCCGTCATAGGATTTGCTTTTTTCTAGATTACTGAGTATCTCATTGTCTTTTGGTATTTTGACTTTGGATCGGTAGATCGGCATACGCTTTTTTGACTTTTCTTTGGGTTTTGATTTAGATTATCATTATGTCTGGGTCTAGCTCTGCTAGTTACCGTGCGTGTGTGATGTCTGAATGTAAGGTGAGGTTGCCGAAAGCTGCGTTGACCCTCCACACTATTTGTTCTAACTGTAGGCTTATATATGCATGTTGAATGATAGGTGTGATGAATGTCTTCTTTGTCTGAAAATGAATGGAGCGTATGATAAATATGTGAGGAAGTTGGAGGCGTGATGACGAGGTCTTCCTCCAGGAGTGCTACTCTTTGGTGATGTCGCTAACTCCCCTGTACCTTTAGTCCTAACCCGTGGTTTTGTCTCCCTGCCCCTGAGATGGGTGGTGAACTAATATGGCACCTCGCTATGATGGAATCGGTTCGTTGCTTTAGAATCCTAAAGTGTCTCTCAAGATAAGTGTTGTGGAGAGTGACTAGTACTACCGTGCAGTGGAGCGTCGGGCCGACACATCATGCCTCTAGGCCTGTGGACCTCTGCTGGCTCCCAGGACTCAGGGAGAGAGCATGTCGAAAGCGAAGGAGGGTGTGAGCCACGGTCTGGCGTCCTTACGGCCAGGTCCTGAAGGAACGTTTCCCAGGCTGCCCAGGCTCACGATCTCGTGTTCGGGTCCTGAAGGACTGCTTCTGCGATCTTCTGACCGTCCTCCCCGCGCCAGGGGAGTTGGAACCGTCAGATAGACTCTCATCCCACTAACAAGAAGCTTTTAGGGAGGAAGGGCGCTTCACGTCCTCTCTCTCTACTCTGTACTCTCGCCAGAGTTTGTGAATCACGTTTCCCCACAAAAGAAGTACCGGACGTGTGAACGTTTTTGGCGCCAAACTCTCCTCATCAGAGAAAGAGGTTTAGGGCGCCCCCTCGTCCCCTTCTGCCTCTAGGTTCCGTGATTCTCCAGAGAGGCGTCACCAACGAGGACCCTTGTGCCTCCATGCGCAACAGCTCTCCTCGTTCATTGCAGAGAGAAGTCCAGGTCTCGTCCTCGTCGGAAGGATGTTAGACTTCCAGTGAAGAGATCTAGGCGGTCTCCTTCTCCCTGCTCTCATGGTGTCTCCTTAGGTCTGCTCCCGCCGCTGGGTCGTGGAAGACCCTGAACTCGTCCCCAGAGGGTGTTGGGAGGATGGTCTTGGCGTCACCCCAGGGCGTCCCTCACTTCTCGTTCTAGGCGTCATGTTCTCCATTTTGTTGATAGCCGCCGGGCTGTGGCGTTCGTCATGCTTGCCGAACGTGGCGTGACTGGACGCTCCAAGAGCTCGTCGTACTTGCCAGGCGTGGCCTTGATGGACGTTTTGACTCCATTCAGGCCGCTCACCTGCCGTTGCTGTCCACGGCTCTCGTGTGGTTCCTGGTTCTCCAGCTGCTGCACCAGTTCCTCTTCTAAGCAGAGGTCCCTGCGGCGTGTTTCCTCTCCAACTTCTCTCTGCTCTTCCCCGCCCGATGTTGGAGATAGACTCAGGGTCTCGGAGTCTGAAGATGAGATGAAGGATCAGTCCTCGTCGTCGGACTACCAGATCCTCGTCAAGCTGTTGAAGAATTGTTTCCTGCAAGTTTTCTGCCAAACAGTTCTCTCTCCCCTCCTTCTCCAACTGACTTCTTCTAAGTCTAGGAAAGCTCGGGATTCCTGAAAATGACTAAATAAATCTCCACTAGCGGGCCAGCTAAGAAAGAATCCATTTGTGGATGGACTCACATAAGGCTCAAGGAAAGATCTTCTTTCGCCCTTCCCTTCAAGACTCTCGGGAAAAAGCGGCGTGTGGTATGAGACCGGCGGAGAAGACTTGGAAACTACGTCTTCCTTCCTCATCTAAGAGACTTCGCCTCGCTAAGTTGATTCGAGTAGGAGGCGTCATCTGTCGTGACCAAGATTCCTGGACTCTTGCAGGAGATGGACCATCTTTTGAAGGGCCTTTTCAAGACGTTAAAGTCTTCAACTTCCTTGACTGGTGTCTTGGAGCTTTGGACATTAAGTCTCTCAGGTCAGGACACGATCTCCTTGTCGGACCTTTTGGCGTCTTGTCTTGTATGGACAAAGGCGGTCCGAAGATAGTTCTGATGAACAACCTCGCACTTTGCAACAGGAGTGCTCAGAGAGGGTCCTAATTCTCGCGAGCTTAAGCCTCACGGGAGTCCGTCTCCCGCCAAGCACAAAGAAAGGGAGAACTGGTGGCTGCTCCTTTCCAATCATCTTTTCCCGGCCGTTGTTAAGGACATGCTGCAAGCTTGCAAGAGAAGACCACCTGAGACCTGTTAGCTCGGTCATCGGCGCCCCTGCGGTTCCTGTGACCTACGACGACGTCAAACCCGGCCAACTTTCTCCCAAGATGAAGAAGCCCTTCCGTGCGGGCATCCTCGAAGCCTTCTTCTCGGAAAAACCTCTCGAGAGGTAAAGCCCTTTAGCACTGAGGTAGGGAGCAGAAGTGATGTGATTCTCCTCCAGATACCGGTGGGTGCCAGGCTTCTTCTGCGTTTTCGAAGTCTGGAAAGTGAGAGGAACCCAGACAGTTGGTCCCTTTTCGGTTTTAGAAAGGATACAGATCCCTTTCCTTTCTCCCCCTCCCTTAAGCCTTTCGCCTTGGACCCCTCCTCTCCGTCGTGCGGTCCAGGAAAACAAGAAGATCACTATCACGACCTGCTGCAGCAAATGCTCGTCAAGAGGCAATAGAACAGGTCGTAGACTGAATTCAGACTACCACAACCCAGGCTGTTCCTGGTCCCGAAGCAGTCGGAAGTTGGAGACCTGTGCTGGATGTCGCGCTTGGCCTGAACGCTCAGTCGCGAAAAAGCTTTCAAGATGAGCGGGCGCGGTCTGTTCTAGGGCCTTAAGACCTGGGATTGGATGGGCATCCTCGGCCTTCAAGGCGGCACGTGCTTCCCGCGTGCCGATGCGTCTCCTCAGTCAAGGAAGTTCCTGAGGTTCGTCTTGAGGCGGTGTATCAATTGAAACTCTTTGCTTTGGCCTGTCCACAGCTCCCATGATTTTCACCGTCATCATGCGGAATGTAGCAAGGTGGCTGCATCTGGCAGGCGTACGTGTGTCGCTCTACTTGGACGACTGGCTGATTCGAGCGTCATCGAGGGAGAGGTGTCTGGAGGATCTTCAAGCAACTTTAAACCTGACGAAGGAACTCGGCCTGCTGGTCAGCAGAAAGGTCACACCTGACCCCTCGCAGTCCATCGTGTATCTGGGGATTCCAAGATGGACTCAGTGGCTTCGGGCTTTCAGTCCCGGGCGTCCAGCTTGGCATTTGAAAAAGTCCTGGCCTTCCTAGGGAAAGAAACACCCATTCGTTGAGGGAGTGGATGAGTCTGCTGGGGACCATTTCCTCACTGGAAAAGTTTGTTTTCTAAGGAGACTACATCTCAGGCCTCTTCAGTTCTTCCTGCAAAGACAACTGGGAGAAGACAAGGAAAATCTCGAGTTGTCTCTCAAACTTTCCTCGAGTGAAGGAGCACTCTCAGGTGGTGGTTGGATCCCTCGAAGACTTTCAGGCGTGTCTCTCTGGCCTTCAGGCAACCTAGTGTTGTTCTCCGGCAGCGTCAATGTCGGGGTGGGGGAGCAACACGGGCAAAGAGAGAAGTGGTCAGGCATCTGGAGGGAACAGGTGGCCTGGCATCAATATATGAAGAGTGGGGCGATTTTCTGGCCCTTCGATTCTTCAAGATCAGTGTCGATTACGCACAGTCCGGGTGAGCAGCGGACAATACCACTGCTCTATCTTACCTGAAAAAACAGGAGGGCACTCATTCTCGTTCCCTGTTCGTTCTTGCGAAAGATCTGTTGTGGGCGAGTTCAGGAACGTTACGATGTAACCGAGGTTCGTTAGCGGGCGTTCAGAGCATTGAAGCGGACCTGCTAAGTCGTCGTCATCAACTGCTCCCGACGAGTGGATACAGACAAAGTGTGCCAAAAACTGTGGGGTTTATGGGTCGTCCCTTAAGTGGACACTGTTTGCAACGTCAAGAACAACGAGCCTCGGCTGCTGCTCTCCTGTCCTGGATCAGGAGCAGTGTCAATAAACGGCCAGCTTCTTTGGGACTGGTCTGAGTCACCGGACCTTTGCGCTTTCCCTCCCTTCAGATCTTTGGAGTGGTCCAGGAAGTTAAGCGTCGTCGCAAGACTCTGAGGATGACTCTGATCGCTCCGGTATTGGCCCTTACAGGTGGTTTCCCGGATAATGTCATGCTGGTAGACTTTCAAGGTGTTACCTCTTCGTCCAGATCTACTCAGACAGCCCCCGCCCCGAGCGATACCATCCGCTCTCACTTCCTGGGGTCTGACTGCGTTCAGACTATCCCAAAATGCTGGCGGAGCGAGGGTTTTTGAGCAGGTGGCAGGAAGCGATCGCGAGCCAGAAGAACATCCTCGATCGCAGTTTATCAATCGAAGTGGGCCGTATTTCGACAGTGGTGTACTCGCAGAGGGATTTCCTCTTCCTCGACCACTGTGAGCCAGATTGCAGACTTCCTTCTTTTCCTTAGGGAAGTTCCGGAAGCTAGCGGTCTACTATTAAGGGGTATAAGGTATGTTGTCGACGGTGCTTTCGACACAGGATTAGATATACGCCAACAATACGGACCTCCGCATGACCTCATTAGGTCGTTACGAGACGACTAGGTGCCTCGTTTGTTCCATCTTGGGAACTTGGACGTGGATGTGAATTCTGATGCAAAACCATACCGGTACTTCATGCTGCTTCTTTGAGAACTTTTTAACAAAAAGACTTTATTTTTAGTGGCTCTCGCTACTGCAAAAGAAGAGAATCCAGTGAGATTCATGCGATATCTGATGATTGGTTTTAAAGAGGAGCGATGCAGTGTGTTCTCTCAGCCGTCTTTCTTGCCAAGAATGAGAACCCGTCTCACCCCTGGCCCCAAGTCTTTGAATTGAAGGTTTGGCGGGTATTCTGGAGCCGGGAACAGAAAGACTGCCCCTGTTCGGGCTCTTAAATTCTGCCCGAACAAGACTAAGGAGTCGAGAGGTCTTGCAGACAGGTTATGGTGCTCGGTGAGAAGACCTGGCGTCCCCATGTCCAAAAAATAAGCTGGCTTTCTTCTTGAGGTCCACCATTCAAAGAAGCGCATAAGAGTTGTCAGTGACTTTAGTTTTAAAGTTAAAGCGCGTGAGGTTCGGGCTGTTACGCAGCGTCAGTAGCCTTTCAAAAGAACATGGCTCTGAACGATATTATGAATGCCACCTTTTGGAGGAGTCATTCTGTGTTAAGCCTCGTACCCTAAGGGCGTAAGAACGGTGTATGAGTCTTGCTGTTCATTGGGACCTTCACGTTTCGGCTTTGAATTACGATCTTGGGAGAAAGGCAGTACCCATCTATCCTTTAATGTATGGTTAGAATAGTTTTAAAATTTACACAGGTTGTGTTTTTATGGTTGTGGGTAGACTGTGGGGGCAGTCTTCCCTTTCCATAGTTTTTTACTAGTCACGATGTTTGGTAGGTCAGGTGGTTATTTTTGTCTCTTTGCTTCCTTCTTGAGGGCTACGATCTGGGCACATAGTGGTCACGTCCCGATTGATGAATCGTCCTGGAACTCTCCAACCATATGGGTCTCTACCTGCGTTGGAAACTCCAGTAATAGGCATGAACTTGGGTGACAGTAATCACGAAGTCAGCTATGCTAAAAGGTAAGGAGACAAGATGTGTAATCATCTACATTGTTTTTGTTCTCAATCCTATGCTGTCTGCCCACCTCCAATGTGCGATTCAGCCTTATATATATATCTGACCAGTAAAGTTTCATGAACAAAATGATATTTTAATGATAAAATAAGGTTTGTTCATACTTACCTAACTTTGGTCTCTTTCATATTCATGATAACCCACCCACCTCCCCTCAGGAACCGCTGGCACTATGAAAATCTGAATGGAAAATGGGAATGGTTCCTGATACCCTTACTCCCCAGCGGCAGGAATGAGTACTAACCACCTGACCGGCCACCCTGCGTGTGCATGAGAATTTGAAGTCTGTGGTTGAAATATGCAGCTATATATATATCTGCCAGGTAAGTATGAACAAACCTTATTTTATCAGTAAATATCATATAATATTTATGAACATTGAGAATAAGTGCAAAATGAGAGGCAAGTGCCCTAGATAAGATAAGGTTGTCTCTTGCCGCTGATGTTTTTGTGTAGTTATTTGTAGTGGCCAACATTTATGTACCTAGAGTTCATCCTGGATTTAAACTTTTGAATTTAGACATGGTAGGTATTGCTGTTAGCCACAGAGGTGAAAGGGTTGTGTCATTCAGATATGCAAGGAACGGTAATGATGTCAGCAAGGTGGTTTGTAAATGAGGGTGTGTCAGTTCCTTCTGTTAGTTAATTGAATATCATCATCAGTGGTTCAGTACTAAAAAATTTGTAGATATTTAGAATTCAGTAGGAATAAGTAGAGGAAAATTTTAGTCATAGAGGTAAGAACATGATAAACTGTACATGATAAACTGTACATAACTGTGATAGTGGTAACTTGCACTAAATTAACACCTGAAGTATTTTCGTTACTGTTCCTTTGTCAGTAAATCCTTTACTCTTATGTTAAAGAAGCTAGGGATTTAGTGGATACATGATTAAAGGCCACTGTCACTACTATAAGTGGTTTGTTTTTCATTTATCACCATTTATGGGTTTAGTGGGTGAGATTTTTGCTTTTTATGTGTTAAGAGTTCCCAGTTAACATTGAGGCTGTAGCATACTTTTACTGATGATGCCCAGAACTAGTCATCTTTTGAGGGATCATAATCATTTTCTTATTCTGTACTAGTAAATCTTTCACGTTATCAATCACTGCTTTTCCTCTTTTGAAATTGAACATTGTTTTATAGAGCTGTTGCAGATGTTATTTGATGGCATACTGGGTGTTATTGAAGATCAAGCTTTCACATGGAAGGTTACCATAAATCAAGGCTATGACAAACTAGTGTAGGACATATTCTCTGAGAGGTATGACGGCCCTCAGAGGCTCGGTTAGGGTAGTTTTTCATTGAAGAGTTGGATCACTTTCAGATGTGTGTACTTAGCAGTTCATTCCAAGCTGCTTTTCAGATCAGATTCCAGTTGTACATTATTCATTTAAATTAACTTGTGTAGAATTTGCTACAATCCCAGGCAAGTGTTCAGTGGCAATGAGACAGGCCTCTCGTGGAAGAAAGTACTCAGTAGGATTTTTATGCATCTAAGTGTGAATTATGTGCTGTGTTTTTAAGCACGGAAGGACAGGCTGTACATGAAACCTGGTGTTTTGTACAAAGTGAAAAAGCCCTAGGCCCGTCTTTCTATTTACTGGTGACACAACACTAAGGCATGGATCAGTGCGCTGCTGTTTATACAGTGGTTCCATAAATGCTTTTTCTCAAGGTTAAGAGTTATTTAGAGAATGAAGGCTGCCTTTCAAAGTTCTTTTAATAATTGACAATGCTCCTGGCCATCCATATTCCATTGTCATAGAAGACCGGAAGTGCAGTTCGTGTTTTTGTCTCCCAACATAACTGCCTTTATCTCCAGTCTTTCGACCAAGGCATTGTTTGCCTTGTCAAGGCAGCCTGCACTCAGCAGGTCTTAGATATGATCCACGCAGCTATTAATGCTGACCCTGAAGTGACCCTCACAGACTGCTGGAAGGTATTTACCATTGTGGATCCAATAATTATTATTTTGGGAGCAGTGGTTGAATTGAAACTGGAAACAGTGAAATCTTGTTGGAAGAATCTGTGGAGTGAGCCTGTGAATGACTTCATGGGGTTCTTGGCTATCAACTTTGAGGTGCAGAGGATCACTGAGTTGGTCAGGCAGGGTGGTAGTGATGGAATTGCGGACTTAATGCATGATGGTGTTGTTGAACATCTTGAAGAGGATGTTGAATCTTTGAAATGTATACTGGAGGTGATTGATAGGTTTGGCACAATTTAGACGGCTAAGGATAGCATAAAGGAAAATGTTCTTTTCACAGAACTCAAAAGGCAAAGGAAACTACTACCAATTATGATGTTCTTCCAGGAGGGAGAGAATTTTAAAGTGTCCACTATGTGTTCCTCAGCCTTCAGTTTTGTCTTTTGACATTATGCAGTTGGTTTCCTCTTCTTTTGGGTCCCCTCCATCTCATCCATGCTTTGAGGATGACCCTCATAGTCTTTCTGAAGTTTCATCAGAAGGTTGGTTTCAGAGCAGCATTCATCTTGTAAGGTGTCAAAGAAACGAGCAGGTAAAAGTTACTACTCAGATCCAGGCAGTTATATTGTGTTCCTCAGACTGTGACCTGAGGTCGAAACAATAAACAATTGTGAACGAGTACAAATTTGAGCTACAATTAGATGCAGTTGGTTACACAATGTGTGACATCTAAATACCATAAAGTAAAAAATGATACGGTAAAAGTTACTCCTTTATTACAGATCCAGGTAGTTTATATTGCCATGCAATGGAATTGACTGTGACCTGAGGTCGAAACAATGAACCAAATTACAATACAAAACATACAGAGCTACAATATAGATACAGTCTTGATGCCTGTGAATGAAGAAACATGTGATACACAATGTGACATTCGATAAATACCATAAAGTAAAAATGATTAAAATGCGTGACCTGGCATTGTTTTAGGCGTGACTAATTGAGCTTGAAGAAAACGGGAAGTCACCAAAGAAACAAGCTCATTTAATTAATGGCATCTATCCTGGCGCTGATTGGTGACTTTACAATCTTCATTTCATTAGGTTAGGTAGTGTCATTACTTTATTATTGCATCTGTTATTGATAGAACTTTGAAAGTTAAACCAGCCTTCCTCTGGGTAGCTGTTTACTAATGGGATGAGACATTGTAGTGATCTAGCCTTGGCATTGTAATGCCAGTAAACTGGAGGACGCCTGTTGTTTTTGTTCTTCAGCACATCAGGATTTGTTACAGTATAACCAATGCCAGGCTTAGTTGTATGGCCACCTTTGTTGCCATATACCACCAGAGTCAGCCTGTCTTTCCATGCTTTAAAGCTGGGTGCCTGCTTTGCAGTTTGGTAGATATTAGTCCTGCTGGGCATTTTCTTCCAAAATAGTCCTCTTTTCGTCTTAATTAAAAACCAGACTAGGATCATAGCCTCTGTTTATATTTCTTTGAACTCTAGGCAACAAGTTAACAGCAGCTTCCTTTGCAGTTGGTGGGTCTCCAGTAATTTTACATTCTTCAGATCAAATCTGTGCTTAATATAACTGTTCCTGGCTGGCTGCAAATGGCTTGGATCCCTCTTTTATGTCAGATTATTAAGTCGTTTATACAGGCAAAGCTTCCTGCCATAAAATGCTTCCAGTGATTGATAGGAACTCTTTTCTGTCTTTACTTCTATCCTCACACTTAGAAGTTTTTCCCATTTCATGAACCCTTCAGCAGCAAAACTTGAGATGTATGTTTTTCATATGAAAATTTTCATAAATCAGTGATTGTTCTTGTTCAATTTCCTAGTGATCTCTGCACAAGTTATTTTTTCTTTGACAGTCGTATCTAAGGCTTTAGTCTTTTCAGATAAAATAGGCACCTCATGGGCCCTTTTGTCTTGCCTACGCCACCACTTTCACTTTTGAATAAGGAAATTATAAGAGCACAGACTGTATCAGAGATGTCATGTAAAAGATTAAACTTGTACAATACTGAGTGTGAAGCAGTGTAGTGCAATTTAAAGGACAAAGGATGATGCGAGGGCAGATGTCTAGCAAAACAGAAGGTAACCATTGTCGCCTGACACTATGTTCTGATAGCACTTTTGCTTGTTGGTGTGGCGTGCACAGTTTAAAATTTTAAGTTTCATGTTTTCCCTGCAGTCGACAATGGGCAACTGGGTCAGCAGATACTTATGTCCTTGTTTCACATATGGGCTTTCTGTTCTGTGGCAGATTGCCATGCAAGTTTAATGTCCTTTCAGGTTTCAAGTGAATATTGTTCAGTAGGAATACTGGACAGTAATTTTCATCAATCCCTTATGTCTGGCTTCTTCAGCTGCTTTTAACAAGTTAGATGTTGAGCTGTCCCTTAACATCATCAGATTCCAAACTCTCTGTTGGCCACTTTTGTTACATCATATCCTCCAGTTCATATTCATTCTCATTTAGAAAATCTCAAGTGCTTCCTCCATCATTTTGTTCTTTTTCCTCTGCTTTGTCTTCATTGCATTGTTTTTGCTTATCCAGTTTGCTGCCCCAAGCATAAGTTTTTTTCCATTCATGCATCATCACCACCACCATATCCTCAGCCCCCTGCTACCTGGGTACCTTCTTACCTTTACACCCGTCCCAGCACCAGTTCCTATGACCCAAATTTCATGTTTTCATTTATTCTTAACTGTAAATGTCTCATTTCCTTCCATGTAATAGCAGTAGCTGTTTTTTCCAAAAAAATTTTTCAAGTTTTTTCTAGATAGCACTCCAAAATATAACCAAAGGTCCTTGTGCCTAGTCATCCAACTTTACTGTCAAGACCTGGCTTCACCTTCATTTTATTTGTAGCTCTACATTTGTTGTACATTTCTGCAAGTTTTTCTTGGGTTTGAGAATTAATATTTGATCAGAAACGAAGTTAAAATACATTTGTGCATTTCTGCAAGTTTTTCTTGGGGTTGAGAATTAATATTTTTTTTTAGAAACAAAGTTAAATTTTTTCAACATCTTTAATAGGGAGCAGTTAAACTGAAGCTCGACACTTATATGAAGGCATCTTGTTGTTAATGGCCCAGTACATTGTGTACCATACAATGTCATATTTGTATTGTAAGATGGATTTTATAAGTATGCAGTTACATACCTAACAAGAGAAGAACAGTGCAAAATAGCCAAGCGGGGAAGAATTGTATGACATTTTTTTAAACAAGTTTTGAACCAAGTGGAAAGGGCAAAAGTTAAGTGTTGTGGATATATGAGGACCAAGAATTTGTGTCATTTGTCATGTGATTATTTACTCTTACCCATCCAGTGTGTGTACTTTACTATATACAGTGGCTGTATGTTTTGAGCCTCAAAAGAAGGAGTGAGTTAATAGTATCTCGGTTGTCAGGCTAGAATAATATGTAATAGAACTTAAAGATAACTCTGTAAAGTCAATTTCCGTGATTCATCCATTTTTCTTAAATATTCTGATAACAGGAATTTGCCATGCAATGTGCAGTACTTGTTGTCACCATTACCTTTACTGGGAGAGTTGTCTATCCTTCTGTCTCCTGTCAGTGAGCTAATTTTAAAACAGAGTTGCTGAATTATTGTTGTCTGAAGTTCCCACATGTCAAGTGCTGACTCGTCCCAGTTCAGAATTAAGTGGTTTTGTTTGAAAGTCTTTTACATAGTTCATCACAGATACTGTGTCCAACATTACCTGGTAACCAATTTTGAATATTTTCCTCTGCCTTCACCAGTTATATTTATTACTGACAGATTCATATCTATAACTCAAGTTTATTACTGACTGTTGGATTCAGATCTGTAACTTTTTGTTGTGTGTTCCCTTTCAACCTAATTAATATTTTGGCAATAAGCCTAATTATCCCAAACCATTAATTCATGCCCTTATCATGTGACTTATTGATAGTTGTACTTGTAGCTGTAGACATCCTTTTGGACAGTTTTTTTGTCTTAGATACTAAGTTCAGAGTTTAGCTGCCCTCACAGGGATTGCTAGGAAACAAACAAGCTTTTATATAAGCATGGCATTCTGGACCTTCTAGCAATGATGATCTCATTTTGGGTAAGGTTGGTTCTCTCTCTCTCTCTCTCTCTTAGCAATGATGTTGCTCTCATTTTAGGTATCTATCTCGCTCTCTCTGCCTTCCCAAAGCTCTTGACCTCCATTAAGTCAGTATTTGTTTGCTTGTCTGTCTCTTAACACTTTTTCACGGTGACAAATGTATCAATGTTGACCGTCTTTCCAGGTATTTATTGACATACCACCTAAGTTTGTCACCTGAGTTTACGATTCCTAATCAGTCTTGTTTCTTGTATACAAACATAAGACTGACTACAATGAATATATACTCGAGCATATACCCATTTAATTGACGTTTACTGACATTTCTTTTCCTAGAGTTTTAGTGGTTACTGCTTGCAAATATTAATTAATACGGAAATTTTTTCAGTGGCACTTACATGAAAAATTGACATGACCAATAAATAGTCTTTTGAGTGGACTAAAACTGAGTATTTTATGCTGCTAGACCAACATTCACCTAGCTCACATTTGAACTGGTTAAAAATTGCTGTTGTGCCATAATCATATTGCAGCGTTACTCTAATTCCTCTACAGTTTTATGGCAAAACTTAGAAAATATGATGTTGTTACATACCTACTTGCACAATACAGTGCAGTACTTGATTTTAATGTTTTTTTTAAAAAGCAATTTGATGATATAGTGAGACTAATTACAGCCTGTAAACACCTCTTGCACAACATCGTTATTTTCTTAACTAGTGTCAATCATTTGCTGATATGATGTAGGCTACGACTTTAATTTCTTAACCAGCGTCAGTCATTTGCCGATATATGATGTATGACTTTCATTTTAAAAGTTTTAAAAATACTATGACAGTTGCACTATCGTCCTAGTGTCATTAACTACTAAGGTTCATGAATTTGGTTGCATCTTTTATCTATCTGAACTTGATTGCTTTAATTTCAGTGATTAAGGCTTTTTTTTATGCATCTCGCTGAACATTGTAAAAAAATAACCAAAGAACCCATGTTTCAAACAAAGTATTCACACTTGTTAAAACTGCCATATATATTATATACATAACCTTTAATGATTTTTTATATATACATCACCTTTAATGATTTTTATTTACCTGCCTTGATTAAGCAACATTTTGGTCAAGTAAGGTGCCTGGCTTCTCCCAGTTACTCTTATTTACTTTATATTTATATACTGTATACTGTACATATAAATAAAATTCTTAAATCTTCTTGGATATTGTTCAAAGCAAAGGCTTTGTTGATCTGGGCTAGATTTTAAATTTTTTCGTACTGATGTTCATTTATACTTTAGTTCTTTATCTAAATATAAAATCTGACTATTCGTTTCTTTATTACCATTTAAGTTACAAGGATTATTTTCATAATTTGGTTCTGTTTGATCAGCAGCAGTTTACAAGATATCAAATTATCTTGCAGGCAGGGTTAAATATAAGTATTACATCTCTCTCCTCAGATGTCTTTCGGAACAATCTTTATTCGCAAGAATTTCACAAGGAAAAACCAGAAAATTCAGTGAACTTTATTTACTACAATCTTGCTGCAAACAAAACAATTTACACAGGCATACACACTGCCTCCCCATAAGCAGACAAGTGACCCAAATACCAAAACTAATATAGCCCGACACCAATCCATGTAAATGATGTTGGTTAAACAGTTGAAGACGCGCAAAGCTGCTGTTGTCCTACCTCCCCCTGCAGGTTAGACTAATGTCACCCTGGCCGTACATATGAACCACCAGGCTAAGTCGTGTGTGAGGTCTTGTAAGGACTGGTGTATGAGCGACATACTGGCTGGGTGTTAACTGGTTTATTGGTTGTTCCTTACTGAAATCAATGTACAGAATCTTTGAAGATGTTATTGACGCGTGCGAGCGGTAATGTAGCGTCTACACACAGACAGGTAAAACAGAGATAAAAGGTTCAGACATCTGTGTCTGTCGGCAGACAAACAGATGGCAATATCAAGAGACATGATTAACATACGGTGATGAAACATACATCAGTGGAAAGGCCAGGAAATTCTACATATGGCCAATTGCTTGAGATTCAAGACAGATTAATGGATACAATGCAGTAGCATAATATATGTGAAATGGAGAGATATTTGGCGTCTTCACACAGAAACACACGTACAGTTTGATACAGAAGATTCGTTGGAACATTGAGTACATGATTAGAATGCTTGCATGACAATGCAAGTAGTGGTGATTGTACATACATTAGGACAACAGTGGCTAAGGAGAAACAGACGGAAATATTGTATGGTTGAAATAGCGTTCCTGTAGAGAAAGAAAACGAGACGCTGGCTTTGTCCTGTCCACTTTGATGATGACGATTGACGAACACACACGTGTTTGGAAGAGGCAGCGTCAGGGCTCTTACAAGTACTCTCCCCCAAGACGTGTGTAACATCTGATTGTTTGGAAGAGACGGCGTCGGGCGATGGGTCTTCATAATGTTCCCCACAAGCGAGGCATCGATGTGGAAATTGTCTTGCCAACATTTGTAGTTGGCTCGAAGGACTTGGGCTAGGGGCAGGTAGGAGGTTGAAGGCGGCACCGACCAGCAGGAGCTCGAGGAGGACGGGAGCTGGTTGAAGGGTGACGTCGGATGATTCTTCGGTGGCCAGCTCGAGGGCTGAAGGATGATGGCGGCTGATCCTTGGTAGACAGCTCGAGAGGGCGGCAGCAGGCTGAAGGATGACGAGCTGGTCCTTCATTGGTCAGCTCGTCCAGTACGAGTGCAGGGGCGGCTTCAGGTTTCCTGGAGGAGGCATCCAGGGCTCCGGTGGTGGTGTGGGTCATCTCGGAGGGTCGGACTTCTACTGAGAACTCAAGAACGGCGGGAAACAACGAGGCGCAGCAAAGGGTCTATCGGCGCGTGGGTCGTCATCTTGGGTCGGCCAGGTCCTTCGGGTCACTCCGGGGTCACCAGTGTAAGGACTGGTGTATGAGCGACATACTGGCTGGGTGTTAACTGGTTTATTGGTTGTTCCTTACTGAGATCAATGTACAGAATCTTTGAAGATGTTATTGACACGTGCGAGTGGTAATGTAGCGTCTACACGCAGACAGGTAAAACAGAGATAAAAGGTTCAGACATCTGTGTTTGTCGGCAGACAAACAGACAAACAGATGGCGATATCAAGAGACATGATTAACAAACAATGATGAAACATACATCAGTGGAAAGGCCAGGAAATTCTACATATGGCCAATTGCTTGAGATTCAAGACAGATTAATGGATACAATGCAGTAGCATAATATATGTGAAATGGAGACATTTGGCGTCTTCACAAACAGAAACACACGTACAGTTTGATACAGAAGATTCGTTGGAACATTATGAGTACATGATTAGAATGCTTGCATGGCAATGCAAGTAGTGGTGATTGTACATAAATTAGGACAACAGTGGCTAAGGAGAAACAGACGGAAATATTGTATGGTTGAAATAGCGTTCCTGTAGAGAAAGAAAACGAGACGCTGGCTTTGTCCTGTCCACTTCGATGATGATTGACAGACGAACACACACGTGTTTGGAAGAGGCAGCGTCGGGGCTCTTACAGTCTAAATGTCAACTTTAATCTTGCAGCTTTTACAAAATGAAACTTTACCTTGTATTTCTCACAGCAAACTATATATACATTGTTTCGTTTCATATGTGCGCAATATGAAACTCAGTTGACACTGATCTTCTGAACAGTGCCGGAGGTTTAAAAGATCTTCAGAATAGTGCCAGAGGTTTAAAATTGTTTTGCTCACAAAAACAAGCCCTATAAAATTAAACAAAATATTGCAATACACTCCCTGAACACCTGAATTAGCCCTGGTCACCTACCAGCCCAAACTACATGCCCATAACTCGTTACCCACTAAGTGGATAATTAACTGTCAGCGTTACCAACGCTTACAGAAAAATCTTGTCAAATGAGTCGCCTAGCGTACTGCTGGCAACACTGCTGCAAGTCCCGGCCATGTGTGGCCAAGATCCCCAATTGCTTTTTGTTCGCCGTGCTGCTAGGATTTGTCCTACATCAGGCGAATTTTTGGTTCTCAGCCCGACCCCCATAATTTGTTTTTTGGATTTTGGATAACGACTTGGACTGGTTTATCGCCCCTTTTCTCCTGGGTTGTTCTATTTTGCCTGGTTTTGGATCTTCTCTCCGGTCTTGACTTGGCCTGGATTTTGGAATTGAAATGGATAAACTAGATAAGACGCCCCCCTCGGACAACACCGCAGCTTCCACCTCTGCTACTGCCATTACGATGGAGCTCTCTACTGCTGGAGACACCGCAGCCCATCGTTCGTGCGCAGCCTGCAAGAAAAGGATGAGTACCCTCAAACATGACAGACATTCATTGTGCATAACTTGCAGGAAGGTGCAATGTAATGTCACTTTGAGATGTGACGAATGTAGGTCATGGTCGATAGGACAAATGGAAGATAATTTGAAGCACAGGAAATCTCTAGCTTCTAAGAGCAAGCATAGGGAATCAGCAGTAGAGACACAGGGTTTTGACAAAGATGCCTTAGAATCTGAATTGTTTAGGAAATTGTCAGCCAGTATGTCTAGTTTATTTTCTAGTTTCATGTCTAAATTAACAGAAATGAAAGATCTAGAACCAGCCCTAACGGGTGCCGGGGGTCATGGAGAACCGCAGACCTCAAAGGTAGGGTCAGCCGCCCCCCCCCCCCCCCTCGGCGCAGAGCAGGCAGTTTAAGCAGCAGATTTCCCCATTCCCTCTGGTAACGTAAGTTCTAAGGTAAATTCAAATTTAGGTTTGACTCAGACAAGTAGGGATAGTGTATTAGTAGATAGTCAGGAAGATAAGTTGAAGGTGCAGTTGGCTTCGGAGTCAGGTGTGATTAAGGTTGCGGCTACCTTGCTAGATCCAGCAGCAATTCTTTTTCCGGCAGTAGGCTTTCTGCAACAAAAGGTTGCAACATCGGCGGAGGATAATTCAGATTTGGTTGCTAGTTGTTCTTGTTCGGAAAGGTTGGAGAATATCCCTTCCTCCTCCTCCTCTTCTTCGAAGATTCTTTTTCCCCCGGGGACAAACCTTCATCCTATGCAGAGGCTAATTCTGTAGATCAATTGCTAAATATTGCAGAATATAATGCTGACTTGTTGGGTCTTTCTAAAGGTTACAGATCATTAGTTAGACATTGTTTCAATATAGGTTTTCCTAACATATTTGATCACGTCTTAAAGAATCTCCCAGAATTCACGAATGATGCTTTACAAGACTATCAGTGGGAAACAGAATCAGTCTATTTTCTTTCCTTAAAATCTATGGTCTCTTCTGTATCTACAGGCATCTCCTTTTCTCCTATGGATTCAAAATCTTCTTCCATTGCTCCTTCTTAACCTTCCATTTCCGGTCATTCTTCGGGGAAACTTTCGGTCTCTTTGCTCGCTCATCTGGGCTCCCTACCATTAGTGGACTTGCCTTCGGGACAATCTCTGGCAAATCTCATAACTTCTCGGGCTCCAGAGCTAGTTGCTGCGGCAGCTGGCAGTGCGGTTGTTCCTGCGTTCAATGTTCCGGTACCAATTGTCTCAACAATCGCTCTGGTAGCTAGGATGACTGGTAATTTATCATCCGCAATCGCTTTGGGTTCGGTCCCCTGCAGCTTTCCATGTGAAACTCCTTCGGTGCCGCCTTTCTCAACCTTTCCGACAGGTTTCCCTGTTCCTCCGGTTAAGGCGGTTTATGTAGGATCGGGTTTGGTCACAGGTCAGCAAGGGTTTTTCCCCCCTTGTTGTTCTTCCGCAAATAGCGGAGTGTCTGCTCCGGTTCCCCATTCGCATGCGGCCCTGATACAGCCTAGTCCGTGTGTTGCTGCTTCTTCGCTTCCAGAGGTGGGCGTGGTTCGTCCAGGCGTGGCCGGCCCAAGCGTGGCGCCACCGTCGTTGGAGGGTGCAGGGTTTATGCAACCCTTTTCGGTTGCCCCCAACATGATCACGGCTGATTCTCCAGGTGTTCGTCTCGTGCACTCAGGTATCTCGTGTTCCGGGTTGGCGGATTCAGCGTTTTCTAGGAGTCAGCCTGTCTCTTTTCCAGTCTCGACTCAGTCAGACCTGTCCAATAAGGATTTCTCTTGCGAAGAGGATCCGGTACCGGAAGCCTGTTTTCCTTCAGCGAATAAGAACGAGTATAAACGGATGGTGGACCTCATTCATGTGCTTTGTCCGCAGTCCAAGGCTCCGTAGGAACCTATTCAACTGAATCAGGCGATGTTCGAGTCGCTGTTTGTGACGAAACCAATGGTTGCACATTCATCACAGAATCTAGTTTGGTTTGGCCGTGTCGAGCAGGCATTGAGGGAGGCGGACAGTAGGTTAGTGGCATTAATAGGGTTGGGTAAGCAGGATTCAACCTTGCTTCTTATTCAGAAGGGGTTTTATAAGGTTGCGGGTAACCCTTCTGCGAGTGTTAGGGTCCCTCTAAACGAATCGGTGGAAGCTCTCCTATCTAGGGTTCCCTCTTCGAATCGCTTGGTATCTGTCACGGCTAGAGAGGCGGGTATCTTGGAAGACACTTTCCGTAGTCAGCCGGAGGCCTTATCCCATTCGATGTGGATGTTATCCGGATTAATGGGGTTCCTTAAACAGGATGGATATTCTCCCTCAGACCCGACATTGTTCGACAACCTCATCACTTTAGTGTCAATAGGCTTAGCCTATCAGGGGAACATTTTGGCAGGATGTACAACTTTCTCCGGTAAGAAAAGGAGGGACTTCTTTCTGAATCATCTGCCTCCGCATTATCCGGACATTCACAAGAGATGTATCGGCCATGGTAAATTTTGTTTCCTCTTCATCGGCCGTCGAGTCACAACAAGCAATGATTTGGGTGGCAGCGCAGAGCGCCAGATCACCGAGAGGTTCTAGGATGACATCACCGTCTAAGCGGACTCGTTCCAAATCTCCAGTTAGGTCCCCTAAGAAAGTCTGTCTCTTCCAAGTCTTCTGTTCCTGCTTCGGATACGAAACCTCCTGTCCTTAAGAAGGGTTTTCGGAAGTAGGAGACATTCCTCTCGCCTGCCCTAGTAGGAGGTTGCCCGACTCTGTTCTGGAACATCTGGAAGGAGTGGGGCGCGGAGAGTTGGGTAGTGGAAGTGTTAAGGAGGGGGTACAGAGTCCCTTTTCGCTCTCTTCCTCCCCTATCCAACTCACCGGTTCATCTTCCCAGTTACTGTATTCCCCTTCCTCCATCAGGGGAATAGCTTTGGCAGCAGAAGTCTGAGCCCTTTTAGAGAGGGGAGCATTAGAACCCGCTCCCCCTTCCCCAGGGTTTTACAATCGGATTTTTGTGGCACCAAAGTCGGGAGGATCTTGGAGACCCATCATCGATCTCTCGAGTCTCAACTGGTTTGTCATCTCCCCAAAGTTCCACATGGAAACTTCAGTCGGTGCTGCGGTTGGTCTGGAGAGATGATTGGATGAATTCAGTGGACCTCAAGGACGCATATCTCCAGGTTCTGATTCATCAGGAATCTTGGAAGTTCCTTCGTTTCTCGGATCCAACTGGAACATTCCAGTTCAAAGTCCTCTGCTTCGGTCTGACCACAGCATCTCAAGTTTTTACGAGGGTGATGTCTCCTATATCAGACATAATGCATTGTCGGGGTTTCCGAATGAGGCAATATCTCGACGATTGGTTAGTTCAGGCTTCGTTGGTAGACGAAGTTTTGCAGGCGAGGGACTTCTTACTAAACTTATGTCAGAAGTTAGGAATTCGAATCAACTTGGAAAAGAGCTCATTAATCCCAGCACAGACAAAGACGTATTTGGGAATAACAATTCAGACGAGTCTTTTGAGGGCTTTCCCGACGGAGGAGCGGGTCTTGGCGATTCTGAGCCAATTGGAAACATTTGCATCAAACAGAGATCAACCTGTGAGCCTGTGAAAGAGCCTGCTGGGCCGGATGGCCTCCCTCTCACTTCTGATGCCAGGGTCTCGTCTCCAGATGCGTCCTCTACAGGCATGTCTTAGGAATCGCTGGGACTTTCGGGAGGAGAATGCGTTCATAGTCTGGGACGATTCTTGCCTGAAGGATCTTCGGTGGTGGTCAGAATATCATCATCTGACCATCGGCGTAAGATTGGACTCCCCCCTTCCAGACGTTCATCTGTACACAGATGCCTCAGATCGGGGTTGGGGAGCAACCCTGGAGGAATGTCAGGCCCAAGGCCTTTGGAGGGATCTGGATCAGGAGGAGTCCATCAACCACAGGGAGCTAAGAGCGGTAGAGGAGGCTCTAGGTTGCTTCACAGATCAAATAAGCAGCAAGACAGTAATGCTCTTTTGTGACAATGTAACAGCAGTGTCCTACCTCAAGGGAGGGGGAACAAAATCGCAAGAATTAAATGAAATAGCACAGAGAATTCCCCTCTGGTGCGAGATCCACAGAGTTACTCTCATTCCCTAGTTTGTGTCGGGAAAACTCAACGTTTTGGTGGACGCTCTAAGCCGACCGCAAAAAGTTCTGGGGGGAGAATGTTTAGACAACATAGGATATGAAAGTAGAACTACCAGTGAATTGAGATCCATATGGGGAGTACAAAGCTTGACAGTAGTACAATGGAGTTAGGTAAATCCAGGCACTTTTCAAGTTCGATTTATTCACCCATTCTGCACAAGCATCAACGGCAAAGGACAGCGATGAAGCAGAAGAGACTGCAACACACAACTTATCCTCCATACATGAGAGGCTACAATAGCCACATGGGAGGTTCATCGTGCTTCTCCATACACGAGAGGCTATGAGTAGCCACATGGGAGGTTCGCCATGCTCCTCTACATGCGAGGCTTTGATTAGCCTCATGGGAGTTGGTCTTTTCTTCATCCATGGGAGGGTTTCTTTGAATACCACATGGGAAGTAGCTCGACCCAGACAGTACCGTGACAGACTGATGTCGAGGGTACTCTCTCCTTACAGGCATCCCCACCTGCCTAGTGGACAACCAGGTAAGGATTCTTTTATATATAATAGTAGGTGAATAATGAGTTACCTGCTTTACTTGTTGGCAGGTCGGTCTGACTTAGATTGAACCCACCTCCACTAAATTTTGTTAATCGGGCTAATTCAGGTGTTCAGGGAGAGTATTGCAATATGAAGTTTTCATAATAAAACTAATACTGTAATACTTACCTGAACACCTGAATGATTCCCACCCTCCTCCCCACTTCAATCTAATGAATAACGCAATTGGGGATCTCGGCCACCACGGCTGGGACTTGCAGCAGCGTTGCCAACGGTGCGCTAGGTAACTCATTTGACAAGATTTTCCTGTAAGCGTTGGTAATGCTGGCAGTTAAATACCCACTTAGTGGGTAATGAGTTATGGGGATGTAGTTCGGGCTGGTAGGTGACCAGGGCTAATTCAGGTAAGTATTACAATATTAGTTTTATTATGAAAACTTCATATTAACCACCAAAACTGTCATTTCATAATATTCCTTGGAACGGCTACAAATTACCGTTACACTGAACAAGGCTTCAGCACTAAGAATACTGCCTTGCTTATATAATCAGCCAGGGCAGGTTACTATTGCAATGTCTATGACCAACAAGTCAAGTACTGATGAAAAACAAAGTCCAGTCTTCATTTATTCACTACTTCAGGATATGCCTCTGAAATGCTTAGTTGCAAACAGTCATACAGTATATGTATTATCATTTAACCTGACTTCTTTTTTTGACCAACAATTTTGAATAGCTGCTAATGTGCCTTCCATTAATCCAAGACTAACACCTCTCCTGAACTGACAGAACTCGCACTCCTACTAAATATGTGAAAAATCAACCGATGACAGTGTGTCCAAAATACTTTTAGGAAAATGCATTTCCACAAAAATCCCCCTCCCAAATAATAATTGTACTTGCAATTTGTAGGCAAAAAGTCAACACCACCTGCTAAGCAAAAACTGATTTAACATAGGAACTCTGCAACTTTTTCTACACAGGTACTAGCAAGCATTCTATGCCAAAAAATATAAAAAAAATATACATCCTTTGTTTAGTAGATAACATTTTAGGCATTAAATATAAAAACTTTTTGAACAAGTCACTGCTATATGCCAAAAACCAAAGCATTCAACTCTCATGATGATAACTCAGACTAAAGCACTTTTAAACTTAATCTCTCAAACATACTACCTCGCCAAAAAACACTTAAGAAACTAATGGTTAAAAATGCTCCAACACTTTCACTGTGAAGGTAGCACAACTAAAAGACTTGAACACCGTGTCCAACCTTAAAAATGCAACTGTATTAAAAATTACTACTCTTTAAACCAACGCTTTTTAAATGTGCAAATAAAAATATACAGGTAGAAATGAAGACTATGAAAGCAAAAGTAACATGAACAATCAAGACTTCTGGAAAACTAATGGATTACAATTTCAAAAGCTGGCTTATTTCCAAAACTGGTACACTAGAATTTCAAAACTGTCAAGTCCTGCATAAAAGATGCTCTAAATTCAAAAACTAATTGAAGGAAAAAAAATCTGACTTTTTTCAGCAACAGCTGACCATAGCCAACTTTCTCAATCACTGTCACAGATTTATGAACTAATGTGGACTATACCACAAACAGCAATGAAAAAAACTTATTTGAAACCCCAGCTAAATAATCCTGGACCGTAACCTTTACATCATGCAAAATTTTATTAATGACAATCCTGAATTTATCAGTGTATGAACAAGTCAAGAACTGGAGCTGTAATAACAAACTCAGCCACAAAGATATCACAAAAGTTTCACACTTACAGCTGTTGCATCTCACACACACCAAAGTCCACACTTTAATTTCTGAAATATCATACAGAAGTGACACCATCAACCTGCAGAATACCAATCCAATGTCACCTACAAATTGCTGGTTAACTAATTCGACTGTCACCACCTAACATCTGAAATTCAAATCCTTTGTCACCAAAGAAGACCTGGCTATACAGACGATTTCTATACACAGGCAGCCCCCGGGTTACGACGGGTCCGGCTTATGACGTTCTGAGGTTGACGCTTTTCAAATATATTTATCAGAAATTATTTCCCAGTTTAGACATGTCATACGCCGATCCGACGGAAGAAAAATGGCTCCAAAAGGACAGAATAATCAAAATTTTGAGTTTTTTTGATGAAAAACTCAATAACAATGCAGTTTACATCATTTTCAATACACCCAGACCATTAAAAGTAAGGTTTTCTTAGGATTTTTTATGATTTTTCGGCTTGCAAAGTGGCGTAGGAATGGAACCCCCATCGTAAACCGGGTACTGCCTGTACTCGTCATCATAAGGTATTACCTTCCGAAAGAATAAATTATTCCACCAAGATCTACACTTTCATAATCAACACACTATCAATAGGAACTAAGCATTAATCTAAACTTCATTTTGTTTTCCAAAAACCAAATTATCATCATTAGCAATGCTCATTGAACACCAAAACTGAATAGTCCATTGAAATGCATTAACCATAAAACAGCCTCTGCCTGTGGAATGTATCCAATTGTATGAAGCAAAGTAATCAAAGAAAACTATCCAAACTCATGCATAGTAGTGTAGTAAGAAATGCTACCACTCATTCTAGGAGTTATCAATGTTTCTCGAGTACAGTGTTGTGCCAGTGATATTTCATCTTCAATGCTTTTACATTTCATGGTGAGATGTTTTTTTAATGTCAGCCGACAACAATGCATTCCTTAATTTCTATTCCAAGTAACTTCTTTTTGTAGTTTTTTTCCTCAAGTAACTCCTCGCATCATAGTTTTCAGTTTTTTCAATTGCTTTGATTTCAGTGTTCAAGTAATTTCAGATAATCTTGCTACCATTTTTTGGATCTTAACTTTTCACCTTGCCTTGTTCTGATTGGGGTTCACTTTGCTTGGGCCATTCACTTACTGTTTGCCTCTCACAGTAATGGTTATTGTTGATCCTCCATTATTTGTCAGCATACTTGTGCCAGCAAAGATTCTGAATTATGCAGCACTTCTACGTCGTCACTGGAAAAGAAACCCAATTTGCAGTGCTCTTGTTAGGGCCAAGTGAGTGCTACACCCTTTCATGTGTAGTTAGTAGGACTAGATTAAGAACAATGGCATCATATACTGGGCAATAATGTGTCTACAAGCAATGTTCTTCCTCCTAAGCTGGCAAGTCATCAGGGTTGGCCTGTGATAAGGGTTCCTCCTCCTATATGACACTTCCTGATGCTTCTCAATTTTCTTGCCAGACTGCAAGCTTCTATGCAGAGTTCTCATCTCCAACAATGTCTCCATTGCCAGAGTCCTTCAGCTACCCCAGGTAGGGATTTGCATCAACTGTCTGCTATTCCTGATGCCTCCACCTTCATACTACCCATCCATCTGCTGTACCCTCGTCTGGCTCAAGTTGGACCTTCATTTCCCTTTGCTGACCTTTAGGCAATATTTTCACTCATCAACTAGGCTTCAACAGTTTGTTATTGCTTTAAGTACTGCTGTACTAGCTATTTCAGCTCTTTCTTCTGTTCCAGCTCCTATTGCCATGGTTATGAAAAGCCCTTGAGCTCAAGTTAGCTCATACCCCTAACAGGTCAGAGTTTGGAGGTTATACAGGATGGCAGTGTGCTCCTCTTATGCCCATCTTCCTTTTTTGACAATGGAGTCACTTGCAAAAAAAACTACCCTCCTTCAGACCTTGCTGTCTGCTGGTTGACCTTGGAAATTAACCCTTCCAAGAAGCCTTGCACTACCTATCTGGCAAGTGGGTCCTCAGTATGGTTAGTTTCATTGGTTTCCAGTTTTCCTTCTGATGAGGACAGGTATATGCTTTTGCTTCATTCTTTCTCTTGGTCATGCATCAGTGCTTGCTGCAAGGTATATGTATGTATTGTCTACTTGCCAACATGATGATAAGTTGCTGTATTTTAGCAGCTGCAGGCCTTATTACTTAAGGCTCCATGGCTTCTGATCTCTTTCCAGAGGAATTGGTTCAGGCACTGGAAAGCAAGTTAACTTTCAACACTAGTTGCTATTATTTTGGGTCAGCTGCTTTCTTAATGTCATAGTATGCCTGCACTGCTTGCTCCAGGTCTCTCTATTGCAAATGTTTGTATTTCAGTCAGTAACACTGTTCCATGACACCACACCAATAGTATGCTTCATTTGCTCTTCATACATCTTGCACTCTCCATATTTATGTTGCTCTGCATCAGAGCCTCAAAATTCTCAATTACCCTTTTGTTCAAGTCTGGCCCTAATTTAGTCCTTGTAGTCTCCTCTACCCTCTGCAGGTCAGGGATTGTCTTCAGTACACTAAGGCGGCCTGAATGTTCACCAATGTGGAGCCTTAGGTATTGGAGAATCTTCACTTCAGCTACTGTCTCTCAGTTCTCAAAGCAGGTCCTTCACCATTGCAATAACTGGTTGCCTTCAACTCCTGCAAAGAGATAAGTCCTCACTGATAGAGCGACATACATGCTGAAAAGGCTCCTTAAGTGTTGGGGGGGGGGAGGCTGATCACAGTACTTAACAGCCTAACAAATTTCTTCACCTGACCCCCTTTTATGAGACATTTGAGTCTGTGTGAAGTCTATTCAGAGACTTTCTTGTTTCCCATAGACCTGAGGGACATGTAATTTCATGCCCCATTTACTTGCTTTCCCGGAGGTACCTTTGCTTCATTTGGCCAGGTTGCGTGTTCAAGTTCAGGGCCATTGCTCTGGTCTGTGAACTGTCCCTCACATCTTAACCAGGATTCTTGCCCTAGTAGCACCATAGGTTAATCTTCTGAACTTCTATCTTCCCCAGTATCAGGGCAACTGATTGACTGGGAGGCGTTGAGTCTTCTCATCTCAACAGGCTTCTACCTCATCCTCACTTGTTGCATTTTCTTGTGTAGCAGTTACCATCATATCCTACGGCAAAGGTTTTCAACAGCTGCTGCTGCTACTATTGCCACCCCAGGCAGATCCTCATCCACAATTCATGTTAAGTGAAATGGACAAGATTCATATCCTGGTGAGACCAGTCGAGTTCTTGTCCCCTCAAAGCAACATTGTGCACCTGGTGGACTTCATTAATTTGAGAAATGACGGGAAGCATAACCATTAACATCACAGGCTTTAATTCTAATCCAAAAGGTCAACAAAGATAATTCAGTTAACTATTGTAAGGACAACCTCCTACTACAAAAAAATTCTAGTATTCATGGGAATTATTTCATAATTAAATCTTCTATTAAAAAGGTAGTTTAAAAATTAGGATAATTTTTCCACCCTATTATACTAACGACAGGGAACAATTTTTCTAACAATCAACTTTACTTCAAAGTGAAGATCGGATATTTCACAGAACCATCAAACTCCAGCACATTGTTTGGTAATGTATTTGGTGATAATATAACTATCAAAGTATATAAAAACCAAAATATAGCTCCTTAAGAAAAAAAAAATAAATAAATAAATAACACCTTTGTTCAATTGTTGGAGATCATTATTAATTTACAAGGCTTCTTAAGACAATCTTCTAAAACATGGTCATTGTGATATTTATCCCTCCTAACTATATCAAGTACAAAACTGAAATCAGACTAAGACAAGAAGACTTTAGGCCCCAAGCTGGTACTGTACCCACTTTTGTAAAGATGTGTCAAAAATGCACTGAGTATTATTTGCTAGATCAAAGGAAAACTTTTTACTACTTTCTAAGATGGTCATATTATACCTTTAAGACATCCAGCAGGATATAATATTCAATACTCTTCAATAACTTTGTGAAACAAGTTTCACGCAAACTACCATGAAAGTTCAGCAAGTGATATCGTCAAGCATGTGTGTCAGCACAAATGACAATCTGCTCAAGAAAATAAACACATTTACCTAGTAAATGATGATCTACAAGTTTAAATTTTCCATATGACATCCCCCAAATATAAATGATCTTGGCTGGGAAACAGTAATTAAAAGAATGAAGGGTAATCAATGTTGAAGTAAAACATGACAATTGGAACTGTCAATTACACTTAAGGGACAATTTTCCTTATAAAAGTTTTAAATATTTAATCATATCAGGTATTTTTACAATAATTTTAACCAGCAATTCATAATGGAATAAGTCAATTTAACATGTAAAGATATCAATAAAATAAGGCAGCTTACTCATTTGCAAGTAAATTTACCAATTAAGCTCTGAGTGAGAATTCTGTTAAAGGGAAGCTATACATTGGCTAACATTCTAAAAAATACACATTGTAACAACTTGTCTTTTGTTAGATATCCTGTTTCTCAAATTCCTACATGACTGAAAACTTATTTTCTCTAACATTTTCTCTAATTAACAACAAAGTTGAAAATGAATGTTCAGCCACAAAAATTCTCAACATGCTTTTCATAGAAAAACTGAATTGGTTTTTCAGCCATTGTACCAGTAGATATGAAATTCTGTCAATTAAATTCTACAGGTTCTCTAGCCATACAATAAGGCACTATATCAAGCAGATATCTGCCTATGTACAGTAGTTACAAAACAAGAGTGAATGTACTCTACAGCCTATGGAAGTGAAAATCTTATCAACCCCCTTTTGGAGCCAGTCATCATTCATTTTCTCTAACTTGAGAGCTTTAACAGTAGTATAGACATAATGAATGAATCTGGAAAAGCATAAATGAGGTAAAGGCTTTTTGCGGTCTCAATAAAAAAAAAAAAAAAACAACAACAACAACAGCAGACGCTCCTGGAAATCAAACCCTTGCACTGTAATCTGGGAGCATCAAATATTGTGATCGAAAATACACAAAAATATATAATTGATAAATTGTAATTTATTTAAGATACAAAAAAGGGGATAAAAACATGGGAGCTTTCGACCGTTTGCGCAATGGTCCTCTTCAGCCAACTGAAGAGGACCTTGTTTTTATCCCCTTTTTTGTATATTTTTGTATCTTAAAAAAATACAATTTATCTTATATTATTGTGGCTTTTTTACTCATTAAGCCACTGTAATGCAGACTTCAATGACTTATTCCAAATCTGAACAGTTTTTCATCTACACAATGTATATACATACAGACTTCTGTATTTCAGCTTCAACTTGCATAACAAGCACTAAAGTTTATAAATGAGCAGTGAGACAGCTCTAATCCTCACTTCTCAACATTTTTCAACGAGAATTCTTTCTTCTAAAAAATTAAGACAGATGAGATACTACAGTTCTTGGATCAGGGCAATGAAATAAAAAAAAATTCATGGAAAAAAGTTGTGAGAAACAAACTATATAACCAATCATAAGATTTACCAATACGATACCCTGACAACCAAGATCCTAATACTGTATCTGTGATCATAAAACAGAATACCTAAGAAAGTAAGAGTGTACATACTGTGAATGGGAATGCTATGAGCAAGGTGTACTTTATGCTAGAATAGAATAGAATATAATATAGAATTTAGGCCAAAGGCCAAGTGCTGAGACCTATGAGGTCATTCAGCGCTGAAATGGAAACTGACAGTGAAAAGGTTTGAAAGGTGAAACAGGAGGAAAACCTTGCAGTTTCACTATGAATCAATTGTTAGGAGGGTGGAAGTAAGATGGAAGAGAATATGAACGGAGGTAGAATACAAGAAATTAAAGGATTGCAGCTAGGAAACAAAGGGACGCTTCAAAGAACCAAGTAATATCTACAGTGCACTACATGATGTGCACTGATGGCACTAACCCCCTATGGGGTTACTTGATGCCAGTGACTGTAAGTAATGTCAAAAACCCCTTAACAGAGAGAGAGGGGGGGGGAGGGGATTCCAAAACAATGTGCCAGATTCCTCAAGCTTGAGAGAAGGAGGGCTTTTCTCTAAAAGTGCGAAGACTTCATTAAATCATGAAACAGGTCAGTTGTCTACTCAGTGTTGAAATTAGCAAAACTGCTGTTACAGTGCAACAATCATGCAATTCTGCAATTTCAAAGCTGTTTTCTAAGTGTGCTAGATGTTAACACAAAACTGTACAGTATTCTAAGTGTGCTAGATGTTAACTTGTGATAGCTTGCACAGGAGACAAAAATTCTAAAGAGAACTGGAAGGGTAAGATGGGATAAGAATAATTTCTAAACTCATTTTGGAAAATACCTCTTCCCAACTCTATTGGTATCAACGCTATAAAAGATTCTTACTTCAGACTTCTGCAGACTTTGGCCAAGGAGAACAATTTTTATTTATGACTCATCAAATTCAAAGTTTTGTTGATCTGGTATAACGGCCTTATGGTATACCATAACCAAGGAGGAGTTACCAGTTATTTTTTTAAATTAACCTTTGTCACAAGAGTTTAAACTTATATTCAGGCTTTCTTGATAGGATTTGAACTAACAACAATAATATTACCTTCTCTAGCTACAGTAAATGAACATTATGTGACTTAATAAGACATGAGAAAAAGATGAAACACAAAAGTCCTTGTACAACAAAATCAATGTACAATCTACTGTTACAAAATTTTCCCACAATTTAAATTTTCACCTCCACTCTTTAACAGCTATATTCCCAGAAATTTAAGAAACCCCTCAAATAAAACAAAACAAATTTCTTAAATAAGACATGAATTTCTCAAAGAAAAATTTCTTATATAAAATAACAAGACATTAATTTCTCAGGTCTTTTACATTTATAAAGCCACAGACATCCAACATGCATCCCTGCCAATACATAGCTACAAACACTGAAGATCTCAGGCAATACAAAAGCCTTCATAAAAATTTCACTTCTGCTATTTAAATGGTACCTCAAGAGACTTCACCTTACCAGGTTTTGTTACTTTTCATTTATGTCTGAGTTTGGAAAAAAAAATCATACTTTGTATATTTAACAGAATAGAGTAATCTAGTAAGCTTGCTGGACATAGCTTCTTTAAGCAAATGTGACAGAAACTTGATCCATCATGTTCGTCTCTTCAACTTTCTATAACTCATTTGTGTAGTTTTGAGGAGAATCTTATAAGCTGGAACAAATTCAACAGTACTATCTGCTAACATCATAATATAGTAATTAATAATAATTATAATAATAATAATAATAATAATAACAAAACATAATATAACAATACAGTAATAATAATAATAATAATAATACAGTAATAGAGTTTGGAATAGAAAAATGCACCTTAGTCAACATACAAAAAGGAAAAGTGACAAGGACTGATGGGATAAATCTACCAGACAGGAAGATCATCAAAAACATAGATGAGACAGGATACAAATACCTGGGAATAACAGGAGGAGAGGATATAAAACACCAAGAGATGAAGGACACGATCAGAAAAGAATGTATGCAAAGACTTAGGAGGAGATTATGTAAACACCAAGATGCAAAGACTTAGGAGGAGATTATGTAAACACCAAGATGCAAAGACTTAGGAGGAGATTATGTAAACACCAAGAGATGATGGCACAACAAACCAACGCACGAACAGTACGAGACAGACTAAACGACTGGCCAGCGATGAAACATGGCAATGGCTATAGAGGGGAGAACTCGAGAAGGAAACAGAAGGAATGCTAACAGCAGCACAAGATCAGGCCCTAAGAACCAGATAAGTTCAAAGAACAATAGATGGAAATGTCTCACCCACATGCAGGAAGTTCAATATGAAAGAAGAGACCATAAACCACATAGCAAATGTCTGGCACTTGCACCAGTACAAAAACATATTCAGTAGCAAATGCCCTCCACTGGAGCCTGTGCAAGAAACACCAGCTAGCTTGCAGTAATAAGTACGAACACCAACCTGAGGGAGTGATAGAAAACAATCAGGCAAAGATCCTCTGGGACTATGGTATCAGAACACACAGGGTGATCCATGCCAACAGACCAGACGTGATGTTGATTGACAAAACCAAGAAGAAAGTATCACTCATTGATGTCACAATACCATGGGACACCAGAGTAGATGAGAAAGAAAGAGAAAAGACTGACAAGTATCAAGACCTGAAAACAGAAATAAGAAGGATATGGGATATGCCAGTGGAAATTGTGCCCTCATCATAGGAACACTAGGCACAATCCCAAGATCCCTGAAAAGGAATCTGGAAAAACTAGATGCTGAAGTAGCTCCAGGACTCCTGCAGAAGTGTTTGCTACTAGAAACAGTGCACACAGTGAGAAAAGTGATGGACTCCTAAGGAGGCAGGATGCATCCCAGAACCCCACAGTGTAAAAACCACTCGGTCGAATAGGATGACTGTGATACTGTAGACAAAAAAAAAAAAAATAATAATAATAATAATCAAAGGGACCATACACACTGCATGTGTATGCTTTAAGCAGAGCAAGTAGCTACCATTTTTACTCAATATGGTAACTCCACAACGAAATCTTAATGGAAACTAACATCAAAATCTGAGTTTGTACAGTTGCATGGTTTATTAGTTTTGTTATTTATTTGGTGTGTTATACAAAAATTTCAGAATTTCTCACTATCATGTCATAAGCTACTTAACTAAAGTTACCTTAATCACTGGGCAAATATGCAATGAACTATACTTACTGATAACAGTAGGCACAATCATATTAATCACAACTTACATATGAATGTACTGAGTGAAAGTAGTAGTAGACAAAGAGAGAATCTATGAATTCTTACACAGGAGCACATTATTAAGATAGTTTAACCAGAACACTGAGCTGACTATTAGCTCTCATACTGTAGGGCTGGCCCAAAAGGATCAGGATGAAATATGCTTAGAACTGGGACCAAATAGGTCATTCAAGTGATGATGAGTGAATGAATTTGAAATTTAAACAATGGAACACATACAAATTAAATACATTTGCTCGTTTCAATACACACAAAAAAATAAATAAAAAAATGTATTAAAAAAATAATAAATTAAAATTCAGGATAAATTAATAACATTTTTTTAATTAAGTGCCCTATGGACTTTTATATTTGCATTATTTACTTTTTTATATTTGGTCTATTAAAATGACATTTTCATAAAATAAATTTTATATACAGTATACTTCCCAAATAATTACATAGCTATAGTTTCTACTTTACTCAGCAGCTCAGTATTCAAAATTCGTGGTAGCGCTCTTTTCTTTTGTGTGTAGATATACCGCCCTGCCAATTTTCAGGGAAGAATAGGTACAACGTAGCTAAAGAGTTCAATTCTTTTATGCTATATGTCCATGAGAAGGGAGGAGGGAGGGCTCTGACCATGTAATTATTTGGTAAGTATATAAAACTATTTTACTATAAAAATGTCATTTTTATACAAGTAACTTACCAAATAATTACATATTGGTATCCCACATTGATTGGAGGTGGGATGAATGGACATATACTACCCCAAAAATCTGATATGGAGAAGAATTTGGAACAGACAGTTAGCTAGCATTTTGAAATGCTTGTTGTAACCTTACCTGGTGAGGGGGCAATGCCAGACAGGTACTGCCTCTGGTCGAAGTTCCTCTTGACCTGTAGTGGTGTGGTGGTAGAGCCAAGGGTTGCCTCTACTTGAGTGGGTGCTTTGCAACGTAAGTGGTTTATCGCAGGTTGCCAAAGCTTACAATCCAAAAAGGGACACACAAATAATATGTGTATAGGCCCTTGCCCTGGGCGCAGTACAATAGAAAACAAAGACCAGATGAAAAATTAACCTACATCACCACAAAATTTTAACCAAAACCATAAAAACACAGATTGGTGACACTCACAACTCAAGTGTTCACCAGACTTCCCCAGAAGTGCAACTATCCTTATTCAAAGAGAGTGGATACAGGAAAAGAAGGCGTTCCTCCTATCCTTCATCCCCAATACCATGCCAGCTGCAAAGAACGGACCTAAGGTACTGCATTTTTTGTATACCGTTTCAATGTCCCGTAGGTAAAACATGGCAAACACTGACCTGCACCTCCAATATGTTGCTTGGAAGATTGGAGAGAGAGACAGATTACGTCTGAAAGCCAAGGACGTAGTCACTGCCCTTATTTCATGAGCTTTTACTTTACATAAGGGTAATAAATCACCTTGAACCCTCGAATGTGCTTCCAAAATCACAGATCTTAAAAAAAATGTTAACGCATTCTTGGACAAAGGATGGCTGGGGTCTTTCGTGGACCACCAAAGATTTAAGGAAGAACCTCTAAGACTTCTGTTTCTTTCTAGGTATACTCATAAGGCTCTTATAGGACAGGACTTTATCTTGATCGGATGGCTGAGTACTTCGGACAGGCTCTTGATTGACAAGGAACGAGGCCAAGGGTTAGTCAGGCCCTCATTCTTGGCCAAAAAACCCAAAATCAGAGTATACAACATTGCCTTGAGAAAAGCCTATCCTTTTATTGATGGCATGTACCTCACTAGCTCTCCTAGCTGTAGCTAGTGCCATCAAGAATAAGGTCTTCTTCGTTAAGATTCCTAAGTGAGGATGATTCCAAAGGTTCAAACGGCATTCCTGACAGCCATTTAAGGACCACGTCCAAGTTCCAAGCGACTTCCGAAGGTTTTGCTTGCTTACTAGTACTAAAAAACTTCATTCAAATCACTGATTCTTGATTTAAAGACAGGTCCACTCCTCTATGTTTGAATGCAGAACTCAACATTGCTCTGTAACCTTTGATGGTAGATGTAGCGAGTCCTTTCGAGGTTTTAAGATGTAACAAATGTGAGAAGAGAGATATTTCGCTCCCGGCCCCAATCCTGAAAAACTGTCCACTTGGCTTAGTGGACTGCAGCAGAAGATCATCGCCTACACTTAGCAATAGCCTCTGCAGCCTACCTTGAAAATCCTTTTGCTCTGACAAGCTCCCTGACAGACTGAAACCTGTTAGAGCGAGAGTGGATGACCCATGATGGAATCTATGAAAGCACGGCTGTTTGAAAAGCTTTCTCCTCTAAGGAAGTAGCCTTGGGAAGTCCATCAGTAGACTTAGGAGATCTGGGAACCACTCCTTGTGTGGCCAAAAAGGAGCAAATAGGGTCATCGACACATTGCTGTCTGTGTTGAACTTTTTCAATACGTCTCTCACCATGCTGAAGGGAGGGAAGGCAAAAAAGTCGAGATCTGACTAGTCCTGCAGTATGGCATCCGTCGCCCATGCCTGCAGATCCAGAGCTGGGGAAAAATGCTGAGGAAGACGATGATTCTTCGACCTTGCAAACAGGTCTATCAATGGCTTTCCCAACAGCTTCCACAGGTCGGTGCACACCTGTGGACTGAGTGTACACTCCGTCAGTAAAACCTGTTTGCCACGACTCAATTTATCTGCCAGGACGTTCATTCTCCCCTGAATGAAGAGGGTCACCACTCGGGTCTCGTAGCTCAGTGCCCACAGAAGAAATTCCTTGGCTGCTTTGTAGAGCGAAAAAGAATAAGTTCCTCCTCGGTTCTTGATGTAAGCTGTCTGAATGGACCACCACTGTCTTGTTGAAAGCCTGCGTTGCAAAATGTTGACATGCAAGATGAATCGCCTTTAATTCTTTTACATTGATGTGGAGGTTTCTTTCGGTTGGAAATCACACTCCTCAAACCTCCATACCGTTGAGAGGAGCTGACCAACCCAGATCCGAAGCGTCTGAGTATAACGTTATGTAGGGGTTCATTGGAGCCAGAGACTTTCCTGTCGCAAATCTGTCCTTCCCCAGCCACCACTGAAGGTCCTCTTTGATCTGGGGAGTGATGTTGAAGATGAAAGGATCCAGGAACGACTTCCTTTGCCAATTGGCCTTGAGGTGAGGTAAAATTGCAGTACTCTTGTGTTTTCTGCAGGTCCTCCATGCACTGAGATCTCGAGGGGGAGCGTAGGAGCCAGTCGTCGAGGTACAGAAAGATGTTTATCCCCATGAGACATAACCATTTTGCTAGGGGAGCAAGTACTTGAGTAAAAACTTGAGGGGCTGTGGAGAGTCTGAAGCACAGTGCCCAAAACTGGAAGCCTGTCCTGAAACATGAATCTCAGATACTTCCTGGAATTCGGGTGAACTGGAACATTGAAGTATGCATCTTGCATGTCGATCGTGACCATCCAGTCCCCCTGGTGGATGGCTGACAATACCGGTTGGCTTGTCTCCATTTTGAACTTCGTTGTTTGAATCTAGAGGTTCAGGGCACTGACGTCCACGACAGGTCTCCATCCTTCCGATGACTTGGGAACCATGAAGAGGCAGTTGTAAAACCCCTCCGTGCCTACACCCTCGACTACTTCCATGGCTTTCTTCTCTAGAAGGTCTGACATTTCCCGAGATAGGGCTGAAAAGCTCTCCGAGCCTACTGAGTAGGCCGTTAAGCTGATGAGAGAGGTTACTAAGGGAGGTTCTCCCTGAAAGGGATTGCATAGCCCTCTTTCAAAACCCTCAACAACCACGGCTCTACATTCCTTTTCTTTCACTCGGTCCAGAAATGAAAAAGTCTTGCTCCCACTGGAACACGTAGGGCAGATGACTCACTTTTGAGGTGCTGGCTTGTCAACAGGTTTCTTGGCTGCTCTGCAAGTTCAGAGGTTGGATCCAGGTCGGGACTGGAAATGACTTCTATTATTTGAAAGGGCTGTTGTTGCAAAGGCGACGATGTCCTAGCAGATGTGGTAGTTACAGTGGCTCGTGCAGGGAACCTAGTCCTTTTGGCAGGCTGAGCAAGAAGGTCCTGTGTTGATTTCTTCTGAAGCTCTACTAATACACGTTCCAGGGTACCCTGCAGGAATAAACTTTTCTTGTCTAGGGGGGCAAAAAGAAGAGAACGCCGAGATGGGGCAACTCCCTTCACCCTAAATGAGCACCACAAACCTCGTTTCTTAAGGACTCCTGTGGTGAAGATGGTTGCCAACTCTTGTGCCCCATCTCTTGCAGCTCTATCAGTGCAAGCCAGAACTCCCAGCCAGTCCGTCGCAAAGTTTTCTTGACGAGTTGTACAGTCTTCTATTTTCTTAGCGAGAGCCCCAACCATCCAATCCAGAAAACTGAAGACCAAGACGACTTTACAAGATGTCTTTAATTAGATGGTCCAACTCCGATGCGGTGAAGGGAATTCTGGCTGAGGAAAAAGCAGAATGATGCAAAGCATCTATGATACTGGAAAAGTTCCCTTGAGAGGAGGCAGAAACTCCCAAGGACAGTGCTTCTCCAGTTTCATACGATAGATACTTCTGCCGTATCAAGTGAGAGGGTGGCGTACAGAAAACCGCTTTCCCAACGTCTCTCTTTTCTGCTAACCAGTCATTCATATGGGCGAATGCTTTCCACGAAGACGACGACAAAACTATATGCAGTAGCCTGGCAGTACCTGGAGGTTGTCACATCAAGAAAGCCAACCCTGGTGACGAAGGGACAGCCGGAGAGAAGGATGAAGGGTAGCAGATCAGGAAATACCTGAGCAGCGCTGCGTAGTTCGACATAGGTTGCTCCTATTCTACTGGTTCCTCGGTGGAAGGAACAGGTGATCCTGGTGGGTCCATGGGTTCTTGAACTACTGGAGCTGGTTTCTGAAGAAGGCTCAGAACTTTGTCAAGTTGGAGTTGAAGCAGTGCCAACGAAGGATCTTGGGCAACTGAAGGAAACTCGCCTGAAGAATCAGGTACTGTGCTGGAAGCTCTTCTTGCAGGACCGTGTACTTGCTGGAAGGTGGATGAACTTCAAGGGAAGCGCCCACAGACACTGGATGCTCGGACACTGGGCGCCCACTTGCTGTTGGAGCAGACACTGGATGTTTCGAAGCCACTGCACTCTTAGCGGACACTGGGCGCTCAGTGATTTGACATCCAAACACAGAGCGATCATACACAGGATCTTTAAAATCGGAACGATTGGATACTGGGCACCCACAAACTGGAAAGGCAGACACTAAACGCTCATGCGATGGGCGCTCGGACGAAGTGAGCTCATACGATGAGTGCTCAACAGATGAGGGCTCGGACACTGAACGATCTTCTAGTGGACGCTTATAAACAACACTATTAGACTCTGGGCGCTCGGACACTTTGCGACAATGAACTGGACTGGCAAACACTCTTTTGGGGTCAGTACGCATGTTAGAAACTGAATGGCCACAAGAATCTTTCACTGGCGACTCCCAAAACCTGCACGAAGGGAGAGGGCTACGTTCCCTCTCTAAAGCTCACTTACGAGACGGGGGCAAATCAATTTCCAACAAAGCACCTGGCCTTTTCAATGGCCTAGAAACTCATAAAATGACCAGTGCGCTTACTGGTTCCGAGAGAGTCTAAATCACTAGATGGCAGGCATGTACATCCAATCAGATGCCTTTCCAATGGTGTTCCTCTGCAGCCCGGAACTGGCGGACAACAGGCTCAGAAGGGGAGACAACTGCTTGTGCGCAAACCCCACTGACCTCCCTTGGACTGCCAGGTTGCTTCCTCCCAGGTGAACAGGGGAGTTTAGCAGGGACCTTGGTCTAGGAGCATCGGTGGGACGAACAGCCACTCCCTCCACTGACACTGCACTCATCACTACACTATTAAATTCGTCCATCAGGACCTTCACAGAATTCCCAATCTGGGAACAGTATTCACAAGCAAATTAAACTTCTGATCTACCCATGCTTCTAAGCTGGCAATGGCATTGGGTTCAGCAGAATGAGAACTAGGTAAAGGAGTGACAGGGAAAGCTGGAGGACTGGAAATGGGAGAAAAAAAATGTCACAGGTGTTGAAGGGATAGGCAGAACAGTGATATCAACTCCTGGAGAATGAACTGCACAAGTGGAAGCCTTGGCTTCAGCCCTAGCTGTAGCTTTCCTCAGTCGGTCACGCTGTAATTTATCCAAGTGTGTCTGTAAGGTCTTCCATTTCTCCTTATCCCAGTCCTTACATTCTTCACAGTTAAGCTCGGGAGAGCAAATTTGCTCCCAGCAAGAACTACATATGGTATGAGTCACATCTTGCTGAAGTTAGTCTAGTTTTGCAGCTTTTGCTGCAATACTTAATGCTAGACAAACTAGTGTCAGACATAGTTAGTCTAAAGTTCAATCGAGAAAGTCACAATTGAAAAATATATCAGAATTCTGGCTAAGCTAAATAGCTGCGCTACCAAAAGCAAAGGGTACTTCACCAAAAGACAATCTCCGCCTATCCGGTGAAAACGAACCAAGAGCTGCTAATGACCAGTGTAAAGTCATTAGCTGGCAGATACGAACTGAGCTCTTTAGCTATGTTGTACCTATTCTTCCCCAAAAGTGGGCAGGACAGTATACCTACACCCAAAACAAAAGAGCGCTACCGTGAATTTTGAGTTTTGAGCTGCCATGTAAAGTAGAAATTAAAGCTATGTAATTATTTGATAAGTTACCTATATAAAATTAAAGTTTCTCATGACTTAAAATTGGAATGATTGAAAGTGTATTAGATTGACAAAATTTTACCTACTGATTTACTTCCAAAGGTTAATAATCACTGCTAGTTATATTTTGGACTGTCACACATGTTTGACTTGTTACCAACACTTTGCACTCTGGGCATTCAGGAGGGCCATGTGGACTGTTCATTACACGTCCATATGTCAAACGAGTATGGCCTGTTCGAAGATGCATCAGAATTACTTTTCTCTCTCTCTCATATGATTAACTCCATTTTCTAAAACAGGACTTTGTTTCAAATTTTTATTTACAGATTCATCATTCCATATACAGGCAGTCCCGGTTTACTTTGCCATTTATTTATATATTCATCTTATTTCCTGTTTTTATATTACTCTTATACAAGAAATATTAAAATGGGAATAATCATTTTGAAGGTTTATTTTATGTAAAACTCTTGTCATGTTTTCACTGCACTTGTTTAAAAGTAAGGTTTTCTTATGATTTTTGACGATTTTCGACGATGTTCCGCTTACTTTTTTCGAGTTCGACGCTGCGAAGAACGATCAGCTTCATATTTTGCCATTTATTTATAATGGCTGCATATCCATACAATAATTAAGATTTAACATTGGCTCTTGTCATGTGGAGTTGTTTAGCAATCAGCTTCATTTTCCAATTTTTTCTTATACAATTTGCTTTAATACAATATTATTTTTCAGGTAGTAACTTCGAACAGCTTTCATAGCTCTTCTTGAGTTGCTAAAAATCATAAAATTATTGAATGATACTTGTTTCATCATTTTGATGTCTACTGTGATTGCACACAACTCTGCTGTGAAGACAGGCATTATTAGGTAGAGAAAATTTATGTTTCGTTCTGGGATATAGCTGCATATCCTACTCCATGCTGCGGTTTAGACCCATCTGTATATATTGCATAATCTGAACTTTTTCATCTTATATGATCTATGGTTTTGTGTCTATAATGTTCCAAGGTATGAGTGACTTTTGGATATTTCAAGTGAGTGCACGTCTTTATTTATTCATAGTCCAACGTGGCAGTAACTTCACTGTTGAAGGTACAGTAATTGTATATTTATGTTTAGTGACTCGAACAATTTATTAGCTGTAATTGGTAAATGTGGTGAATGATTGTTTATAAATATGCCCCTTAGATCAAATAGATTTTTTGTTGGTGAATCACTTCTTGATTCTTAATGCACTTTTCATTGTTATGAACTCTCTATGGTGGGTCAGTGCCAGTTCGCCATATTCAACTTGTACAGAGGAGACTGATGAAGATCTAAATGCTACTGTGAACATTATTTCTTCATTGTGAATTGGATCTAATATTTTCAGTGCTGCTTCTGATGCTGAACCATATACAGTACTGGTATTTCACTTCCATAATCAATGATTGATAACACTGTTGCTTTATACAGTCTAGTAAGAGTATGTCTATCAGCTCCCCAATTGGTTTGCGACAGTTTAATTAGATTTACAGCTCTTTTGTATTTTGATTATATGTAAGTTATATGGGCTTCCCAATTCAGTTGTGCATCAAATATCAATCCTAAAAATTTTGCAGTTTGGCCAATTGGTATATTATGGTTTCTAATTTTCAATTCTATTTCTTCACCTTTTTTCCAATTTTTATTTTTATAAAACATGACGGCTTGAGTTTTTTCTATGGAAAATCTAGAGCCTACAGATGGGGCCCTTTCATCTGTTTTTATTATAGTTTTATTAATCATTTGTTCTGCATGCTTTATGCCTGATGCTGTATAATATATGGCAAAATCATCCATATAAAGGTTACTTTTAATTCCGACCAGTAGCATGTTATTGATGTCATTAATTGCTAATGCAAACACAGTAACACTAAAGACGCTCCCTTGTGGAACTTTATTTTCAAGTGGAAATGTTTTGGAAAAAACATTATCTGTTCTCACCTGAAAAGTGCCATCAGTCAACATTTATAATAAATTTAGGAAGATGCCCGAATATGTTATTATGTAATGTTTTTAAACTAAGAACAAACATTAAATTCATCACAGTATTAATGACAACAAGTTCCTCGCTGGGTGAGCGGGTTTCGTTCTCAGCTACCATTCTGTTGGTCGCGAGTTTGAATCTCCGACCAGCCAGTGAAGAAAAGAGGAATTTGTTTCTGGTGATAGAAATTAATTTCTCGCTATAATGTGGTTCGGATTCCACAATAAGCTGTAGGTCCCGTTGCTAGGTAACCAGTTGGTTCTTAGCCACGTAAAAATAAATCAAATCCTTTGGGCCAGCCCTAGGAGAGCTGTTAATCAGCTCAGTGGTCTGGTTAAACTAAGATATACTTAACTTTTTAATGACAACAAATATACACATTAATTCCTTAGTGAAAACCATTAAATTTGTGTACACATTTTTTAGCTCAATTGTCAGTTACATGTGAATCACAGTTCTGTAAGCAACATTATGACTGACTGTCTATTTATGCTCTCTTTCTTGTGTTTTGTACTGTTATTATAGACTAGTCTTGAATTTATTGTCCCTTACAAAAAGATTAAAATAAAATTTATATATCCATAAATATACAGTATTGCATTCAAAAACTTTGACAAAGGTCACAATCAATGATATATTTGAGCTTAAAAGTTCCAGGAGCTTATGACATATTTTGGACAGTGTAAGCAATAGGTACCTCCTCCTCCTCCTCGCTCAGTATAAAATAAGCAGATGAGCTACACACAAATTCAGTACATACAGAAGTGTTTTTATATTTTATCACTCCTATCTTTAGTCACATTCATAACTGAATTTACCAGCTTACAGGACCCTATTCAAAACTTAAAATAAAACACTATACAACAAGAGAGGGAAGAAAAAATAAAGATTTTTGCATGATTGCTACACTGGCAAAGGGGTGTTGTCTGGCCTATCTTTGTTACTAAACAGACTTTGATAATCTGGGAGGCTTGATCCCCAACTATCTGCAATTTGAAGTGCCACTACATATGAAATTTTAATGATACCTGAAATTATCTATCTTTCATATCCAGCAACAAACTGAATTGCTGTACCTGATAGTAGATATTAAACCGATAAGAAATTCAGGTAAAAACTATCCTGAAATGTAGTTATCTGAGAGACAATGATAAGCTTAAATCAAGTAAGGTAAAAACTTTGCATTCGAAAACAGATTGATCACCTGATTTATGGTTACTAAAACTAGCGTCACAACCTATAAGTTACTGTATTGATGCTGCAATAAAATTAAACAGGAAACTAGAAAAAATTAATAGTTTAAAGGGCGTTTTACATAAATATCTAAATACTGTAAATAATTATTTACTATACATACAAGCACATACTGCGTACGAATATATAACAAAATCGAACAAGGATAAAATGTCCATCTCTGTCAGTCCACATGACAGGAACCTATTTATTAGATCCCCAAGACTGGGACATTTGCCAGCAAATGTCTCGTAGTAAAGGGCACAACACAGTCATTGTAGTATGGGTGATTTTCACCAGACTTAAAAAACCCATGAGTCAGTCTTGTATGACCAATTCTTAGCACACACAACATAGTTTCTAGTCTCCTCAGCATATAAGGATATGATCAAGGAGATACGTAATACTGGCCATTTTTCAGTTTCAATATTTTCCCAAAGCAGCATTTCACGGGAAAGAATGAAGTGAAAATTCAAATTCCTCCCTCATTCCAAAAATGTCCAAAATCTCCCTTGGCTACCTGACATTGATTTATAGATTTTAGGCATACATGCCAAGCACTGGGGCAATTAAGGCCAATCATCACTTGGATTTTAATATAGATATAGCTATAATTCATGCAAAACTATAGATAAAACTTAATATATAATAGTCTTTGACAAGAACTGGATATATAAATTGGTAAAATCTGATATCTGATAAGGATAAATTCTAAAATAAGTTAATTTTCCTTAAAAACATCAAATTTACTGCCATCACAATTATTATCAGGCACCTCGCTCATGGACTGCCATGTAGTGAGGTAGCTCTCCTTTCTTGGGTAAAAATTTAGTTAATTAAAATATGCTTTACTGTTAACACTTCTTGACAGGAGCTGCAGACTGGGGCCCTCTCCCTTCTCTACTTTGCATTAAGTATCTATGTGTAGCATGTGTATGTGCTATACACGGCCTTGTTAAAATACTGTAATGCTAGTCCTCCAATCTGAATGATCTGATGATGCCTTCTCTTAACTGAAGGTCAAATTGCCTTCCCTTCAACTTCATATTCCAAATAAGTTATCCTAACTCATTTGCCACTCCCCACTTCTGTAAAAATGTAATCTGCTTAAAATCAGTGTGTGGGAGATTTACAAGTGCCTGAGTATGCACTCCTATTGATTCTTTAGCTGCCTTGTCAGCTCCCTCATTCCCAACTATACCTACATGAATAGGTGCCAAATAAAAGAATCGATTTCATCACAGCACATGCGAGGAACGTCTTGTTGAAATTGGGTGAAAAAAATCTAGTGTCTGCTGAATAACAGCCACAACTGGAGAGACCCTGTCAATGACACTTAATTGGAGATGGCCCACTTCCCTTGTACACTTCAGCCACGGTTTACATAAAACATGCTAACAAATAGGCAAAGGGGTAATCTTACTTGGTGCCTCAACCAAAAGAGCTAGCAGATTGGGATACCACTCAGCTGGGGTCAATGAGGAACTACCAGGCTTATTTGAGACCAGAATGAGAAATACTGCTGATCACTTGGCAAACCAGACTGAATGAAGGAAAGGTGGTGTGGAGTCCAGATTGCCTCATGTGGGAAAAACATCCCTTAAGGTAGCCCATGGGTTTGGAACAGAACAAATAATCACTGACAGCTCTCTATTTAACCATGTGGTGAACAGGTTGATTACTGGTGTTCCACAAAGTTCAACAAGTCCATCAGACAAGAAAGTTGGGACAAATCTTTTCTTGTCTGGGACAAATCTGTCCCCATTAACTGGCCTGGCAGCAGATCACATCTACCATGACATTCCACCAAGTAGGAAAGTCCAATGCTGACAGCTCAATGGCATGACAAACAGACCACTGGTGCATCTGCATCAACAACCAGCAGTAATGAAGGGAGACAATCCCCACTTGTGAAACTGCAAAGTTGTGTTGTTGCTCATCACCACTATGGGGTGACAATCACATAACCTTGAGTACAGCAGCTAGCTGTGCTACACACATTCCAATGATATGCAGATGCAGTTCTGTCCACACATCTAAAGCAAAGCAACTCTTAGGTATGCACCTCACATCTAAAGCAAAGCAACTCTTAGGTATGCACCTCACCTTACTTTGATATAACCATCAAGAGCACCATCTCCAGAGGTGTGGAATTCAAAGCAATTTCCACTAGCAGGTTTGACTGCCCTGCCACCAAGCATGGTCCTCCTCACTTCTTGGCTCATGGGTACAAGATGAGGGACCGTTGCTCCAGTCCACCCATGGTGCAGGTTACTGAAGCAAGAACAAGAGGCAGTGGTAGTGGACAAAAGCCTATCAAAGTCAAAGGTGATCAAGGATGACCTGCCAAGTCAAGTTTGTTGTTCCTGTTGCAACAGAAACTGAACTGTAACCCCTGTGAGCTTGCTGAAGTATAAGTCTTATAGAAAAATGTTAAAAACACTACCACCAAGTATGTCACAATTCCTAGGTACTTTTCCTGTAGACATGGAACAAGATCAGACTTCCCCAGTTCATCGTGAACACCAGGTTGAAACAAAAGCAGAAAAGGCAGTTTCTATACTGGAGCAACTGCATCACAGAGGATGCCAAAACAGCCAGTTGTCAAGACAATGTACAGTAGTAGTATCCAGGGAGAGCAGGCCTAACCTCAATCTTAGTGTATACCCCATATTAACCTCTGAAGGGCCATTTCAGTCCAAAGCACAGAGCTGTTATCTGCAAAACTGAAGGCTAAAAATAATGTTTGGTTTAATTAGTTTTTTTTTTTTTTAATCTTTTTAAGATGGTTTCTCGTTTGGGAGCAGCATTACTCTGAGTTGTCACAGCAGCTATCATTCATAAGTCCTATAACAGTTTTTCACTACTATAGTTAGGGAAGAAGAAGAAGAGGGAGACCAAGAAAGAGATGGAAGGGCTGTGTGAGAGGAGACCTGCGTGAGAAGGGAATGATGAGGCAGAAGCACAGGATAGAAATAGATGGTAACGGCTCATCCAAAACGGCGACCCCATATAAAAATGGGAACAAGCTGGGAAGAAGAAGAAGAAATTGGGAGACAAAGAACTGGCAGTCAATCCTTTTGCAGACAGAACAACAGGTACTTCCTAGGAAGCTGATGGATGGGTCTCAAAACAAGTATCCTTCAGATCCACCAAAAACATTAAGTCACCCTCTCTGATGGAATCCAGCACAGAATGCATTGGCACCAGCTTTAACCAAGACTGAAGCACAAACTTATTCAACAGAGGTTGTGACCAGTCTTCAGCTCCCGGTTAACTTCTCTACTAAGAAAGCAGACTGTAAAAGCCCAGACAAATTGTCTAAAACTTTAAGTGCATTCTTTTCTACCCTCTTCCTCACCTAAAACAACTGTGCCAGAACTTGATCAATCCTGGAGAGCATGCCAGAAACAGGATCAAGTCAGATTGGGGGGGTGGTCGTTCTTTATAAGTTAATCTGTAACCATCCAGGCTGTAAGATTACCCAGGGCTACACCCCAATAATGTCAACTGACCATATGGGATAACAGCCATCCCCCTACTTGTGGAAGCAGGAGAGGACTGTCTACCTCAACCTCCTCCTCCCTTCTTACCCCAGCCCCGAATAAGTCAGTGCTGGGAAAGGGGAAGGGGGAGAGGTAAAGGTCTTGGAGGAATGCTCTTTTGTGGGAAGAAACCAGGGCCCCTTATAGCAGCTTCAGAGTTTTAAGCCTTCCTGGTACCAGACAACAGCATGGATAGCCCCAAATGGCTTGTATACCCTACCCTTAAAGCCCCAGAGGGCTTGACAAAGACTGCAGAGAGGTTCGAAGTGTCCCAACTATCGGAACACCTCCACTGCTGCTTAACTATTACTCTATGGACAGAGTAAGGGGGGAACTTAAGAAGAGTTCCACAGTGTGAGACTTCTCATAACCTGAACTTGTCACAAAAGTGTAGACATGCAGAAACAAATTCTATGGAGAAAGGTTGCTCATAGGTTTGCACTATGGTCTGACAAAAAGTCAAAGTGCAACTGACTCCAGTTTCCACAGCTGAAAAGGAAGCACCTTGTCAGTTATTGAGTTCCCTCTAAGGGAAGGCTGTTTATCAGGGTCCCGACTGAAAGTCAATCTGCAGGACAATCGAGAACCTTCTGAACTGAGATCAGAGTTAACATGATCCAAGACAAAATGACAAGCAGCAACCACAGGAATTGGAATGAAGGTCATACCTGAGATGCAACATGATAGGTTGAACAAAGGAGCCATGGTTGCTTCCCCTCAAGATCAAGCTAATGAATGACCTTAATGATTCCTTGAAAACAATGTTATAACTCAGCCTGAAGGGGGTTCCAAAGGAGGGCCCTCAGGTCCGAACTATTCCCCAAGTACAAGGTAGATCCTCTCTTGAAACTGAGGATAAAACCAGTTTGCCCTGGTGACCGCTCTCGCAATTGTGGAAATGAACGGCTGGACCTGTCAGTACCAATTGCTGAAATATGAACTGAAGCTGCCCATGAACAGTGCAAGTGCACACTAACACATGGTCCACCTTCCCATAGACTTTGGCATGACTTGCCAAAAATTAACCAGTAAAGGTTATAGACAGAGAGAGAGACACACATACTATTTTGCATGCACACATCAAGGGATCTGGATAAACTAGGAACACACCAAAGGTCTGCATGACCACAAATGTGCTGCTCACCACTACTGTATACCAGTAGCATGTGCAACAGCATCCTGTCAGTCTGCACAGAACACAGTCTAGGTGTCTTGTAAAGACTGAGCAAGAAGATAGACAACACACATCTGCACAACTCTGATGAGGTGCAAACAGAAGAGGCAGCCAGGGTAGTCTTCATGTCTCAAATGGAATGGCGAGACACTGGTCCACAAGCATGCCCAGAGAAACCAGTGTCAACCCTACTTATGGCAGATATTAAATCCACAGGTGCTCACCCTGTCTGACAGGCCTCCTCCTGAGAGGGTTTTCAAGATTATGACATCTCATTCTTATGAGAATAAGAAGGGGGTAGAAGATGAGGAGGAGGAAGAGTAAGGAGAAATACACTTGCATTTCTTCACCCTGCTTGAGGCAGGTAGCACATCACAGACAGACATACCACTACAGGAAGATCAACAGCATTAAGCTCCTTAGCAGAAACAGCAGCAGACGCTTTAGCCAAAGGTAAATGGCCCAGAAATACAGCAACAACAATCACTCAAAACATCAAGGGACAACCATATCTTGTTACGTTAAGTGCTATAGCAAAGCTATCAATAAATTAAAAGTTGATGATGAACAAGCCTGTGGCTGGGATCTTACCCGAGGAGAGAAGCATGCACACTTGGGTTTGTAATGTTGAAACCTGGGTGCTGGTTGCCTTCATGCATATAAACCCCAACCCTTAGCTGAGCCAGAGAACAAGAAGGGGGCAGGAAGAGTGACAGGGCAGTATGGGAGGAATGAAACGAAAACATTTGGTGGCAACACGGCTTCTGTCCTTCATATTTTCATTGTTCACACTGTTTTCCTCCACTGCCAAAACAAATACTATACACACAGAAAGAATAATACTGGCATACACATGTCAACATCAAACAGCAGCACAAGAAAATGGGTTGTCTCATGGCAGTAGGTGGGGACTCTCCTCTCCCAACAATTAAACATCTTGGTACAGTACCTAGTCTCAACAACCATTTCCAGCTTCATGCTAAGGGATATTCCTACATAAGAGATTATGGTTTGTATTTATGTAAGGTACACCAAGTTTTTACATAAGAGCACCAGCCTAGAACCATATTCTATCTTAATATGAATTACCTAAGGAAACTGCATTACAAAATATTCTAAATATCTTCACATGTAAATGATTTTTACATACACTGCACCAAAAGTCCCTGAATCCTTCAAGTAAACTTCTCCCCTGAGCAAAACACACCTAACGTTCATGTTTTTGCCAATAACACTAATCTGCATTTTACTCAAGCCAGCAGCTATATTAAAAATGCATGAAGATATTACTACTGTACTGTACGTAGTTTCAACGAAACTTTTAACAAGGCACTGTATACACTGATTTACTGGTGTGTGTATGAAACAAAGCATTACATGCTACACCAGATTCTATTTTATAGTTAATCAAAGGCCACTTGCATTTATCAAAATCAGGAAGCCAGTTCTAGCTTTATTCATACTTTACCATCACAGGCTGTGGATTCACACAAACTGGTCTTTGCCCTTAAGGTTCTTGTACAGACTGCTGCACTTTCCAAGAAAATCTACTTGAATCTATGGCAGAATTTATGATATTAGGGTCATACAGTCCAGTGCCAAATTCCACCTGAAAGAAAACAAAATCAGTTCAAGTCACTGTCATCCAAAAGGGTGCTGCTATTTTTTACACCATATTTTATTGTCCGAAGCTACTGAGCTAAATAGCCCAGATACACTTAGTTGACTAGAGATACAGTAATTAAAATTTCAATAATCCTAATCAAAATTTCAATTATCATCATCACTGCCCATTAAACTGACCATTAAAGCATTACTATAACTTCTGTAGAAAAGTTATATTTTGAAGTGGTAAAATTCAACTAAAATTTCTTTAAGTTCCACAAAATATCCGATATTGCTCACGATTAATACAGTATTTTGGATAGTGATATCCAAAGATTAATATTTTGGATAGTATGCAAAAATGACATTTTTATGATAAAATGATGTTTCATTATACTTACCAAAACACTGTAAAAGCTTTTATCTCTTTAAAATCGACACGTCCGAGATATAAATTTTCAAACTTTGTTTGGAACGCTGATACAATTGGCGGGAGACCCAACCCCACCGGATGCCGGTGGGGGTAGCGTGGCAGGAGACATACCCATAAACCCAGGTCAGTTTCATTCTCGGGCGTTAAAGGATTTTTGCAAATGAGTTCTCTGAAATCTAGAGTGGCTGCTATTAACCTGACAAAACAACCATAACTAAACTCTTCAAGAGGTATGTAAACTTTAACACTTTCTCGTTGCCGTTTGCTGTCCTATTCAGATTACTTCTTCTATTAAAAGGATTTTTGCAAATAAGGTCTCTGAAATCTAGTGGTTGTTATTTACCTCACAAGACAACCACAACTAAACACTTGAACACCTATGTTAACATTAATATTTTCTTGTTAAGACAGTGAAATTTTATCTAGCAATTTTCACCATCTGGTTCAATACCCCAATTCTCCACTTTTGGCTCTATAAAACCCAAATGCATATTAAGCAAAATAAGTCCACTGCAGGAAAAAATGCTGGATTTCTTTTACAAAATGAGAGAATACAGTTGAAACGAAATATGTGCACACTTCACATACAAAATTACTACAAACCCAAATGCCTATTAGGCAAAATAAGTCCATTGCAGGAAAAAGTGCTGGACTTCTTTTACAAAATGAGAGAATACAGTTGAAACTGGAAATATGTGCACACCTCACATACAAAATTACTACTCACACATAAAATTACTACTCAATCATTAGAATCAAACTGACACTGTCAATCTTTTATGAATTACCCTCAGATGCCACATGATTTAGCCCTTCAGAAAATGTGTAATATGAAATTTGTGCTATACACTAAACAATGTATTTAAATCTTCATTCTCTTAACTCCCCTCTTAGGGTTCACTCCAGTTTCTTAACTTTCTATATTTGTAAGCATATGTACAGAAATAAAAAAAATCCCTTAACACATTATGTGAGAAAGCTATAGACCTTACAGGATTTCATATTTTACACTACAACACTTCCTTATGAGAACCTAGGTTTAGATGGCATAAATTATTACAGAATTTCTTTACGTAATCATTTGCTTGGAGTCTTCATATAGTTTTAAACGTACATCTTTTTAGTCAGTTAAAAAGTAATTTTTAGAATGAGATTTCTTGAGTGTCTGCATTATTAAATGGGTATATTTTTAATTTCACATTTTTTTTTACTTCCTAAGAAAATACTTAACAGCATGCATGAGCACATTTTCTTACATACCATTTACATGATGTAATTTGTATAACATATCTGCAATATGATGTACAAATCTTTAGAATTAAAATCATAACACAGTATCAGTAATACTATATGGCTATGTTTCAGAAGATAAGGAAGACCATTTCTGATATTAAATCAGTGTTGGCCAACTACCATTACAACAAATTAGGCTAACACTGCAAGATAAGAGTAAAGTACATAAGTGTTCTGCATGTTACCTCTGCTGGTCATGGCCTCCTTTACGGCACACAGGCTAAGATAGTGCAATTGGGATTTATTCCTACCTAACATTCCCTTAAACTACCCTAGTTTGCTGTGTCCTGGCCAAGCCCTGGAAGAAGAGTTGCTTTGTTCAATCAAAAACTTCAATAAACAATATCTCCATGCAGAGCTCTCCTTTAGAATTATCCTAAGCCCATAAGACATGGCACCCTAGCAATAAGGTGGTAAAACTACTACTGTGCCCTGCTGATGTGGTAACTATTTAAATGCAAATTAGCCATCACATTCAGTACCAGTCGCTTGGGGAGGAATGTAAAAAGAAAAAATAAATAAATATCAAACATAAACCTATGACAAAAACATGAACAATAGTGTAATACACTGGTTGGTGACTGGCAGGAACCAAGCCACAATACTGCAGTAGTATTCTATTTTACCTGTTAAGGTTAGGTTAAGATGTATATATTAAATATTCCTTAGATCAGCAATCAAGCTGGAAGCATAGAAAACATAAGCACAATTCTCCTACAGTTACCAAGATTAGTCTAAGACCTAAATCAAGAAAACTCTAGCCTGCTGAAAGACCAGTTCCCTACACTTAAGACTTATGAAATCTGCAAAGTTAGCCTAGCCTATAAGGCTAGCTGGCATTTACTAAGTCAAGCTAGGGGATTACTACAAAACATTAATAGCATAGACTAAACTATGCTGCTTAGCTTGCAAAAAACTGGGTTAATTATAACTTTAATACCACAACCACTCTTGTGAGCACTGCTTAGCACCAGCCGCATGGAAGGGAGCTAAATCAAACAACTAGGCCTACCAACATCATGGTACATACAAGTAAACTGGCGAATTCTATTTCTTTCGTATTAAGTATATTAACCCTTAAAGGGCAAGCATCATCATATGATCTATAACAGGTTTTGAGTGATGGACGGGCTAACTCTTATGAGTACTGATATCATGCGCCATACGATTTGAATGACTTCAGCGGGGAATGATGTTCGTAGCACTTCAATAGTCCATAAATGACTTACGGCAACTGTAGTAACTCAGCACAGGACAGAGGAGGGATCAGTCTGCCTTGAGACTTGATGGGGGAAATGTATTACCTCTCTCTATCCCATGATGTCTCTTATTCATTTGCTCAAATATACCCAGGGATTGCTGTTGGTTTTAGGCTAGTTCTGTAACTGTAGTTTTGCAAAGAAATTAGAAAAACATGTATACCTCACACAAAGTTACTGCATCTCCCTATCTCGGTATTTCTCGTAAATATCTTACAACAAATATACTCAGAATTTGTTACTGATTTTAGTTCTTATCTGTTATGATATTGTGTGAGCTGTAATTATAATTTTAGAAAATGACAGTCACTTTCAATTTCCCATCAAAGGAAAAGTTTTTTTAAAATGTTTGGTAAATTTTTACAATAGTTCCAACTCCATTTTTCTAAAGTAATTATGTATTTTCATGTGTTTTGATGTGTTCTGAATGGTTATGATAGTAATACATCGGGGAAATTAGTGGTTTTTAAGTTACTAACCTATACACCCCTACTACATCCAACAAGGTTGGGGACCCTTCGGGAATGTGGGGTCTTGGGTGGGGTAAATCACCATCGACACAAAACAGCATTTGAATTACAGTAGTGAATAAAATGACGTAAATCATAGCATACCTAGCAAGCCATAGTCAGTCAACGTAGGCAAGTGTAATGTAGCCTAACATCCCTTAACCGCAAGGGGGTGGCGGAATGGCACTGCACGCCTTATCCGCATTTATAAAGATTCTTGGCAAGCTCGTATATACTGGCAAGAGGTAATGTTGTGCTGCACGCGCTAGCCACAGGGGTTACAGGAGGTAAATCATGTTACAATATTTTAAAAACAATTATAAATTTACCTTAATTGGATGGACACAAACGTTATCATGGGTTATATCCAGAACGAGGTGGTTGTGGCTCATCTACAGCATCATCGTCATCCGAAAATGATTCCCTAGGTGGCCGAGTGTCACTTAAAGGTGGATATAATTTACCAGCTTCAAGTAAAAATTGGTGTAAAACTGAACTGTACTGCTGCAGGTAACACTCCATGTTGTCTTAAAAAATCAATGCATCATGTTTCATTTTCAAAGAAATCATGAATTAAGCAAAAATAATCAAAGTTACAAGACGAACACAGACTGGACATAGCCTCACTCTATGACAGACTTGAACCAAATGATAAGCGAAAATATCTGACACCTGTAAGATTTTCACCAGGTCACGTGACCCCTAGACATAACACATAACTACCCACAATGCAATTTTAAGGGGGAAAAAATTTGCATCTGAACCACAATGCTGTTCTAAACAAAAACAAATTCGCATCAGAGCACAAACTGTGTCCATGTTAGAGTAAACAAAACACTGAAATTGGTAATTCTAAGCCGGCTGTCCGCGGGGAGCTAGCCTATGGCAACTGACGTTTTCCTATGTTATTTAACGTGCTGAACAAGAATTTAAAATAACATTTTGGCGGTCGGCTGTAACTAAAATGTAATTGACCCTTGAAAACTGCACATCTGTAGTGTGGGTCGCATACAGCTCAAGAGTAAATTACAGCTTAGCAGCAGCCTACCGGCAAAATGTTACCCTAAATTCATGTAAAGCAAGCAAAACATAGAAAAACGTCAATTGCCATAATCTAGCTCAATTGGACACTATTCGTTACTTGCGACCGGGGGTGAAGAAACTGAAGAAACTTAACAGGCAAACAATGCTGCCATCTTGGGTTACGTAACCACTAGGGAGCCATATGTTCTGTGGGTGTGGGGGGGGATGGGGTTACAGTACTGCACAGAAAGTACAAGTTGGTAAAGTGACGTAGGACTTGCGTAGAGACGTGGTGGTAAATAACAGTTACCCAAAAAAATAACACTTCCATATAAAAAACACTCTGGTAAATCTATAGGTAGATCTAAGCCGGCTGTCCACGGTGGGCTAGGTTATGGCAGTTGACAATTTTCTATAGAACTTTACTTGCTGAACAAGAATTTAAAGTAATATTTTGTCAATCGGCTGTAATTAAGCTGTAAATTACCTTAGAACTGTAGCCGACGTTAAGGGGGACCGGTTGGGAATCTGGGTCCTGGCTGGGTAAAAACACTTTCGAGAATAGCTAACGGTGAGGGGGACCCGTTGGGAATCCGGGGTTCTGGGTGGGGTAAATAACTTGGGAAAAGGTTTGGGCAACTTATTGTTGTATTTCCAGTTATATATGTCATTTGGACCACGAAAAACAAGCGTAAAAATAAGGGGGAATAAATGGATAGCACGAGCCGTTACAAAGGTAATTTTCAAATATCACTACTACTGCTGATTCCAGGCCATGTCACGCATGCGCAGTCTTACAATGGAGCTTTCGGTTCATCCAATGCCTCCAACTGAGAGAGTAGTTGGTGGGTTTTTTTGGCGGGTGTTTGTACCCAACCAATCACGTTGCAACGTTACCCCAACATTACGTTTCACCCAGGTGGAGAATTTGAGGGATACATAAACTCAAGTTACATGTATTCCTTTTGCTCAACTGTTTTATAACAGTTTCCTATTCGTTGTAGCTTATGCCTACAACCTTCTTCCAGTACTTTTATGTTCACAAATATATTGACGTCTCTTCGCAACATGATTTTACCATAAATAACTTACAAAATTACTTTACATTTGTCGGCAGGCACCTGAAGCATGTATACGGGGTAGGAGGAGAAGGGTCTTACAGGACGTTTCGCTACCACTTTCTCTCAGTGACGTTAACAGAAACCTTCTTTTACATATTTTGTACGCCCTGTGGTTGGCGCGCACAGCGCAATATTACCGCTTGCCAGAGCATACGAGCCTGCCAGATTATTTTAAAAAATGCGGATAAGGCGCGCAGCGCCGTTCCGCCACCCCAAAACTGAAAGCAGAGATACACTTGTAGCACCCCCAACTTCATCCTTCCTACCCTGTTCCGGTGCAGTTCACCGGCACAGTTCGCTCACTCTTCAACCCAGCACAATGGCGAACGTCAGCCCCAGAACCTCCTGCTCCTCTGAGCCTGTAACCAAGGGCAATTTGCCACTTACCTGTGTCAATTGCTACCTTAGTTATAAGGACTACATTGTACCGGGGACAACTATTGTATCCGATTGCTGGAGAGCTTATGACTGCCTGAAGGACGAAGGCTACGTACACTTAACCGTCAATCACTCCATGAACTTTGTGGACCCAGTAAATGGTGCCCATACAAATACTATTGAGAGGAGGTGGAGGGAACTTCGAGAGACGACGCCTAGGTACGGCCGTAGGAGGTACAACTTCATCGGGTACTTGGCAGTGGCCTATATTAAAATCCACTTTGATGACCCGAAGACGAGGCTCCACGCGTTCGTAAAGGCGGCGGCTGAATTGTACCCTCCACCCCTTTAAGGTAAGGTCCCTAAACTATCCGTCTTTATTATTAGGTAGTTGGGTCACCTGTGTTTTGGTGTTATTAGGTTTTAGTGCTTTTCATGTAGGAGCGTTATTATTTTTTGGGTAACTGTCATGTACCGCCATGTTTCAACATAAGGGTAACTGTCATTTACCGCCATGTTTCAACATAACAGTCCTACGTCACTGTACCAACTTGTACCTTTTGTGCAGTACCCCACCTTCCCCACCCCTGCTGAACATATTGCTCCCTAGTGGTTATGTAACCCAAGATGGCGGATTTGTTTACCGTTTACATTTCTTCGCCCCGATCGCAAGCAACGGTTAGTGTGCAGTTGAGGTAGCCTGTGGCAGTTGACGTTTTTCAGTGTTGCTTTGCTTGCTTTGCATGAGTTTAGGGTAACATTTTGCCCGTCGGCTGCAGCTAAACTGTAATTTACCCTTGAGCTGTAGGCGCCAGTGCAGGGGACCCACGGTACCGGTGTGCAGTCTTCAAGTGTCAATTACGCTTTAGTTACAGCCGACCAACAAAATTTTACTTAAAATTCTTGTTCAGCAGGTAAAGTTCTATAGAAAAACGTCAACTGCCATAGGCTACCTCACCGTGGACAGCGGGCTTAGAATTACCAATCTATACATTAGCTCCGCGCCTGTTTTTACCTTTTCAACTGGTTTTTTCTACACTTTTAGGGATTCTGATACTGGCGGTGCACCTATTTGTCGTCGGCCAAATGGAATGTCTCTTCGCCGTGTTTAGTACTGGCCCGGGGGGTGTTGAGTACCCATACGTAAACAAGTTATTGCACTTGCCGGACGGGATATGAACCGCTTGAAACAGACGCATTCCGTGCTCTGTCTTGTGAAGATCGCGTGGGAAACCCCTTGTTGGATGGACTTCACAGGTTAATTACACTCAAGTGCCAAAAATTAAAGGTAAATTCATAATTAGCAACCAAAAAAATGTAGAAAAAGTTAAGTTAGAAGGCAGTTGCAACCGCGGAGCTACCATATAGTTCTACCGCTCTCTGTCAGGGGCATTGGGTGAACCGAAAGCTCCCCTGTAAATCGACGCATGTGTGAAAAGTCTCTTTGAAACGGCTCCCACTGTCCATTTATTCGGCCTTTTTTTTTTACGCTAGTTTTTTGTGTTCCAAATGGCATATGTAACAGGAAACACAACAGTAAGGTGCCCAAACCTTTTCCCTAGTTATTTACCCAACCCAGAACCCCGGATTCCCAACAGGTTCCCCTTACCGTTAGCAATTCTCGAAAGTGTTTTCACCCACCCAAAACCCAGATTCCCAACAGGTCCCTCTTACCGCCGGCTACATTTCTAAGGTAAATTACAGCTCAATTACTTTTGGCCGCCAAAATATTACCTTGAATTCTTGTTCAGCAAGTAAAGTTCTATAGAAAAACGTCAACTGCCATAGGCTAGCTCACCGCGGACAGCCGGCTTAGATCTACCCTGAAATTTTTTGAAGATGGGGATTTTATATAAATATTCATATCTCGGATATGGTGAATTTCCCCAAAAAGTGTTCAGAGACAAAGTTTAATTATTTTTTATGCAAAATGCATCTATAATACTATAATTATTATAGACGAGTTGGAACTATTGTACAATAATACCAAACGTTCTTCTTACACCATGTGCATTTGCAGATCTTCCTATTTCCATTGTTTTTTCTTAAATTGGCAACCTTAAAGTTTTCCTGGTCTGGGGGTGTTTAATATATACAGTATATTTATATACAGCCCATCCTTTAAGGTTAAGGAGACTACGGCACTGAATAAAAACTAGGCTAATACCGAGTTGTGGAATAAAGTAAAATACCATTAAAAAACCTAAGCCAACATGGGGCCACCTACCCTGAACACGTGCTATGACAGCAAGGCTTGGCCTAGCCTAAGCCGCTAATTAGGCCTACATTTCATTACACCAATCTGATGAAAGCAGTTAGGACCACAGCCTATTGTTGGGGCACTTCACACCTGGGAAAAAGAGCAAAAATGAATTGTCTGGTTACATTTCGAAGGCCTAACGGTAGACCAACAAAGCCTTTCACATGTATTAACAGAAATATGACTAAGGAAATGGGTACAGCTGATTTCATGTAAATTATTCTGGCTACAGTTTTATGTGTACAATACTTTTAAGCCATTGGAGTTACACTGTAGTTCTACCGGCTTTTTTTTATACAGGTTAACTATAATACATAAGGATTACACTAATTATGTAACTTACGGTGTACTTGACAAGTCACAAGATGTCACATAAATGCAACTAAAGTAATTTAGGGAAGACCTCTGACGGATCACGGAGTCACTAATACCAGGACCAGGAACTTATGAAGTTTACGATTACGACTTAACTTTATGGCAGTCAAGTGTCAACCAAGTCACGTGACATAGGTTCCAATAATGTCTTGCCTACCTCGGACAACCCAATTTTAAATAATTTTCGTTAATTTTGACACATTTTATATACAGTACGGAAAGATATGATGGAATTGGGTTTTCTAAAAAAATATATCATGTCATAATTTCCACGGTCTTCGTTAGGTTGTATGATTAAAAAGATGGAGACTTTAACTGGAAACCCCAGCATTGTGACCAGGTATTGGGTTCATACAATATCGTTAGTCCTATTAGCGATGCAGTGATCTTGAATTGAATCTAACTAAATATCAGTTCCCTGGGCTTATTAACATGCCTTGTCTATACTCAGTAAGTGGCATCTTTCAATATAGTTGTAAAGGCTTATCCTTACCTATTTTGGGAATCACAAGAAGCCAGAAGTACTAACTGTAGGCCAATTACGGCTAATTAATCCTATTTCTTCTCCAAGCACAAATATTGTTTTTTTTATTAAACATGGGATGATATTTATATGATTTATAAAAATGAAGATCGGGTAAAAATCACTATTTAAGTGATAACTAATAATGATTAGTAATTGTAAGTCTGTTAGGGTAGGCTACTCGGTGATGTTTAAATCACTATATAAAAATTAACAAAAATAGACTTGAAGGTATATACAAAATAAATACAAATGCCTCTGCTGTCATAGTCCAGCTTAATTTAAACTTACCAACAACAGAATATGCAAGTATGGATGGACACAATGAACATTGCATACACCAACATATTATAGGGAATACTAAGCCCCGATTTTATCTTACTACACTCGACAAGCATTAAAATATTCATATCTATGTGCCTACAAAAAAACACACATACCTATGTAAACGCAGGAGTGGCAATAGTCATTAATATAACAAAGTATAACAGATGGTTGCAATTCTAACATACTCCCATTATAAATTAATATAAAGGTCCGGTTTAGATCACCCAGATTTACCAACCACCAAGAAAACCACTATTTGCTACTAAATGCAACTTTCTCCTAAAAAGTGCACAACAACATACCCTCTTATATAACAGGAGACTTAAATACCAGATACCCATTTGTTGGCCATACAAACCAAAACCCCATAAGCACAAGAATAACCATGTGAATGAACAATGGACAACTAACACAGCTTGGGTCCTACATTCAACAACACAAGAACAATCATATCATAGGTAAACCAGACATTACAATGAGCTGTCAATAAAATCAGTGACAAGAAATCACTAGTACAATAATGTCAAAAAGGGCGAATTGGAAGAGATGTTTCATGGTTAATTACTGAGGAAAATCACGCAGTATGAACAACACATAATATCATAACAACCAGACGTAATTACACCTGTGAAAATAATTACAGTGCAACAGAAATACGAAGACGCATGCCATGTCATAGACCATTGTTCACCAACAGGGAGGAGAATGTGTCATAATCATATACCCAGCATTGACTACATGAGACAATCAAGCCCTGCCCCCACACCCCCAAAATAAAAAAATCTCATAAAATGAAATGGCAGACATGATTTAACAGAGAGAGAGAATATAATAGTGCCGTTCAGGCAACATTGGGCGAAGGAGTAAGTCTAAGATTTATCTAATAACTTATTAAATGATGCATATATTAAAATTAATAATCATGGCTCCTCTCTGTCCCCCAGACACAAGAACCTTGGGGCACTTGCTTCCTGCTACTCTTCTAGACGGGTCTGTGTTAATATCCACAATTTTTTTTTTAACTAACACTTCCCTTGTCAGTGTAAGGTGCCTGTGTCTGTTTCTCCCCTGCTGTCTAATGGTCTGTTTTTCTCCCTTTCCCCCGATGTCTAATTATCTCTTGCCATATCTGCTGGTTTCTGTTGTTGTGGTTAAGCAACGATAAATTACAAACAATAATTATCACCATGTTATACACGTAAGTATAATTATTCTTTGAATGTGAGAAATCTGATTCAAGCGTTAATTCATCAAGAAGTTCAGAGGCAGCCTTGGGTAGTTAAAGGTATTGACGACAAGGCAGTCAACAATCATTTATAACCAAGCTGATATATAAATCAACACTACGGCAAAGCTAGAGCACTCACATTGGGTAAAGGTTTTCTCTAACAAAGACAGAGTTTTAAAAATCTGTTTTAGTAACATACGTGCACAGACTAAATAAAATTATACTAAAGCAATTCCCAATGATACATGTTTACAAAATAATATATGATCAGAAGTGAAATAATAAAGCAAATATTATTACAAATGAACTATTAAAACACAATTTGGATATCAATGGGTGTATTACCTAAGTGACATTCAGAAGGGCACTGAGAAACCCATTATACACTCACATTACGCTATATATATATATATATATATATATATATATATATATATATATATATATATATATATATATATATATATGTATATATATGTGTGTGTGTGTGTGGGGGGAGGGGAGGATATTTAATTTGGGATTATTATGGAAAGAGACTTTGGTGGCACTGGGTTGGTGTGGCAAATGTATTAAGAGTGATAGGACCTCAGCGTTCTAGAAAGGAGAAAGGAAGCACAAGATAGGAGCCAATAACTTAGCACATGTATGGAGAACGTATAAGCTGCTTGGAAGTCCTAAGAGAAGGTATATGGAGCGACTACTGCTTTGGTAAAACGCTGACTTGCCGAAGCTTTCCTAAAGTTTCGAACGTTTAGTTTGCAAGTCTCTTGATGCCGTGAAAGCTTTGTAGCAGTAAATGCCATCCGGTCTTCTTTTGGATCTACCCATTAATGGGAAAACTGTACATTGTGAAAGATCATTTACGAGTACATACGTACATACATGCATACATACACACAAACATTCAAACAAGCACACAAATTACATGAAATCGTGCTCACTCTGATATACACTGCAAAGATTTATAGGATATAATGAAAGCTCGAAATTTATAAGGCGATTACGTTTGTCATATGTGTAACGTAATTTGTAAGATATTGCTCTGTTCTGAGAACTTTTATGAATTTAGAAATCGTCAGTTGATACCAGCGTTGTTCTACGGAATAACGCTAAAGAATGACTTACCAAAAAAGTATACAATATTTATACTTCATCATCTAATGTTTTAAGTTTACATAAAAGAATGTCCACCTACAGTACAGGGAGTCCACTGGAAGCAGGTTAAAAAAAAAAACCGGCCCCAGGAAAAGTTATTGTGGTGTGATTGGTGCCTTAGATGTTACTTTAGCCTATAATAAATATCGTAGTTCTTCAAACACCTAAAAGTAAATTGTAAGAAGTACTTGCTTATTTTGTGTCTTATAAGTGGTTCGGATTCCACAATAAACTGTAGGTCCCGTTGCTAGGTAACCAATTGGTTCTTAGCCACGTAAAATAAGTCTAATCCTTCGGGCCAGCCCTAGGAGAGCTGTTAATCAGCTCAGTGGTCTGGTTAAACTAAGGTATACACATCTCTCTCATTTGCTTGAAATAACCGCTTAGGCGACGGTTTTGCCGCCATTGTTGACTATAGCTTTCGAAATGATTCTTTTTCACACATAAATAAGCTAAGTAATGCATACGAAAACTTATATATGCATAATAGTGGGTAAATTTCCCAAATCTTTAGCAGGACGAGTGGGAAAATCATTTTGAATAGTCGCCCCAAATATAAAGTGATTTTAGTTTTCTATGAACACAGGCATTCCAGTGTCAGAAAACGTAACTTCTTTATTGAATGGGTAAAGGCGCTGCCAGCCAAGGATTTTTTTTTTTATTTTTATTCTCGGCATCTTGTGATGCCATGCCGTCAATTATGGCTGTCACACTAGTCGAATCTTTTCAGCTGTGAAAAGGCATTTTTCTTACTTCACGGAGCAGTTACTTGTTTATACAAGTAATCAAGTGAACACTCTTCTCCGTAAATAAGTTAGACTGTTATGCTGTTGGAGCATTGCCCGATTTCCGTAGCGTTAAGACAATAGCCAGATGCTATTGTTCCAGCATTTGTGGAGTATGTCTTCATCCTTATGCCGTTTCCTTCACTTCAATAGTTATCTCATGAGCAGTATGGCCTAACTGTACAGTGTCATTCACTTCCAACTTACATGCCCGCACACTTAAAAAAAAGGGGGGGGCGCGCTCTGAAACACCCAAGACATGCAGTCACCCCGCCGTCCACCTCCCAACGTTTGAAAATTGTGCATTCTCTCGACTCGCTATACTCTTCCAATTTTCAACGTGGCCGGATAACCTAAACGTTTTCTTGGCAATCTTTGTGACTAGCCCTCCTTAATTCCTTCCTCCGATAGCTTCCGGGCATAAAGTTGTAATGGGAAAATTATTCCTTTAATTATTATTGATTTATTTAGGAACTGATTCATCATCCTCCTCTAATATCTTTGCACTACTACTGTAAGAGTGATTGTGACTATAAAATGTTTTCATGTTTGTTGTTGTCATCGAGTGCATAGCAGTGTAGCCAGTCCCTTGTGTTTTTTTCTTTCACTCTGAGTATGGGAGCGCTGTCCTGAATCTTTCATCTGCATTTTGGTAACACTAGCAAAACATGCAAGATTCGAGAACGCTGTCGGTGCGAGAAGGATGTCAAACGGTCCACCCTTCATTTTGGCTAGTTTACGGAATTATTATTACAAGTTATTATCTATCCCTTGCAAAGGACCTAGTCCAGGAGTTCTGAAGAATATGTAAATTAACCTAGTCCAGGAGTTCTGAAGAATAGGTAAATTAATCTAGTCCAGGAGTTCTGAAGAATATGTAAATTAACCTAGTCCAGGAGTTCTGAAGAATATGTAAATTAACCAAGTCTAGGAGACTAAGCATAGGAGAATTTTGGCATGGTGTAATGAGTAATAAAGAAAGGAACTGAGGACCAGGGATTTTCTTCAATACCACCTTACCTTTACCACCTAAAATGGACACCAGCGCTTCAGTTATCTCCCAGTGGGAAGACATCACCTGGTCTCATCAGTAATAAGACCCATACACCCATGTAATATCATGTATCATGTAATAGCATGTAGGACAGGCCTACCCTAATTCCCAGGCAGCGTAAACGTCAGTAGTCTTCATACCCATCTTGTCGACTATGACACAGTACCATTCTCCAGTCCGTCTCCAGGCAAGAAGACTGACAAAAGCGCATATGTATAGTAATAGTATTATTATCGTATCTTAATGTCTTGGGGGGGGAAGAAATTTCTCCGTGACAAAGTGACCCATTGTCAGTCACACACATTCTAAGATTTTCGTTTACCTATGATTTGCTTGTCTGCCTTATCTTTTTTCCCTCTTTAACACTCCTCACTCCACAAATATTGCTCAGCCAATTCATCTCAAAAGGTAAAACCCTTCCCTTCCATTGATAATGAGGAACTAAACCAAATTTACAAACAAGATTCAGCATAAGTTCCATTTTTTTGGGGCACTTTGACTTGCACCTTGCTACACAGCTGTCTTATGCGACAGCTTCTGCAGAGAACCTGCTGCCCTTCTTGCCCCAACGACTTCTCTCTCACTCTTCCATCACTTAGCAATATTTACTACTTAATATCCACAAACAACCAGGCTTGCTGAACAGCAGCACCAATATGCAGTAAATGTGCCTCGCTGTAGAACTTCTCAGTTCCGGAGGTCCTTTATTCCTCACACCGTTGGACTGTGGAACAGTCTCCCTGAGGATGTCGTGGTATTGGAACTTCAAAAGTTCAATCAAAGATGCAACGCATTCCTACCCCAATATTATTCTTCTTGCATTTTAATGCATTTTTATCTATTTATTAATTTATTCATTAGTTTTTTTTAATAAGTAAGATCTCTTCCTTCTGTATTTCCCTTTGCCTCCTCTTACGTCTTCCTAATGAACATCATATTCTTTGGAAGCTTGAATTTCAAGTCAATGGCCCATGTGGGCTTGTTCCATAATAATAATAATAATAATAATAATAATAATAATAACAATATAATAATAATAATAATTCTGTTCTCCCCCAGTTAATTTAACAGAACGCCTAGTCAGTAGTAGCCTTGTCAAGCATTAGTTCTTGCATTCCAACAAGAACTAGCATATATAGACACACACACACAAATGCGACTATACAAACTGTTCGAATTCTAATGCCTTCTGAATATAAGAACCCGTGCTGGCTACAATGGCGCTATTCGGTACTACTGTAGTATGATATCTACCATCCATTTTCTACATTTGACGCCTCAGGAGCTAGTACTAAACACGGTGAAACAGTGTAGGTGAGTTACAGTTTCGCCGTGTTTAGTACTAACCTCTGAGGGATCGAACAGTTTTGTATATAGTTTGAGGAAGTAATTGCCATAGGCCTTAATTGGGTTGTTTGGTAGATAGCATCCTAATTTTTAGTAGGTCGCAAACAGCTCGGTAGATATCATACTAAAGTAGCACCCGCTAGTATTATCCTGACGCGCACCTCAGGCACATGACTTCCTTATATCAGTTATCATACGTTGTTGTTTTTTCTCTTGGTGATTAAATTACACAGCAATTTTAACTAAAGCTGATGTCATTCATGTTCCCAGAAACAGTAGTGTTATCTTATCCAAACAACGCATCGCTTCTTGGTGATTCGTTTGTTTTGTCAATTTGTTTCCACCTCTTCTTCTTCTTCTTCTTCTTCTTCTTCTTCTTCTTCTTCTACGATTTAAATCATTATTATCGTCTCTTTCTGCCTTTTGTAAAAAGGAAAATGTTCGCGTGTTTTTTTTTTAAGTCTTCGTTTACCTTCCTCCACCAACTCCCTCATGTTTTCCATTTGCAACTTGTAAACAAAGCAACACAACGTCGCAGTAGCACTTCAAGGGTGCGTTCCATTTATCAGACTCCCCGAAAACAATTTTTTTGTTTGAGTAAACATTGAACCATTACTGAAACTAGATAAAAACTGATTGGTGAAGTTAGATGCTTTACATGTCATACTTAATAATAATAATAATAATAATAATAATAATAATAATAATAATAATAATAATAATAATAAAAAAAGCAAGAACATTCCAGACAATTTATGAATGATAAAGTGGGAGTAATGGTTACACTAATACTACAGATAACTATATTATAATTTCAGCAGATGAAACTTATTCGCATGGAACAAGCACACCAAAGGGGCCACTGTCTTGAAATTCAAGCTTCCAGAGAATGTTGGTTTCAACCTCCCATCGCAGACCCCACACTGCAGCAGTAACTGCTCATGACACAGAGCCAGTGATTTTTCATCGCCCTGGGGGAGACGCGAACCTGCAACATCTGAGTGGCATGCCACGGCACTAACCACTATACCAGCAGACCTGTGGTATAGGCAACTTGCACTGAATTAGGAACAGCATTGGTACATTATGAAGACGGCTGTTAAAAAAAAGTCTTTTAATTAGTCATAATTGCAATTAATATCAAATGGAAGAGTTAATGTCTATACGGTGACCCTAATTCCCTAATAAAACAGAAATATGTTTTAACAAAATTTCAAAATCTATATCTTTTGGACAAGCATCATCTATCCATGTTCAGTCTTTGGTTATTTGTTAATGATTCTCTATACTGGAAGGGTAAATTGAGAGAGAGAGAGAGAGAGAGAGAGAGAGAGAGAGAGAGAGAGAGAGAGAGAGAGAGAGAGAGAGAGAGAGAGAGACTAAAAAGTGTTAACCTTTTCAGCGTTTACGATAAGAAACAGGAGATAAGAACCCACGGAGGTTAACACTGATCTCGAGTGGCAGGAAACGCCATAAAACGTAAACAAGATAACGAGCATGACGTGTCAGTGCCTTTTTTTCACAACATTTTATGGACTGGTCAATGTTGGCTATCTTCTGTAAATATGGTGCCCTTGCTGATCTCTTTAATTCTTTCCCATATACTGGAGCTGTGAATAAATGTGCTTAGGATAAAACCCACTACGAGTCCTTTTATTTCAAGTATATACTGGCATTTTCATGGCTCCTGCTGCATCTAGCACAGACGTTCAGCAATGCTTTTCTTCTGTTTTCCCTACATGAACCTGCCACCTAACGGCATATTCGTTAATCATCTCAACAATGGCAATCCTTTCACCCAAGTGCACATTTATCTTGACATTTTTTATTGATCGATCAACCTCTCTCCAAGTTAATTTTTATTCATGCCATTCAGAAACACACCAACACTTCATTTACGTACAAAAGGGTGACTCATCCGTATCTAGTGTAACAGTTCTGTTTGCTCACCTTCACACAATTATTTTTCTCTCTCTAGATATCAGAACTCCCCTAGCTTTATATGTGTATACATACATACATATGCGTGTTTGTGTTAGTATAATACAGTGAACTAATATCAGAATGCTTTACATATCTCTGAAGCACTGGTTATGACAAATACAATCACAGAACAACTTTTTATTTTTCTTATCATTATTCGAAGCAGGCGTCGTGCGTTCTCTCTTTGAATATATTAATTTCCACATTGCTTCATCTACTTTTGGCAGCTGAATAAGAGTGAGATGTATACCAAGGTCGAGAAAAATAACCTTTCCCTTTACCCCCTTCTCCACGCCCCATCTCTCTCTCTCTCTCTCTCTCTCTCTCTCTCTCTCTCTCTCTCTCTCTCTCTCTCTCTCTCGACAGCGAGAGTCCAGAGTACGATTTGGGTCAAAGGAATGGACTTTGGTTCGAGTTATGTAAAATCTAATGTGCCTTTGTTGATCTGGGCAGTGAAATATATATATATCAAGTAGTATATTGATTGTTATGAGTCTCACTCAATCAATATATATATATATATGTGTGTGTGTGTTTTATAATAAATACTGTCATAATCGATATTTACCTTACTTTATCATTACTGTAACCACTATTATAGTAATTTTAACAACGATTTACTGTAAATGCTACTGAAGGGCCAGCGTAATAGCTGTACTGACCTTGCACCTCATGTATTCAATCGTTATATACACGTAATGTAAACATGCAGACGCCCTGCAGGGAAAAAGAAAGACTGGGTATAAATCCTAACTGATTTCCCCTTCAGTTTCTTAACACATTCTGATGAGGACTGATACACAGTGGTAAAATTTTACACTATACATAGAGATTGCTGAAAACTACTGACATCTGAAAGGTAGAGAGAAAGAGGAAGAATATTGAACTCGTTAGCATCTGAGAGGTCAGTGCTCCATTTACAAGTCTCGCTGATCTGTTCCGCTGGTATAGTGGTTAGTGTCATGGCATGCCACTCAGATGCCGCAGGTTCGCGGCTCCCCCAGGGCGATGAAAAATCACTGGCTCTGTATCATGATCAGTTACTGTTGCAGTGTGGGGTCTGTGGTGGGAGGTTGAAACCAACATTCTTTGGAAGCCTGAATTTCAAGTCAATGGCCCCTTTCGTGTGCTTGTTCCATGTGAATAGGTTTCATCTTACTGGGCCTTGTAAGGCTCACAGGGCTGGTGCTGAACTCTGGTTTCTTAGGCTGACAACCACTGGGGGCGAAGTTCCGTTGCCTAAGACACGTGGCCAGTGTGTCGCTAGGCCCACTGTTTAACTCCCCAGCCCGATGGCTGGTACCTATTTTCTTACTAACCCCCTCGAGTTTTCAGACCGCTAGGTTGGCGGGCCTCTGGGTTTATGTTATAGGCCTAGGTTTATTGAAATAATCTATCTTTTTCAGCCACTGTCCAACTGATGGTATCAGTCATGCAATCAATTAAACAGGGCTGGTTCTTTTATTCTAGTATTATTCTGAAATGATATATTATAGAATCCAGCTTTATAAAAGAAAGGTTCTCTAAGGATATCAATAGCAACCAAGAAATGTTTAAACTAGATCCAGTTGTTTCCTGAGTTTAATGCTCCGCCAGTTTTTTCCTACTTGCCAGGTGTGATCATTAAATTTTACACAGCCGTCTGTAAGTGCGTTTGTACTGTCGCTTTAGCGTATATATCATCTTTTTCTGTCACAGTGCATTAATCTTCTTGAAGATGTCTCAGGAAACTGAAGGCAACCCAGTCAAGATTTATATTCAATGTTTCCATGTTCCTGAACTGCATGCATATATATATATATATATATATATATATATATATATATATATATATATATATATATATGTATATGTATATACATACATATATATATATATATATATATATATATATATATATATATATATATATATATATATATATATATATAGATATATATATATATATATATATATATATATATATATATATATATATATATCAGATGCAGGGAAAATAAGGAATTTTGGCTATGAATCCTGACTGGTTCTGCCTTCTCCTTTAACAAGTAAATATTTTGTTTTATACACATACAAAAGCACAATATACTGTATATGTATGTATATATATATATATATATATATATATATATATATATATATATATATATATATATTGTGCTTTTGTATGTGTATAAAATAAAATATATGGGTGTATTCAGAAATACTAAAGAAGAGGAAAAACACATTGATAGCAGATACCCATATTTCTGTGGTATTTCTCAATCCCCTTTCTACCTCCCTTTTGCAAAGTTCTCAGCAAGAAATAAGAATGGATAAAGACAGAGGTAAAATAACAGCGCACAACAGCCATAAAAAACACACACACACACACCTGACAATAGGGGAGCATAAAAAGGAGAACAAAAATAAACCTCTGAATGAAAATCTTGAAAACGACATAATGCAGTTACGATAACTGAGGTTAACCAACACGATAACAATTAATCATGCGATACAAAGAGACTAACCCAAACAATAAGATAACAAGCGATAACAGTTCGGAGGGATAACAAAGCCTTATCATATAATAAAAAAAGAAAGAGAATAATGAGGTGTGAGTAAGAGGGCCGAAATCCGTCAGTGGTTTCCGTAACCGGCCTCATCCGGACTGTAAACGTGTCCAGCATGACGATAAAGTGTTCTTTATTCACAAGTGTTAGGGTTCGTCCAAGTGGTATAACGAGTGTCCGATTCATTATAATAATAATCATCATCGTCATTGTAAGCCTTGTTGTGTATTGTTGTCGAGGTTTTCGTTATTGTCAATATAGTTTCAGAGTACAAGTCGTCAACATTATCTTTGTGGTTTTCGTGTTGTTTGGGTTAATTGTTATTTCATTATCACTGTTACCAAGGTCGTGAATCATCATCATCATCATTATATTCCTGTTATATAATGAGTTTTATAGTCGCAGCGGTAATGCTTTCTAGTAGTACGTAGGGTTCCAGTTCTTTAAAATTTCCCACATGCTATATTTAAATACAGTTGTTCCAGCAATTAAGAATTTGTATGCGTTAACGCGAACGAAAAGACTCACATAAATCTAAAAAAAAAAACCAAGAGACGAAGAATAAATCAAATGAAGACTACGATACGAAAATAATGAATGCAACGGCTGCTAATGATAACTAGGTCCCATGCTATTCGTCTGGCAGCGCGCGTGACCGCCAATCTATCGAGCTCATATATAATTATCTCAAGGCTTCCGAATGGGTTTGGCCAATTACGAAACAGCCCTATGGTTAGGCTTAACCGAAATAGGTCTGCTTTAAGGACATGTTTTCAATTTCAAGAGAAAAAGAGGGGGTGGGGTGAAACTGGCTTGACGTATCCATCAATGTTATTAACATTTGTTGAAGAAGGCTATAATGAGCTTTTGTCTTCAATGTGTTCGCGCATAAATAAGAGAAGCAATGGCGTGTTTTGGGTGTACGGAGCGTACTGAGAGAGAGAGAGAGAGAGAGAGAGAGAGAGAGAGAGAGAGAGAGGTAGGTAGGTTCTCCGTCAAAATGTATACCATCATATATTTAAAGACCAGAGACCCTCGACGAGGTAATCCTTACCCCCACCAGCGTGAAACATGCAGTCATCCCGAAGCCAAAGGTTCACTTGGTACGCTACGTACAGGGAATTTCCTCCCAGGGGAAGGGGGAGGATTACGTGAGGAGGGGAGTGTGGTATTGTTCAGGTGAGAGGAGTGTTGCCGGGGACTTTAAAAAGGTTAGTGACGTCACGGGAGTTGCCTTCGTGCTCATGTGCTGTCACTGAGTGTGAGTATGCGTGCAATAACGTTAGTATACGGGTAATAAACTCCAGGTTTAGATATGCCGTCGTACAGCCCGAGGCCAGAAGCCTCTTTCACCATTTGGCAATGTACATATGAACTTGACGCACAATAGCAGGTAATTTGCGGGTGAACATCGGGATGGTGCTGAAGTCCCCGCCAAGAGTACGAGCTTGCTGTCTCGACCATCTCTTATATCCCCGTAATTTTAGACGGTTTAACAACGTTTATTTACGTGACTGTGGGCTGACGATTTCGCAGGCTCGATTATTTCCGCAAAGTACCTCTACTTCAGAAAACGATATAGATAACTGTTCTTTTCTGTTCCAAGGCGTTGGAGAAACTTTAACAAGCAATGTGAAATGCAATCAGAGGCACCATTAATTGAAAGGATGTGGGTATAAACGGAAATCATGGGAAAAAATTGCTGGCGCTTTCTGGGTGTTTGTCATCCGAAGACTTTCAAATACACGGGGCAGAGGGGTTGTTATTTAACGGGTACATCGCCAGGAATGTTGACGACTGTGTTTTACCGTAAAGGAAAGTGTTGTCGACGCGCTGGTTTTTGCCGTCTCGTTGGAAAACAATGACTCACATTTTCTTTTCATCAAGTTATAGTTTCCCGTTTAATATGTGTTATGTATGTTTCTTAGTCACAGGGGAAGGAGATTGCCATGTATGTCTCATACATAAGTGTAAGAGATGTTACGTAACGCGGCAGGGCAAGATGCCTTATGTAACTAGCACGAGAATTTCCCGCAAGCTCAACCAATATTAATAACATTAAAGAAGAAGAAGACGAGCTAACAGCAAAGGGCACAGACGTCCACAAAAGAACAGAGGTTAAAAATGCCCAGTTAGTAGTGTAAAAGAATACAAATACTTAGGAGAACGGTACACGCTAAATCGCTCAAAAGAAGCACGTATCAAAACGAGAAATCAAAAGGTAAAGTACCTACTAAGAGAAATTAGAAAATACGGGGACGTTGAGAAATTATGAAATAAGGCACTGGAAGTAAGGACAAAAATCCATGAAACAGTAGTGGTAACAACATTATTTGCCAACATAGACATATGGAGTAACATCACGGAAAACTAGCTGAATGCACTAGAGAAAATGCAATAGAAGAACTTCCGAGGAATGCACGAACAACCAAAGGGCACACCGTACTGGGGAATCATAGCTAAGTCCGGCATTTGGCCAGTAGCCTACAGAAGTGAGTATAAAAAATAATGCTTTTCCACATCATAAACTCGGAGGAGAAAAGATTAACTAGAGATAACAGAAGATCAAATAAGAGCCCCCTATGGACCGTGCTGGACTACTAAATATAACACAGAAATTAGTGGAATAAAAGAATATGCCAAAAAAGCATTAAAAAAAAAGTAAACAAGATATCGAAGAGACCTTGAGAGAAAAGAGGAAAGAAAAGAAGAAGCTGAGGTTCATAGAAAACTTCAGGAAAAATAAGTACATATGGGAACTGGAAACAAAGGACGCGTGTATGATAATGAAAGCCAGGCTGAATATGTTCAACTTGAAGGCTGACTTCCGGGGTAAATGTAAGGACGAGGTCTGTGATATCTGCAGAGTGGAGGGGGACAGCACCGAACATTTATTCAGGTGTAAAACCATACGAAAAACAAAAGATCGTGACATTACTTTAGAGACCTTGAAATCCCCTAACGGAAAACCTGGGGAGTATATAAGGTTATCCCTGAAAATTAAGAATGTTGTTAACCTGGAAAGCGAAGGATGTCAAACCTAATAGCATGGCTCTACCTCAGTTAGAAAGAAAAAGAAATAAAAGAGGGAGGGTCAAAAGTCAAGTGGAAATATTTTGTAATATCTAGTTTAAAAACATCTCTAATTTTTCAGGGTTATTGTTTAATGGACAAAAATTATAATAAAAATTTTGAAGCACTATGAAATAAATTAAAACTAAAGATGCGATTAAAATTGTAAAAAAAAAAAAAAGAAGGGGGGGAGGAATAAAGCTCTGTGCCTCACGCGAATAGTATAATGTGCCCGCAACTGTGTTTGTTGAGTGAGCGCTTAGGAATCAGAAACCGGGGAACGAACAATTCAGTAATAATAACAGCAAGAACAGGATAAGATTAGGAGCTATATACGCCCCGCAGGAAAGTAAGTGCACAAATGAGCTATTAAAAATAAACTCCTCAACAGCCACGGAAATACACAACGCTGAAGACAAGAAAGAGGTTTAAAAAGGAAGGTAAAATGTATACTAATTTAGAAAATAAGAGAGTAATGCTGGAGAACCTTATAACTAAATATGTATCATTTGAGAAAAGATGACGGTAGAGGGAACTAGGATATGAGAAACATTACCTGAAATAAAATCAAAATGGGCAATAAGTGGAACGGCCTTCTGGAACTTTAAGAAAATATATGGTTTCTGAAAAAAAGCAAAGATGGAAATAATAACAGAAACAGCGGAAGAAATTAAAAGAAAATACAAACAATTTCATAAAGATTTATTTATTCTGGATGGCCTTGCGGACGCAACAGGAAATCAACCTGCTGTACCAAAAAAAATGAATTGCCTTAAATGGGCGAGGGAGTAACGAAAACATCCAAAGATCTTCTATTCATACGAAAAAACAGCAAACTTAACATAAGCATACCGCAGACAAACAAGGAGCAGAATACAATATTAATAGCAAGGGTAAAGAAATGACCGACAGCTTGTTATTTCCTATTAGGTGATACTGAAGAAGAGTTAAACATTCCAGAAGAATGGGAGAAGTGGAAATGTTGTCACTACATAAAAAAAAATCAAGTATATTAGATCTTGAAAACAGAAAAGGGATATTTATTATATATATTAGCAACGTAAGTAAACAAATGGCAATATAAAACAGGATATATATGTGTGTGTGTTTGTGTGTGTCGAGAAGCTGCGTGGCATACTAACAGACAAAGCGAATGAAATATATGCAGAAAAATGCAACAATGATATGAGCTATAGAAACAGAGCCTGCTATTTGTCGACGACATAATGTTCCCACCCGCAGGAAAGAGGGAACAGAACTTGCAGTCAGCAACTGCCGCAGTCTAGGGTAGCTTAAGAAACCAACATCTAATTCTTGTGATGGATGAAATAATAAAGAAAACACAAGATCACATAAACAGAAGTTAATTGTTTGTTCACAAAGAATCATTCTAAGTATTTCTAACAGGAGGGGATAATAGTTTTTGAAGAGAAGCAACACTAAAATTAGTGAAATCTTAAAGAGAAAGTGGATATTATAAAGGTGACATAATTAATATCTTGTAAGTGGAAGAAAAAGCAAAGAGCAAATGAGATCAGTGTCATACAAAAAGGAAGGAATCATGCAAAAACGAGCATAAAAGAGGCAGAATGTCCTTTTTTAAGTTTTAAAGCTCTGCAACTAACTCTAGCAGTATAGTTTGCCCGCAACTGTGTTCGTGGAGTGAGCACTCGGGAACCAGGAACCATTGTCTCCTGTTGTTAATAAAATAATATTGATGCCCTTACGAGGTCGTGGTCGTCAGGTTCAAGTGAACGGAGAAATTTTGAAATCACGCGCGAGTTTTAACTGAAAAACATGGCAGTGTCCTAAACTCTTCGATAAACCTTTGTCTTTGGTATGGGTGGAAAAATATTTACTAGTTTTTAAGAGATCTTTCACTTCTGATATGGGTGAAAATTGTGATTTTCCCGTTTTGGTTATGAAGACAACAGGTGCAGCGTGTGCTCGTAAGATTTAGCTATTATCAGAAAAATGAGGCGCAGAAAACGTTGTATATGAAGTACACAGACGTATACAGATAGACGGCTGCTCAATATCTCTACCTTTATGAATGGCGTGACTCGTGAATTCACGAGAAGGAAAGTAAGAAGAAGGAGCAAAGTTGTGGGATAAGATAGCTGTGAATGAGGTGTGGAATGTTTGCAGGTGATACAGAGCTGGGATCTTTCCTAGATAGTGACCCCCAAGGGTTTTAATCCGGTATGTATCCACCTTCGCGGCGTGTTTAGTACGAGCCCGTTGGGGATTACCGTAAAAACATAAATAAAAGACTGTAAATATCATAAAGATAATGATCCCCAAGAAACATTAGTCCTAGATAACGACCCACAAACTTTGTTGGGGTCACTATCTAGGAAAGATCCCAGAGGTGACTGGGGATAGTGAAGACAAGCTGCAGTGACTAGAAAAAGGAGTTTTAAAGTGTTTGCAAAAAAAGGGGAAGTTGAGAGTAAATGTGAGTAAATGAAAACCAGGAAATTGGGGCAGTGACTTTTACGGATGATGGGATAACGGAAGCAGTTGATTTTTACAAGTATTTGGTATTAAATATAACGGATGATGGTAGGATAACAGAAAAGGTGTATCACAAACTAGGTGAAGCAAGAAAGGCAGCTGTGTGCAAGGGATTAGGAAGACCTTGAATTTGTGGGAGCAAAGGTTGGAATGTGTGAGAGGACTATTGAATCAATTCTTTGTAGAACCGAAGTATGGACGTTCGATGCAAATAAAAGAAAGAAATTAAAGCTGTTAGGATGCAGTGTTTGCATAGTATATATGGCATCAGAAGAACTAAAAAAATATGCAGAAGGAGGGATCAGGGAGTTTTGAGATGGTATGGCCATGTGGAAGGAATAAAGGATAACAGGCTGCTAAAATGTGTGTATACTTCGGAAGCGTTAGGTGATGGACAGGAAGACCTAGCTATGGTTAGACACAGCGTGAAAGAGGTACTAGAACAGAAGGGTCTTAATATCTAGAACGCGTGAGTGTGCAAGAGAGGAATGAATGACGCATTGTAGTGGGGTTAGATGCACTGCTGATGAGCCTTCTGCGTAGAGAAATGAATCGATTGTTATGGAAGTTTTACTGGGCACGGGTTTATATATATTTGGTAATCGTTGCCTTACACACCAAAGAATCAGGCTTCTATACAGATTAGTGGAAACAACTTGCAAAATCCATTTTGCTTCTATTGACTTATCAGTAAATTAGGTGCCTGGTAGTCATTAGGTTATCGTGGGTCGCAGCCATGGTGGGAAAGGACAAAGGGCTAGCAACCTAATAAAAAAAGAACTGCTAAAAACCGAAAGATTTTAACTTCTAAGTCACCGTTTGCAAAGGGAAAAGACCTATAATTATAGAATATATTACATAACGAATGAAATACCAGTCTTCAATGAACATAAATGAACCATATAAGGAGAGAGAGAGAGAGAGAGAGAGAGAGAGAGAGAGAGAGAGAGAGAGAGAGAGAGAGAGAGCTACAACAGTGGCAACTTACAATCTCTTCAAGCTACGCAAGGAAGCTAATTATTTAACCCCTGGCAGCAAGGTCTGAAACGCCGTTTATTTTCGGAGAGGGAGAGAGTAGGGAGTCATAGATCATTTACCGAATGCCCCATTCACCCTTTTCATGCTCCAGCGGCTGCAACAGACATTACCAATAACGTCGAAGGCAAAGTATGCTCCGATTCCCTTCTCCATCCAAACCCCCTTTTCCCGTCTGTTCGCTGGAAGCCTCCAGCCCCTATCGTTGTCTCAACCACTTCAACCAATGAAATTTAGGCCAGGGGTAAGGGGTAGGTGACGGAGGGGGACCTTGGGGGTAGGGGAACGGTATGAGGACCACCATGATCGTCGTGCATTGTGTATACACATTTGGTTCATTAAAGAAGGTTCCTGTTTCACACGAGAAATTTAAAGCATTTCGCCGCTGAGGGCAATCGCTTTCCGATGGAGGTCGTGAGTTGCCAGTGCGTCTTATTTTCTGTTTTGCTCTTTCCCCTTCCCATCGGTAAATTTGTCAATGAAACTTGATTAATATTAGCAAATGGTGTGAGCTAAATATATTGCTTGACTTTTCTTTGTTAAAAAATAACGTGTAAATCACTGGAATGTTTGAATGAACTGACAAAACAAAATGTGGGTCGAACCGTTTCCTTTGCGGTAGAATGAGTGAGGCCAGATTCCGCTTTCTGTGATTGTTTCCTAAAGGAAATTACATCTCGAAAGCTATTCAGTAAAACTCAGCTGACTAAAAGTATTTAGCATGCTAAAAAAAATTATTTGTAGCCGAAATTTACATGAAAAATGTGTGCATCTCCATGATTTACATATATGTACTTACGTGCATACATAAGTACATACACAGTACACACACACACACACGCACGCACATACACACACCCACACACACATTATATATATATATATATATATATATATATATATATATATATATATATATATATATATATATATATATATATATATATATATATAATGGTAGCTGTTAGCGATGTGTTAATGGAGAATTGAATTTCATTCATTGCAAAAATAAAACTAATTAGAAATACCAGTTATTAACGCTATCAATAACCGATAAAATCGAATCATCAGAAAATCAGATACAACGAAATTCTTCCAGCAAAAGTAAATATTATTATCGTTATTATTATTGCTAGTATTAGTATTATCATTATTGTTGTTACATTCCATGTGTAACTACTGCATAAACTTTTAGCTCTGGTATAGAAGGTTAAATAAGTATACCTTAGTTTAACCAGACCACTGAGCTGATTAACACCTCTCCTAGGGCTGGCCCGAAGGATTAGACTTATTTTACGTGGCTAAGAACCAATTGGTTACCTAGCAACGGGACTTACAGCTTACTGTGGAATCCGAACCACATTATAGTGAGAAATGAATTTCTGTCACCAGAAATAAATTCCTTTAATTCTTCATTGGCTGGCCGGAGACTCGAACGCGGGCCCAGCAGAGTGCTAGCCGACGACGATATCGACCCATCCAATGAGGAACTGGTATAGAAGGTATTTATACATTTATACAAACGGATACAGTATAGAAGGTATTTATACATACGGATAGGCTGAGTTTGCATTGGTCTCTAAGAGCACATTCCATTTTCAATTAGTACTTTAATCGTTCAATTAAAAGAAATAAAATACAAATATAAGACTTTCGGGATCATGTCAAGATTAGCGAACCCACTCGCAGCAGGGTTCGCTCTTCTTCACAAGAAGATTATTGGGTTTGTGATTCTTTACATGGCGTAAGGGCGACAAATCGCGCCTCTCCTTTCTTGTGTTGCTCCCTTCAGATGTACATTAATCATGTCATGTATATTACCTATCTTTATTTCAGTTTCTTTATGTACCTCATCTTATGCATCATTGTACGGCCTTTCCGCCGATATGTATATCTACCTTTTACATGCCATGTAACGAATATTGTACGTATTTTTATGCTTGTCAGAAAGCACAAATTCTGTATGGACGCAGCGGGGGCCCTTGGGTCGCCCGCTACCTTTCAGTCCGCTTTTTGTTTTATAAACACCTGTCGAGAATAATAAAGAATCAGTCTCTTTTGACATTTCTCTTGAACCTCACACTGGTGACCCTGGGTCAGGGACAGGTAGCGTGGTTTTGGCCCAGCCATTAACGGACTAACTACGGCCGCACCCTACCATCTGAAAACCTTCAGCGGACTAACTACGGCGTAAAGTTTAGGCCTCTAATAGCACCCTCCCTGGCGGAAACTGCCATTAATGGACTAAATATGGCATACCCAAAAGGGCACGTTTTGGCACTTGTTTGACCTCTAGAACAAATCGGCACCATTAATGGACTCAATACGGCACATTTTCCCGTGTTGTGGTGTGTGAGAAGTAAAGATGTCAGAAGCAGAGCCTCAATGCGAACCTGGGAGCATCGTCTGTATGCCTCTCTCACCAACAAAGCCAGACACAGTCAAACTTGCCCCATTCTCACAGCAAAACATGGCATCATGGTTCCGGCGCGCAGATACACAGTTTCGCATGGCGTGCATCTCAGATGATGCTACCAAATCAGACATAGTCAAGATGGCGCTCCCGGGAGAAGTATTCAAAACACTTCAAGCACCTGCTGGAGGGAACTGAATTCACAATCCTAACAGACCACAAACCCTTGGTTCATGCATTTGCAAAGCAGGGGGATGCGTGGTCTGCAAGGCAACAGTGGCACCTGACCACCATCTCTGAATACGGTTGCACCATCAACTACGTTCCTGGCAAAAAAAAACCCAGTGGCCGATGCTCTGTCAAGAGTAGAAATCAATTCCCTTCACCTCGGCATCGACTACGGAGACCTCGCAAGGGAACAACAGCGGACCCAGAGATGTCGGACTACAGGATGGCAGTGACGGCTTTCAAATGGGAAGACATGCCCTTAGCAAGCTCAGACACAACTCTCCTCTGCGACACCAGCACAGGCCGCCCACGCCCCCTGGTGCCTGCCTCGAGGAGAAAGCGAGTCTTCGACATGGTCCACGGTCACTCCCATCCATCAGGGCACACAACAGTGCACCTCATGACTGACAAGTTTGTCTGGCACGGCACCAACAAGGACGTCCGCCGGTGGGCAAGGAGCTGCATCCCGTGCCAGACGAGCAAAACATCTTGGCACACAGAGTCCGGGATCAGCAATTTCCCCAGCCTTGTCGGCAGTTCGGCCACATCCACATCGACGTCGTTGGGCCCCTTCCGCAGTCGGGGTGAGCCAAGTACCTCCTGACAGTCACAGACCGCTCCACTCGCTGGCCCGAAGCAACTCCCATGGGTGCAACATCAACAACATCATGCGCAGAGGCCCTCCTCTCCAGTTGGATAAGCTGCTTCGGAGTGCCAGACAGCATCACTATGGACAGGGGTCCTGCCTTCCTGCCAGAGCTCTGGGTCTCCTTGGCATGCCTGATGGGTACAACTCTACACAGCACAATGGCATACAACCCCGCAGGGAGTGGCATGGTCGAGAGGCCGCACCACTCTCTTAAAGTAGTTCTCATGGCATGCTGTACCGACAAGAGGTGGAAGGAACAGCTGCCCTGTGTCCTGCTGGGTCTCTGCATTGCACTGAAAGCAAATGGCGACGCCTCCCCTGCTGAGAAAGTCTACGGGGAAACACTGGCCGTCCTCAGAGAATTCTTCCCGCCATCGGCTGACAGTGCTGACACCCCGCTCCCAAGGTTGAGGGAACTCACACAAAAGTTCACGCCCTGCCACAAGACTTTTACCGACAGAACCATCACCTACAGCCCACCCGCCTTAGACTCCTGCACCTACGTCTTCGTCAGAGGGATGCCTGCCGGCTGCCCTTAACCAGGCCCTACAGGGGGCCCCACCGAGTCATCAGGCGAGCCAGGAAAGCATTCCTCCTCGACATCCACGGGCGGGAGGACTGGATCACCATCGACAGGCTGAAACTCGCATTCCTGTTGGACAGCGAAGTATGCGAAGAAGAAGGCAGGCACCCCAGAGTCCCCCCTCAATACCTGGCTCCAGATGCACCCGCTTCCCTACCAAGGCAGGGCCTGGGGCGGTCCAGAAAACTCATCCAGCCAGCCCCAGGTGTCAGCTCCACCCCGCACCCACAGTTCTCCAGAAGCAGGGGCCCACTCCGACTGCCCCAGCACCTCCGTGATTAATGTTATTTCATTCAATAATTACTCCTCTAATTACTGTCTTGGGGGTGGAGTATTTGTAAGGGCGACAAATCGCGCCTCTCCTTTCTTGTGTTTCTCTCTTCAGATGTATATTAATCAAGTCATGTATATTACCTGTCTTTATTTCAGATTCTTTATGTACCTCACCTTATGCATCATTGTATGGCCTTTCTGCTGATATGTATATCTACCTTTTACATGCCACGTAACGAATATTGTACGTATTTTTATGCTTGTCAGAAAACACAAATTCTGTATGGATGCAGCGGGGGCCCTCGGGTCACCCATTACCTTTCCGTCTGCTTTTTGTTTTAGAAACACCTGTCGAAAATAATAGTGAATCAGTCTCTCTTGAACCTCACAATGGGAATAATCGGGTTCGCTGTTCTAGACATGAGCACTTCAGTACCAGACACTTGATCCCCAGGGGATAGTACTAAAGAAGGCGAAATACATTTGACCGCCCCAGTGGCTGGTACTAAAACACGGCGAAACAGTGTAGATGAATCACTGTTTCGCCGTGTTTAGTACTAGCCCTTATGTGGAATTGGAGTTCGGACCGGAAAGGGTTGGCCATTCTTTACATAGCCATCATTGGGTTGGCTGTTCTTGACATGGAGATGTTGGGTTCGCTAATCTTGACATGATCCGATTTTCGGAAGATCCACGACGTCATCAGTCACCATCGGAAAAATGGTAGGTAATTATGTATCTTGTCTCTCACGAATGGCGAATGTTTGGCGTTACTTCTTTTAAGCAAAACTGGCAAAAACAACTAGGACATTTTCTGTTTCACAAGACTGTCGGTCCGAATAAACCGTCTCTAATTAATTACATACTATTTTCGCTTCGCCACCTGCAAGATTACAACGAATTATGCCCGAATACCAGTGATAACGTAGGGATTACACAGGAGGAACTGTACTATCGGAGCTTATGTGATAATTTTCGAAATGAGATTATATACTCTTTATCTTTTCATGAATGTGTCAAGTTTTACTCTTTGTGACTTCTTAAGTATAGATATTTGGCAAATTATAAGTAAAGGTACACATTACAGTATGCCAAAACATATTACATCAAAATTTATATCCTCATTTGCACCTCATATCACGGTTTAAATGATATTACCGTTACATCCGGAATTATATTACATTCCAGATTATATTTTATAAATTCATTCTCAAGTCACCGGTCATTTTGTTTGCGCCGAACGCTCAAGGCTCTCAATAACTGAATGGTCCCAGTGTTATGTTTCTAAAACTAATTTTATAGAAACAGTCAATCAACACACCAAACAAATGTCATCCATAACGCGCTAATTATTGTTTTCCAAACAACGAGAACTGAGGCGGGCTAAATGCAAAACAAAAGTGCATTGATCCCTTAAGACTAAGACTAATTGGTATCTATTGACAATTTTTTTTTCGTGGGATATGGGTCAAGGAAATTTAATTAGTCGCGTACATGAATCCAGGTCCAATTGCGAACACTGGACTTTTTTTTAAATTTGATTATCCCAACACTAAAATAATACCAATCTTACGAATCACAGTAAAGTTTAGTGACTAATTTTCATCATGATTTCAGCCTCCAAAATTCGACTTGCGGTTAATTTGTTCCAGCCAGCAAGTTTTGGGAATTGATTCAAGCGTTTCTTAAGACTCGTTAGCCATTTGGCACTTATTTATGAACTTCATTACCTCGGTATTTGAGGATATGCACTTCAGTTCCACCATCTTCAAGTGACATTCATCGGCGAACTTTTGTAGAATTTTAGTTTTCTGTAAAAGAAAATTATTGTGCCCGTTTTGTTCGTCCGTCAGCACTTTTCCTGTCCGCCCTGAGATCTTAAAAACTACTGAGGCTAGAGGGCTGTAAATTGGTGCGTTGATCATCCAGTCTCCAATCGTCAGACATGTCAAATTGCAGCCCTCTAACCTGAGTAGTTTTTATTTTATTTAAGGTTAAAGTTAGCCATAATCGTGCGTCTGGTAACGCTATAAGACAGGCCACCACTGGGCCGTGATTAAAGTTTCATGAACCGCGGCTCATACAGCATTATACCGAGACCAACAAAAGATAGATCTATATTCGGTGGCCTTGATTACACGCTGTACAGAAAACTTGTTTTTTTAATTAGCCTAGATGTCTTCCCTGGAGCAAAATAAGCAGCTTTCAGTCTTCACAAAGGTCAGGACTCTAGACTCATCAGCGTGGGGAACGAGGCCAAAGAGTGGCCAAATAAAGACTCGGGTAAGTAGCCGATCTCACACCATGCTCCTATCCCATAGTACTCAATGTGCACATGCAATACTGTAAATGACAGCAGACGATACTTGATATTTTCGACCGTAAGCCTTCTATTTTGATTATATACACATATATATATAATTTATATATATATATATATAATTTATATATAATAATTTATACCAGCTTTCTTTGTAAACTTATTGTTATATTTCTATCAGTCTGCTCAATAAAGGATGATAAGTCGAAAGGCCTAGCACCACTCCGTCGTTTCTCTTTCCTTCGTGGCGTTGCCTTTATTTATATATTCATCACAGTCCATACTTTCGTGAGTCAGTTATACATACATACATATATATATACTGTATATATATGTGTGTGTGTATATATATATATATATATATATATATATATATATATATATATATGTATATATGTATGTATTTATATACAAACAAACACTGCCTCTGAACCACTGATATACTGTAACGTTTTATATATTTATGAAAAGATGATAACACGGCTGCCAACTGCTTCAGATCTTGTATTCCAAAACGAAAGAATCTCACATCACTCTTCTGTCTTGACGTCAGGAACACCCCATGACCTTCACCTTTTAGACGGAATGGCTCAAAGTGGTGGCTTCCTTTTCCCCATAGTGATTGTCATCTGAAGATTTCCTGCTTGGCTATCGTACGTATAGGCTTTATTTGGAGAGGGTACTTCTATTGCTAATGGCCTGGTTATCAGTCCTTGAGTTAGTGCGTGCTACTCGTCTGGCAGTTTCATCAACACTGATGCTTGTAAGGCTATGAAAGAAGCATAAAATTATGTCCATATGATCAACATCAGAGAGAGAGAGAGAGAGAGAGAGAGAGAGAGAGAGAGAGAGAGAGAGAGAGAGAGAGAGAGAGAGAGATTTGGTTTGTACTACTCCCTGAATCTCCTGGCAACTTTAACCTTTTCTGCTATTCATTATTTATGAATGAAGTGACATTTTACAGGCCTATATATGTGTTCTCTCTCTCTCTCTCTCTCTCTCTCTCTCTCTCTCTCTCTCTCTCTCTCTCTCTCTCTCTCTCTCTCTATATATATATATATATATATATATATATATATATATATATATATATATATATATATATGTATATATATGTGTGTGTATAGATATATTCTTTCTTATTCAGAGGGATAATTAGAAAAATTAGAAAAAGGAACATTTTTAATAATTGAATGAGTTAATGGTGTGATAAAGTAAGTCGTGGATAGAAGCATATATAGCCAATCAGACAAAATAAACAAAATAACCAAATTCAAAGAAAATTAAATACAATTAACGCCAGAGGGATTTCTGTCAGTAACAAACTATAAAGGCTTCGTCAAATTTCGAAAGAATCAGTTGATATTAACTGATAAATAGGCTGAAGTAGCATCAAACAGGGCCTTAAAAGAGCCTACGGTTACATTCTCTGGAAAATTTGGTAGACCACTTGAAAGAAATCATGTAAATGGGGAAAGTGTAGCTGGCAGACCTTTATATTGGTTACCTACCAAGGCTACCTCATAGCTAGAGGTAGCCGGTTGCGGTAAGGCCTACCAAGGAAAGACGTCACGTTTTTTCTCTTTCCCTCTCTCTCGTAGCTCTAAAAATCCGAAAATATTTTTTGCCTCTGTGTAAAAGCAGAAGGCAGACTGTTAATGAGTGTACCAAGGAATGACTGATGCCATTTGCTGGTGTCTGAGATTATCCAGAAGTCCTATAGATATTCGAAGACTCCACCACTTCCTAAAAGGCTATATATAAACATCATCAGATTTCTGTTGGTATGGCATAAAAATAAAATGAATATGCTATGACCTAATATGAGTATAATGAATAAAGGTTACAGGTCAGGTGGCAAGCAAGGCCCGGATGTCTGTTCCGCACCAGTCAACCATTTGTAAGTGTTACTTCTCATGTTGTGCAATTACTGTCTGGCCATTCTGGTAGTTTGATATCTGGGTAGGCCCACCAGGGGAACAACAAAAAACTACAAACTACGACCCTAAGTCCTTGTGAGCTAGGGATGAGGGTTTTTGGGACACCAAAAGGTCTACCTGCTGAGTCGTCAGCAGCTATGCTTGGTTTTCCCCGACCTAACTTAGTATCACATGTGTATGGTAGAGAGGAGGCTTGGGAACTCAGTGTATGTGTATGGCAGAGAGGTGAAAGGAACTTGGGCGCTGATCTTATCTGTCAGATAGGGAAGGGCTTAGGTGCTGATCTTTTTTGCATGAGTTCGGTTTCTAGTACAGTTTGCCAGTGCAACATCCTGTCTCATTTCTCTGCGGCTCAAGAACAACGTTGAAAACGGGTGCACTTTTTTTTTATTAGTCATCCTTTAACGATTTCACTTCCATAAAGGAGAGCTGGATTAACCAGCAAACTCTTCTTACAGTCTCATTCAAATCTCTTCCCAATCATTTTTATACACCCTGCTACATTCCTAACAATACTGTAGCATCTGAAAACATCAATCATTCCTCATTCCCTTCATGACAGACACACAAACACAAACATACATACACACACTAAGTATAAGTGTGTGTGTGTTCTCCAGGATTAAACTGCATCCCACACAAGATGTTGGTTCCAGAGAAAAAACAACATAATGGTCACTGCCACATTCATACTTTAGCTGCTGAACTGCCAAGTCAGTGAATTAAAACTGAGTGCAACTGTTCTGGTAATGAAGAGAGAAGCAACAGAGGGGTCCCTAGTGCATAGGGCTCCCTATCTTAAGACAAATACCAACCACACATGGTAAGAAGTACCAGTAGTCTCACGTACAGATATAATGCATCTCAAGTAAGAGGAGCGACTAGAAACAGACTGTGGACCCAATGGCGCAAGAAAACTCCCCCCTATTTTACATACGAGCCTTTTGTCCTAAGGCCAACGGCAGTAACTTTTTCCACGCCTGTGGGATACCTGAAAAAGAAAATAATTCACGTCTTGCTACTTTGGAAAGTGTGAAAGCCATTAGGTTGGCAGGAACATCGGGTTTACAACCATGGATCCTGTATCCAAATTGCAAAACTACATGGTAACCAAAAATAGCTTTAACCAACATTTTGTTTTTAATGAATGGCTGTAATCCGTCTAAAAAGAATTAAATAAGACACGGGTGAAAAGGATGTAAACAGAAAATTGAAAACAGAAATAAAATGAATGGATAATCGCAATGATTCCAAATATTTTTTGACAGTCAAAGAGAAGAAGAAGAAGAAGCGAGTCAAAGATCCTGTAGCTTTAAGAGTAAAATGAAGAAAACAACGAGAACCCTTCACTAAAGGAGACTATTCATATGCAGTATGGAAATGTCGATTAACTAGCAAGGCTGACTGACTAGCCCATTATTCTCTGGCGTTTAAATAGTTATTTTAAACATTATCTACGATTGTCTCTTTTGGTCGAAAGAGAAATGAACCGACAAAATATAAAATTTGACTTAATGTGGAAATATATTTTAGTCGAAGCCGAGTTGGTCTGCTGGAATATATACGGGAAGAGAGAGAGAGAGAGAGAGAGAGAGAGAGAGAGAGAGAGAGAGAGAGAGAGAGAGACTGCAAGTAACCTTGAATACAAGAATTGGGAGCCATGAAATGCGTACGGCAACACTGTTCCCCCCAAGTATTCCTGACTGTCAAGAGACAAGAATGACGACTTTCGAATTATTTAGGGGATGAAAAACTTAATTTCAGATTAGTAAGAATTTTATCTTTTCTTATTTCCTAAGATACGATCTGGTTTATTTGCGAAGCTGAGGAATTCGTCTGAAAATAAACAAAAAAGTATATGAAAGTAGATATTTCAATAAAAAAAAAAAAAAAAATATATATATATATATATATATATATATATATATATATATATATATACTGGTCTGCCACCCGCCCACCAGTCCAATGGTTATCAACTACTACTGTGAGTTAAGCAAAAATTGCATGGGGCTAGCAACCCCACCTTACATCTGTAGATTCGTTGAGAAACCTGTGGGTTGTATTTTCCCAGCACCACCCCATCCACCTGTAAGGACATGAGGCATTACACACACACACACACACACACACACATATATATATATATATATATATATATATATATATATATATATATATATATATGTGTGTGTGTGTGTGTGTGTGTGTATAACTGAATCACGAAGATATGGAACGTGATGAATATATAAATAAAAGCAATGCCATTAAGGAAAGTGAAACGACAGAGTAGTACTAGGCCTTTCGACTTGCTGTCCTTTACTTAGCAGGCATTGCCTTTATATATATATATATATATATATATATATATATATATATATATATGTATATATATATATATATATATATTGTGTCTTTTGTGTAATGGAAAACACACACACACACACACACACACACACACACACATACATATATATATATATATATATATATATATATATATATATATATATATATATATATATATATATATATATATATATATATATGTCTTTTTCTTTACACACCACACACACACACACACACACACACACATATATATATATATATATATATATATATATATATATATATATATATATTTTCCCTCATATATATATATACACACACACACACACACACACACACACACATATATATATATATATATATATATATATATATATATATATATATATATATAAAGGCAATGCCTGCAAGGTAAAGGATTAGCATTACACACACACATATAATATATATGTATATATATAATTATATATATATGTGTGTGTGTATGTGTATGCGCGCGCGCGCCAATGTTATTTTTATGACGTCTGTGCGTTGTCGAAATCACTTCTAATCTCTGGTAATTCCGAACAGAGGAAAAAGAACCCTCCAATCCGGTTTCCATTGTGTGGTACATCCTATGATCCGTTATGGCCGAGTCGATTTTGGGTACGAAGGAAATTCTGACCTTGACAGCTATTTCCTCTTTGCATTTTGCTCTTTGTGTCCGGACAAAAATAAATCCCCACTTTTTATTGGATTTTCTCTCTTTAAAATGCCTCACATATTTCTCGTGGTGTGAAAGGCAGATTCGACCCTGCACACGTGTTGGTAAATCTTAACAATGTCTTGTGATCGTTTTCGTTGAGACTCGCACATTTCTGTTATGTTTTCGCAGTTCTTCGATCACAGAAGTGATCAGCTTTTCCTTAAAAAGTGGTAGCTATGCGTTGGGACTTGACATTTACGGGAGGCGTGATTATCGAACTAATTTTACAAAATTCATTCCTGGCTGACTCAAGACGGAAACAAAGGAAATCAATCATTACCGGCAGAATCAATTTCATATAAGATGTGAGTCATTGCCAACTTGTTCAAAAACTGATTTCAGATAACAACGCCTACTACCCAAGCATACCAACAATATCTAAGCAAGGATTAGTTTAATATAAGTGTAATTTCTCTAGCCATTTTCTTGGGCGAGAGCGGTTTAACGCAGACAACATAAAGGATTTTTATGATCATGGGCTGGCAACGCTATCGAAGTGCCCTTGAAGAAGAGGCTGACGTTTACGCATTTTGCATAACTAAGATCAAATGCCGTTCGGTCATGTGAGAGACGTGGAATCCTGCTGAATTATTTCCGTATCTCTTTATGCTTCATCACAAGAACGTATTTCCTTTGTGCGATTAATAAAAATCGCCTAAAGATAAGGAATGATCCGAGTGGTTTGAACTGAGCGGGTGGTTGTAGGTGGTTGGATGCCGCTGCCCCCAGATGGCAGCAGCTGTGGCTGTAGTAGGCATACAGCGTGGGCCACAGCGACGTACACTCTGTTTCAATGAGCAAATCTCGTCCCTCCGGTTGAAACGCCACTTCCAATGGGACAACTCCATTGAAATATGAGTCTGGAAGGATGCGTTCATCTTTCCGAGTTCAAGTCGTCGAGAGGGACGCAGCCATTTCGTGTGATTTACAGTTTCTTTGTCTTTTGCACGAGTAAAGCGGCGAGGCGGCAGAAGGTGAGGAAAGAGAGAGAGAGATCTCTCTCTCACTCCGTCAGCTGATCGGCGGCACCCCCGCTAGCGGGGCCTGTCCTGAGACGCCGCCTTCCCCTATTTTCATGCGAATTGTGAAACAAGTATGCCCTGTGGCCTCGCTCCCTGCCTTTCCGCCCTTCGCGGGGGTGTGTGAGAAGGCGGAGGCGGTGGTTTGATGTTTGTCAAACAAATCGTTTGTGTGTGAGAGAGTGGAATTGGCGTTTGACAAGATGCTTTGTTTTGGGGTGTTGGTTTGACCCGATCAGCTGAGTGTGTGTGTGTGTGTATGCGAGGGGGAGGAGGAGGAGGAGAGCGAGGAAATGTTGCCATGTACCGAATTTCCCTTCTGTCCCGTGTTTGTCTTTTAAATTAGGACTACCCTTTTTCATTTTGACCCATCTCAATTGTTGCTAGGTTATGTAATGACCAGCTTGCTGTGACAACTAGCCTGAAGGCGTAATTATGACGGCCGATGTCACTCGTCGTCCATGTGTTTTGCGAAAAGGCCACGGTTTTTTTTAAAGAAATTTAATGTTTTGTACTGAGGCTACTTTATGGCCATTCATTCGTGTTTTATTCTCTTAGGAAATTCTTTCGAGTGACATAAATGAAAAGTGTACTCTCACGCCCTCTGTCAGGAATTTGGCGGAAGTTTGAAAGTGTATGTTAGGACATAGACAGTCTTATTATGGAAGTAAAACGGCGTGTTTAGTTTTTTGTTCACGCATACCTTATCAAACTAGTGTAATTTATCGACATCGAAATTCACTTGAATGGTACTTGGTGAAATGGCCGTCATTGTCTTTGTCTGCTGTTCACTAGGCCAGGTTATTTGTGGTATTTGGTCCCGGGTCTTAGGTGCAGCCTAACTAGACTGCCGGGAATCTACCTTAACCTATGAAAGGTAGACAACTGAGGCTATTGGTTAACACAGTAGGATCTGTGTTTGTGTTACCGTGGAATAGTATATTTTATGGGGATGCTAATATCAACATGGAGTACTGGAATAATCCAATATTGCATACAGTGTATACTCCACACTGTGAGCGAAATGTTAGTTCTCTCCCGTTTTTCACAGTAAATTAATTTTGGCTTTGCTGCTCTTAAACTAGTAGATAAAGCCTACTCTGACTGCAGTAAGTCCTTTGTTCCCCTGTGTTTATTATATTGTATGCAGCAAAATATTTAGGTGAATTTATAAACTAAGCTATTTGCAGATTTAACAAGAGCCTAGAATGTAGGTAGTTTTATACTGGATTGTAAATTTGTTTGCAAAATGTTTATCAGGAAATGTGTTTTTTTTTGCAAAAAAATTACAGGATTAGAAAAGTGCAGACAAAGACTTTAAGGCAGTCTAATTACCACATACATTTTCTACGAGAGGCTTATGAGTAACTGAGGCCCGCGTTTGTGCCGAGCACTGAAAGACTGAAAAAGGCTCATGTTATGTATGGTATATTATGAAGACAGGATGTGCCCATTTTTATCACAAGTTTGTACAGACTTAGACCATTTCCTTTGTCTTACTATAGCTTGTTTGCATATACATAATTTCAAGAGTGCAGGGAAGTGAATGAACTTGAAATTAATCTTTTCCTTTTTTTCCAGGCAAAATGGTGTGTGTGTTCAATATGTGGATCCCCTGGCCCCCGCGTTCACGCCTGTTTGCACTGCATCCATTTTGCATGTTACCAGGATCACGTTCATGATCATTCCTCTTCGATGCAACATAATTTGGGTGAGATGGTCATTGCTGGTTACATTGCATAGTAACTTGAGTTATTGTGTATCGTACAGCCAAGGCTATATTTGTCTGCCGGCATAGCCTACTTTACTTTATTAGTATGTAATGTTGAGAATTGTGTACAGTGTTCTGTATTAATTTCTTGCTAGCACTGAATTTAACACTGCTGATGATCATTTTGGATATTTTTCTTTATGGAACATGAGGGTCATGTAATTAATGAGTACTATGTTTATTGATTATTGCAGCAAGGTTGGACTTTTGCTAATCCCTAATTTAATGTGTATGCATTCTTACTGACCCTCTACTACTACTTGAGAGTTGAACAGAGTTGCATGGTTTTTTCAGTTTTTATCCCTGGAGATAGTAATTCTGTTATGCTTAAAAGGTCTGTCGCTTTTTATTATCCAGTTAAAGTTAAATTTGCATGGGTAAGTCCCTGAATGTTTTCAGACTCCCTAGTTTTCACTACCTGTTACATTCAGTTTAACAGTGACTGCAAGTGTAATAGCTCCCAAGTTTATTAATTGAAGTTAGTATTTAAAATAATTTGTTCCCACAGGAATACGAACATATGCTTTCTTAATGAAGTTGCGCTTGCAAGGCGCGCTTCGGCTGTTAGTGATTTGACTAGAAAAACAATAACCTATTGAGTAGGTCTATGAGTCACTTGTCACATGAGCCAGCCTATTCTTCCATTTTGTCTCGGCTCTTTATGCATGTACTCGCCACTGTGTTCATCTCCCGTTTATGTAGCTGAGATTTGTCTCTGTGTCACATGTTCATGCCCTTTTGTGTTTTCCTCTGCAGGGTTTTGCTCTCCTAGTGTCCTGTGTGACTCCAGTAGCCCAATGTGTTATTCCTCGAAGTTTTACCAAGGTTTTTGTTTCAGTTGGAAGCATTTCTGTTATTTCTTTGTGCTTTTGTGAGTCATGCAGTCAACTTCCTTTGTGTGACCTAGTGCATAGTGTGGCACCCACGTGTGTGTGTTTTCCACGGTTACCATGGAGGACATGAAACTCGATTTCTGTCGTTTTGTGGGGAAGGCCAAGCCCCTAGTAAGTTTATGTCCCAGATAGCAGTAGATCCACACACTGTATTTAGTGTCAGGGATGAGAATGCATGAGAGAGGCCACTTGTGAAGATTGTGTGGGTGGTAATCACCCCAGTGGTTGATGAGCTAAATCTTGTAGAAAGCAAAATGAAAATTTATATACAGTACTGTACAGTATATGTAACATGGCAGGGGTTGGACTAAGATGATTAGGAAGGCCCAGAAAAATTACGGAGAAACAGCTTACATGAAGGCCTTCGAGATGAGAGACTGGAGAAAACTCTCTTCATGTTTAATCCTCTATAAGATGATTTATTAAATAGCTTTAGTTGATGGTGAAGAATGCAGATAAATGCAAAACATTCTTTTGCATTTTAAATGATCTTAGAGCTCTTAATATGGTAGCAGCATAAGGCTGACTAAATCTATAACTAAAAGAGAATTGAACAATTCAACAGATTCTGTTCTATATATGAGTCTGACCAACAAAGTTATTGAACTTGTTTCCCCCAAATTGAATTCTTACCCATGTTAGCCTGGCCTGTTGTGGCTTAACCTCAAGGAAGGCATGTCACCAAAGCCCAAAGCTTGTGTCATAATACTGTGTGATACTGAATTGTACAAGATTGTGGACTAGCAGTCTTTTTATGCAATACTTTTTGAAGCCATCAGCTTGTGTAGAACAAGCCTTCATAAAATACAGTATACAAGTCATTGAGAGGGCTGTCTTGCCTGAATGATTGAGTAACGGTATTAATAACAAAGAGGCCAGGTGAAACACGGACTGATTATTATGATGAAAAGTACAGATGGCATGAAAGAAAAGGTTTTCACTTTTTTTTTTTTTACGAGGTGATCCTTGCCTAACACAACATACTTGAGGTTTCTGCAAGAAACTTTTAACAGAGGAACACAAGGATGAAGAAGGGCCGGTCGAGAATACAAAAACAAGGAGAATGAAAGTGAAGTAAAAAAAAAAAATTAAGAACAAGCGACAGCAAAAACCACTGCAAGAAGGCTTACAAAAGGCAGAATAAATAGTGATACCAGGGAGGGATACAGAGAGAGAGACCAGAAGAATGTAAAATAGCCCTGCAATAATTGTATTCAAAGGAAAGAGTGATACACTACAATGTTGAAATTATAGAAGAATAAGATTACTTTAGCATGCTTTGAGAAGGTTGGAAAATGTGCTGGAGGAAATGCTGTGAAAAATTTTCATGAGTTTGGCACCATGCCAGGGATTTCAAAAACAGAAACAGTCTTTTTAATGAGAGAGACAAGAAAAGTACCACGGGAGAGGAAGAGGTAGCACATTTGTTGATCTTAGAGGGCATTTGGCAGAGTACCTAGACAGATAATTGAATGGTCATTAGGAATGCAGTTGGTACCAAAAGAGAGGCATTTTATAATGATGTTACTTTACCTTAACACCAGATTTAGTGATGAGAGTGGTATATGCACCAGAAGAATATGAGATCAGTGTTAGTGTCAATCAAGGATCAGCTCTGAACCTTTTGCTGTTTATCATAGTAATGGAAGAAGCTGCTATGGAATGGAGATACAGAGTTCTCTGGGAGTTGCTTTGTGCAAATGATCTACTGCAAACAGATCATGAAAAAAAAAACAGGTTGAAATGTTTAAAAGGTGGAAGAGTGGAATGGAGATATAACTGAAAATCAGCATAAACAAAACAAAGCTTGGTGACTGGAAAGGAGTTAAAGGAAAATGTACAATCATCAAAGTAACCATGTCATTGTTGTGGGAAGGTTCTGTAGGGTAAATTCTTCACTTTGTACAGAATGTAAGAAAATATACTTGGAGTAAGAGAGATTTTTCATGGTTAAAATGCATTACAAAAGCATAAGGGGAAGAGAGGGGAGTTCAGAACACTGTTGTGATAGTCTGTTACCTTGGGGGGACACTGGATGTGAAAACAGTAAGAGCATAGCTGCAGCATGGATGGAATAAGGAGGGAGAACTAGATTGCTGGAAAAAGCAAGCTTTCCATTAGTAGAGAGCAAAGGCTTATACTGCTATTTGCAGTACAATTATAATCGCACGGGGAAGGAATTGGGGGGGAATTTCAACATTCTAAGTTCATGCATTTTGAAAATGTATGACCCTAGAATGTTAAAATTTACGGCCTGAATACAATGGGGAATTGCATTATGAAAAGAATTGGTGGAGAGAGATGTTATTAAGAGGCAAAAAAAAATGACAGATCTCAAAGAATGAGTTGGTTTAGACATGTTAAGAAGGGATCAGGAACATTTGGTCAGAAAAAGCAGGGAATATCAAATCAGCAGTCCAAGAAATCATGGAGAGAGAGAGAATGTTTATGACTGTAATTTAGTTAGGGTATGTGGAACATGAAGGGTGATGTCTGCTGATTGACTAAGAGTGGACATATCTTAGATATGGGTAATATTCCTCTGTATACATTCCAGATGACTGTCAGAAAAACTTGTTCATGATGGTGCCTTACAGAAGCTCTATTTCAGCTAGGAATTTTGCTGCTGACATATTCCCTTGAGGTACCTGTATGTCTCTGTGCTTAGTAGCAGTTTTTTTTAACTATAAAACTAATTAAACTATTGAACATTGTTCATTTCATTGTTATCGCAAGTAAATTTGATAGGTTGTTAATGTTACTGTTAAACATTACAGTAATTTGTTGTAATTCTTAAAATTTGTCAGCAGTGGTTCATTGTCATTTTTTTTTTCTACTTCCAGCTGTTTAAGAGTTTTACAGTTCATTACATCTTTTGTATGTTTTCCTAATTTTTATTTGGAAACAATAGTTTATGAAAACTTCCCATGACTGCTATATGAATTGGATCCTTACATACTGTATTTAAAATTCAAGGTGCATAATTATGTTGCAAGTCACCAAAAGGGAAAACACTGGAAATGAGGAAATGTATGTGCATTAAGCACCTCCTAAGGCACAAAGTGTACATATAAAAGGTTTGTGATTGACCAAGTCAAAGTAACTGGTAAACTAAAATTTACACAAGTCTGTACTTGCCCATACTCCGATTCAAGAGGTAGTCTTAAGTGTAGCAATGTACCCAATTTGTTATTGATGGATACTTGTTTATGCCCTTCTGAGTGTAACTAGTTTGAAAATGGTTGTGAGGCTTTGTGATCAATTGTATTGTCTCAAATGGTTAACCATTACATACAGTACACTTCATGATGTAGATATTGTTGGCTAAGTACAGGTAGTGGTGGTTTTAGCTAGACTGATGTTCCACAGGTTACTGACCTGGGACTTCTGTTGTCTTCTGGACTAGCAAAATTGGAGATGAAGTGGCTGCTGACCTTCATGAGATCTGAAGCTAATCAGTATGTTGTATCATTAGGCTGAGACTGCATTAGTCTGTCATCTGCTTTGGTTAGCATTTACAGTACATGATTTTAATATTGGACAATACTTTCATTTTTGCTGTATCCAGCAATAATGGTATTAATACTTTTTTTTATTGTTTGACAGCTGCATCAGTGAATCTTACATTCCAGGAAACAAATTGCACAAATAGGTAGTTTATAAAATTAATTTAAACATCTTTAACCTGAAATTATGTTTTGTCACCTTCCATAAGAGTCATTATGATAGGGAACATCTACTCTTACCAGCATCTGCATTCTGTAGAGTTGCCACTTTCTTTTATTGCTTTGAGGTTGACTCATTTTTAAGAGGCCCTCAGATCTTAAACTGTCATGTTATTTTACATGAAATTTGTATGATTTTCCAACATCCTGATAACCACCAAACATGAAATAATACAGTATAATGAGACCACCAAGTTACATTTCCAAACTCACATATATATGGCATACCTTAATAATTGTCATTTGTTATTAAATGAGAGGTGAAAATTGAAGGGAGGTAACATTAAAGAATTAGACAACTTAGCAGGAAAAGACCAAAGGGGATAATTTATAAGTAAAAGGTAGAAACCACTCAAGAACCCTAGTGTCCTTCTGAGGCTGATTTTCCAGCTGCTGTGTTCTAAAGTTAATTTGTTGATATAACTTCTGTCATTATCATGACCATTTTTCTGTAAGTGTCTCTGTGCAGTTTCTCCTCTTTCCCTCATGGTCATTCTAGTCTTTGACAGCTTTTTTGGGTAGTCAATGGACCTTTTGGCCTGTTATGTATGAATGTTTGCACATTCAGTGTTGCATGATAAAACAGGCCAGTACATTCCATGTTATGGCATGTTGCATAAATGCAGGTACATTTTGCATAACAACTGCCAGGTTAATGGGTTTGTTTCAGTGAAATTTTTATCCATTTTGAAAAATCATTGATAGTAATGGTGGTTCTATTTCAGCTAGACCATAGTTTTTTTTTCTAATTTATTAACATGGATGGTATTCTTGTGACATACTTCTTTTATTTTTTGTGGCTCCTAAGTGTTTCAGTTTAAGTGACACTGAACTGAATAACTACAGTAAATCCTACTAACATAACTGAAATGTTGGAACAGCGTCCAGTCTGAGCTTAAATGATTCCTATCTCAAAACACTTAAATTAGACTAGAGAGGCCATAGCTAAGTGTGCAAATAGGGTAAGAGAGAATGATTATGTTTAAGGCAGAAAAGGAGTAAACATTCCTCTTTGGATCATTAGCATATGTTTGAAAGAAAAGCCTGATATACTTTACAATATTACTGATGATGAAAAGGGATGATGTTTGTGTTAGCACTGCCCCCCCTCCATTGCCCATTACTAGTTAGGTAGAGGTAGTCATTCTTACTTGTGGGTCATGGGAAAGTATGAAGAAAAGCATTTATTTCTTCACACTTTCATGCCAGTAATTTTAAAATATGAGAAGAGACAGTCCTCAGACAAAGTTAGACCATTGTTTAGACTTATGTTAATTAGCAACACAAATAAATTTCAATACATATACTATAAATTGTGATCTACAAACTAAAAATCATGAGATGACAAGAAAATAGTTTACTTGAAAGTATCCTGATATTTTCCACAATTGCATCATTTTATATTCATGTAAACTATAATGATTAAAATCAAGTATTTTATAAACAGTGGTGTACAGTTGTACAATTAGTTTTTTATTATGTTAATGGGATTACCACAACCTAAGTGATGTGCAGTTGTAGAATTTGTTTTAAAATACCATGTCAGAATGGTAAGGTTACTGCAAATTTTGATGTTAATGTAGATGGATTTTGCAGCTGCTGATGTTGAACAAGGCCAGATATTGTGCATGGCTTGTGGAGATTATGTCTATGACTCGGAGGTTGGGAGGATTGCCAAGGCTTGCCGTGAAAAATCCCGCCGATCGCTTGGTCTTGACACTGAATACAGGTCATGGCAGCCAGATGAAATGGAAATGACACTCTTGCAGACCCATCCGAAAAGGAGGAGACCAACTGCAAATTCAACTATTGGTATGATTTTTTACAGTGTATGGACACTGGTTTTTTTCAGATGACATGTGCATGTTAGATTACATATGACATTTAAATTTATAAGAGGGAGTTTTACATCATTTGCATTGAAAGACTTGCATTCTTTGCTTTTACAAGATTTTTCTTATAAACTTGAATTCTCTATTTGTATTATGAACCAGTCTTTTATATACTGTTTAGTAATTGTACACAGTGTGAGTTTTAAAAAGTTGATGCTTTATTTTTCATTGCAAAACTGAAGGGAAATACTATATAGAAAATACTGGTCATTGGAAAGAACTAATTGTAACCAATAAGATATTGAATTTTTCCTTTATCATTTGGCACAAATAGTGGCAAACTTCCTTCTTTACAGGTCTTCGAGGTTTAATCAATTTAGGAAATACTTGCTTTATGAGCTGCATAGTGCAGGCATTGACGCACACCCCTTTACTTAGAGACTATTTTCTCTCGGACAAGCATGTTTGCCAGTTCAACAATGATGCTTCACGTTGCTTGGTTTGCGAAATCTCCAGATTATTTCAAGAGGTATGTGTTTAACCAGTTTTTATATTTGATGCTGCCTGGTTTTTATTTCATTAAGCAGTGGTCTAGTAGTATATCAGTATTATCATTATTGAAAACAGTTACTCTTTCAATGGGATTGAGATGATACAAATTTTTCTAAATTTTGTGTTGTGTTACTCTCTTCAACAGGTAGATGATAACTAAAGAACATAGTAAAATATACTGGTGCTGCTGTTTATTAACTCTTATTACATACAATGCACACACAGGCAGTCATCTACAGAGGGAGTGAATAGAATACAAAGTTGTACAGGTATACATAGCAGTGAGGAGGTTTTAAGGTTAGCAGAAGTCTGGGCAGGTCAAATTGTCATTTGTCAGTTGTGGTACCATATTTTCTCAGTTTATAGCTCATATCTCAAGGCAGTGGGACCCTCTTGGTTATATTGATCAGGGAAGTTGGCAGGTTTCTGCTGGTGTGTCCTTCTCTGGTGTACTGTGGTGGTTATTTGTTTTATATCTCCATTTTTCTGGTTGGGCATTTGGTGCTGTTTGTTACAAACATTTCTTTCTTGTCTGTCTGTAGTTGGTGTTTGGCATCACTTCTATGTTCCTTCTTATATTATTTTATTTTTACTATGGGAATGGCACACTGTTCAAGTAATGGTATTTTGTTGCAGAATTCTTCAAGGATATGCAAGGCTTCGAGAATAAGCAGGTGTCGATGGTCTGGTGCCATGTTTATAATTTTCATGGCCTTAACTCTATCTCTTTCTGGTTGTCTTCAGTGCACATAATTGAAGTTATGGAATTTGGCATCTTTTACTAGATGACATTGGTAGGAACTTAGTGGATGTCATCCCAATGTATAAGTGGTGGTGTCCATCCATCAGGCATGTAAATTCATAATGACTGTAAGTTTCTACACCAAGTTTTTTATGATGATGTGGCTGGTTTTCATATTTTTATAGTTGATGATCAGCTGGATTTTTAACTTTTGGTTCCAGAGTGAAATTTGATTCTTTTCGTGGCCTTTTCATCTTCCAGGTGTTTTGATTGTACCATTTTTGCCCTTTGTTAGTTTTCACTGGTATGCCATTTACTGTAATTCTGCTTGCTGTTCTGCTGTTTAACTATTTTATTCAAGAAGCTGTAATTACTGAGTGTGTGAGCTGATGTCTTGATCTCCTTAGTACCGTCCCTCCAAGTGGAACAGTGCATAAAGCCCCTGCCTTAGTGGATTAAGCAAGTTCTCACACATACAAAAATCTGGCTCGGTGGATACTCTGTCTGTTGCACACTTGCTCACTACACTTGGAGTGACAGTACTAGAGAGATTGAGGTGACAACCCAAATATTCATCAATAATGGCTTCTTAAACAAAATGTATGAACAGCCAGCCAGATTTGCAATAATAACAAGAGACAAGAAGGAACATGGAAAATTGGTTGACACCACTCACCAACAAAAGAGAGGGTGAAATTGGGCAAATAACCATGCCCACACTGGAGTGAGCCATTACACCAGTGGGGCAACAACAGCAGAAACCCCCACCCTTCCCAATCAGTGCAACCGAGCCACTGAGAAGGCTTCAGTGCCTTTGGATGTGAGGCTTACAGCAAAAATATCCAACATCACAACTGAACAAAGACAATTCAACCTGCCTGGAATTTTACTAACCTTAAACCTGCTGTTCTGTTATATTCTATTCATTCTCTCTGTAGATAACCACCTGTGTGTGTGCGTCAAAATACAAGCATTAATAAATCAGAAATGACAGCAGTATATTTTCTCATGTCTGATGAGGAAAATACAGTTAGAATAGTATAGAAGACCTTGTAAGCTGAATGCTGTGGAAACCAATTGTTTTCACTGACATTGTCCTTAAAGAGGGACTTCTCTATTATTATTATTATTATTATTATTATTATTATTATTATTATATTATATTATATTATTATTATTATTATTATTATTATTACAATGTTAAATCAGTTCACTAAGGTAATGATTTAATGTGTTTTCATTTTTCTATTGGGTGTTTGTTATGCATATTCTGTTATGTCCAATCTGTCTGCTTAGTAGGGTTTTCCTCTGTTCCATATCTGGATTGCGTGAAGAAACCTGTTAGGAGAGTAATCATGAGTTTTTTCATGTACAGCAGTACTAATTTTCTGCAGTGAGATGTCTCAAATTATGTTGAACTTTCTTACAGTGTTTATCAGATATTGGTTGACATAACCTGCCAACATGACTGAATGAAAACTAAACATTTGAGAAATCTAATATTTGCCAGAATTAATGATAATTTCTTTTTTCATAGTTTTACAGTGGTAACAAAGCGCCTTTAATTCTCCATAAACTACTTCACCTTATCTGGACGCATGCAAGACACTTGGCAGGTTACGAGCAGCAGGATGCACACGAGTTTTTTATTGCTGCCCTTGATGTGTTACATCGTCATTGTCAGGTAATCTTTTTATTTTTCTTGTGAACACAAATGTTGTGGTCATCTGTTTGAATTGGATACTGCATTATGGCAGATCATTTCAGGTTTCATAACTTTTTGTAGTGAATGTGTTATTGTTATGATTATTTCGACTTGGTTGCATAAGACCATCGAGTTTTATTTCATATTTTTTTAAGTTGGAGGATGAGTGTTTCGCCTTTTATCATGTCTTCTTGCTATTGCTTCAGTCATTTAAATCCTTATTTTATTATGCGTTACACTACAGTTGACAAAAAAATGATTATATTTTTTTTACTGAAATTCATTTTCATTTAGATACCAATCTAGCACTTCACTTATTACCATTTTTTTTTACTGAAATTCATTTAAATTTAGATACCAATACAACACTTTAGTTATTACAGTTATTTTTTTTTTTACTGAAATTCATTTTCATTTAGATACCAATCCAACACTTTACTTATTACCATTTTTTTTTTTTTTACTGATATTCATTTATGTTTAGAGACCAATCCAACACTTTACTTATTACAGTTATTTTTTTTACTGAAATTCATTTTCATTTAGTTACCAATCCAACACTTTACTTATTACAGTTATTTTTTTTTACTGAAATTCATTTTCATTTAGATACCAATCCAACACTTTACTTACTACCATACTGCTCTCGAGACATTATTCATGCTAACTCTTAATTCTGTGGTAAACTGTTGTTGATAAATGTGTTTTCTAACAAGTTGTTATCATGTTGTCTTTGTATGATTGTTGCTTATTCACAGAATTTAAATTTATTTTTATCTTTTCTCTGGAAAGAAGACAAGGAGAAAATTTATTGCAAAGCAAATTACTTTTGCCTGATGGTCTCACTTTTTTTTTTTTTTTTCAGGGTAATCCTCCATCCAATGGAGATTCCACACACACATGTTCCTGTATTATAGACCAAATTTTTACTGGCGGATTGCAGTCTGATGTTGTATGCCAAGCATGCAAGTGAGTACTTAATTAGCTCGATCTCTAAATCTTTTGTACTTTGATAAGATGGTACTTTAAGAAAGGCCATCATATTACGAGATTGTGACAAAGATTGTGACAAAAGTTTAGTATTGCAATGAGTAGGATAACACCAGACTTTGCCATTTTTATAGTGTATTAAGTATGCAAAAGCCAAAGGGACTGCTAACCTTCGGTACCATTTACTTTATTCCACATGAGACACACTTGCAGTGATATCTCCATATTTGTTCTGTGGAGTTAAGAATAAAACTAGATCATATAGGTGATGTAATTGTTTTGGTTTTTTTAATGGCTCAACCTGACTGATGCCATAAGCATGGCTGATTATGAAAACTGCAGTAGTATGACAGTCAAATTACACTCTATTGCTTAAAGTTACTGGGTAAGAAAATAAACCATCGCCAGCATTGCTTATGATTTTGGAAGTTGCTAAAAAACTTATATAACCATGAGAACCTTTCCCCAAATGAAACACAATAAACCTAAAGAGTCACAAATAAGTTCATTTGATGCTAGATATATAATTCAGATGTGTACACTAAATTCAGATATATACGCTACAGTAGTCCTGTAATACTGTATACCAGATTACTTCATGCCAATCATCTGCATCCCATTAACCTTGAGATTAAAGTCGATACAAAATATGAATGCCCAAGCAAGAGTTAATTTTGGGGAAGGATGAAATTAAATTGCAATACAGTACTATAAAATCCAAACACAACCTGAATTATTGCGTACTTGTGAAAGAAACTCCACAAGTCCACCTGCTGGATATTGGTATCTCTCAGCCACAAGAACTAAATAGTGAATAAGCCCATATTGTTTTTAACATATACTGCTCTGCTAGACCAGAGGTGTATATCTGACTCAAAGGCTGGCATGATGTATTTGTTTTTAAGTGCTGTAAAAATTGGTCCAAACAATTGTGTAAGTTGGATATCTTGGTAGCAAAACGTGAAACGGGACACAAGAAGTAAACAAATGAAAAGCAATGTAATTTCAGTACACCATACCAGGCCTAATGTTGGCAATTGCAACCCTCCTATCCCTATGGATCAGTACTTACTGTTCATCAGTGCAGCAAACTGGCAAATATTTCTGTGTCTGCTGAAGACAGCAAAATTACAGGTTTCTTGTGAAGTACATGCCAGTTTTATAAGAATGAAAGGAATAGTCTTATCAGCCTTGCAAGTATTGTAAGAATGAATAGTAGTAATTAATCACCCTTCAAGTTTGGAATAGGGAAATTTGTTCTTTTGCAAATCTCCTTTAGATTTATATACCAAACTGATAGCTAATTCTTGAGGTTTACTAATAACTGATGCTTGATTTATCAGGTTAAGAACCTCAAGAGCTATTGGTACTATATTTGGCAGTACTGTACTATTTGATGTGAATAAAAAATGTTAAAAAATTGTTTCTAGTAAAAACTGATATTTTTATGAAATACAACAGAACTCAGGACCTCGACGCTAATCTGTTTAGAAGAAGCGTCAAGATGCGATGCAGTCAAGATCCGAATAAATTTTTCCCATAAGAAATAGCTGAAAATGGATTAATCTGTTCTGGATTGCCAGGTTATTACCCTAACCTTGCCTATTTATACAAAACATTACACAAAAATTACAGTTAAATAAGTTCAGAGTTAAATAACATAATTTAAACAAGAAACAAAATATTAAAAAGTTTTTAACATTGATGACGATCTGGACCTGTGGACATGGATGTGGGGAGGATGTATGGAGAGAGTCTTTGTTAGGAAGGGGAATCCCCTTCCATAAAAACAACTGTTTTCTATATGGGTTAACTAAATTACCATCAACAATATCAGTAACACTGTTAACCAGTTCCTTATCACGATGATTCTTTTCAAAATACTCTTGGACTTTCTCCCAGTGAAGAAGCATTTCTAAGATTTCTGAAGAAGTTCACTCCCTCTTGCTTTCCTCCTCTTCAGACATCTCCTCAGCCAAAATCTTCTGCTGCTGCTCTTGAAGTTCTTGGAGTTCCTCTGTTGTGAGTTCAGTGCTGTGTTCTTCAACCAATTCCTCAACGTCATCAGCACTGACCTCCAGCCCATGGACTTGGCCACAGAATCAATTTCGTCAACATCTGGGTCAGGGAGAAGAAAGGCCTCGGCTTCAGGCCAAAGGTTTCTCTAAGCTGCTCTTAGAGTCCTCTTAGAGGCATCAGCCCATGCTTTGTTTATTAGCCTAACACAACTCAAAATATGGAAATGTTCCTTCCAGAATTTGGCCAAGATTAGGCTGGTTTTACTGGTCACTTCGAAATGCGTATGGAACAGTGCCTTAGAAAACAGTTTTTTGAAATTAGAAATGACCTGCTGGTCCATGGGCTGTGTTAGTGAGGTGGTTCTGGTTGACAAAAATTTTATTTTTAGCCAGCTAAATTCGTCTGCTAATTCATATTCCACGTCTTGGGGGTGGGCAGGGGCATTGTCTAAAATGAGAATTGCCTTGAGTGGCAAATGTTTTCCTCAGGGTATTTTTTTTACACTGGAGGGCAGACACTTCACAAATCCACTCCCTAAAAATTTGCCTTGTTACCCAAGCTTTAGCATTTGATTTCCACAAAGCATTGAACTTGGCTTTATTTTTAAATCACCACTAGCATTTGCACACAGTAACAAAGTTAGTGTATCATTTATTGGTTTGTTGTGTGGCAGTTTCTTTAACTCTTCAGTAACATAGGCCCTGTGTGGCATTTTCTTCCAAAAGTGTCCTGTCTCATCACAAAGATTTGATTTGGCATAAAGCCACTTTCATCAACAAATTGCTGAAACTCTTTCACATACTTTTTGGCAACATTTTGATCAGCACTCGCTGCCTCCCCATGCCTTACAACACTATGAATGTCACTTCTTTTCTTAAACATATCAAACCATCCCCTACCAGCCACAAACTCATGCTTGGTACTACTTGATCCAGGTTTGTTTTTCATAAGATCAGCATGCAAGGTTCAAGCCTAAGCGCAGATCATAGTCAAACACTGTCACCAGCAATCTTGTTTTTCGTTTATCCACACTAACAACAATTTTTCTAATTCATCTATTATGGGAGGCCTCTGTTTTGTCAAACTCTTAACCCCCTTAGCAACACTAGCAGTTTTTATTGCCTCTTTATGCTTTAATAATGTACTTGTGGTGGATCTCGGCAGGCTAAACTGAGACACTAAAGCAGTCACTTGAATGCCTCTTTCATACTTTTCAATAATCTCTTTTTAAGTTCAGTTGTGTTTCTTACCATTTTTCTTTTCTGCTTGTCTGCAATGGCTTTCTTGGGACCCATGTTTTTATATAAAAAAAAAAAAAAAAACTATACAAAAACAATCGGAGAACAGCTGAGCGAGGTTTAAACAATGCATAGGAACAACGCCAACTGGCGCCGACTGACTGAGACACAAAACACTTTTACAAAAATCACATGGTTTATTGGGTCGGATTTCATTTTTTGTTCAGGCTCCGATGAAAAATGTACCTGACATTTTGTGTCAAAATCCGGTTACGTTGAGTTCTGATACAGTCGAGGACTGGGGTTCTACTGTATAGAGACTATGGCAAATTAAAACTGATATTTTGTGGAAGCTCTGTTGGATGATACTGTAGGTGGTAAAGTTAAGCACATCAGGTTTTATCAGGTGGCGGGGAAACTTTTGTAAATAGGTGAAATGCTTTTCCTGACATTTGATACATAATGCTGTTGTTGCTCATAATAACATATTTGTCTGTTACGAACTCAGAGATATAACTGCAAAATAAACTGGCTCTACAAATACATGTAATAAATAGTGTATAGTATAGCCTAGCTAAAATGTAGCCTATCACAGAATTTGTGCCTGATTCTTCCTGAGATGTAAAAACACAAAACTCATTTACTATAAAAAAAAATACTACAAATAAACATCAGAATGTTTCTTTTTCAGCATAAATCTGGAACAGTTTCTATTGATATTTATGTAATACAGTTCTGTATTGGACTTAATACGGTAATCTAGAAGTCTGGAACAGTTTCTATTGATATTTATTTAATACAGTTCTGTATTGGACTTAATACAGTAATCTAGTGTTATATATATGTAAGTGTAGTACAGATATTTTACAGTCTATATATGTACAGTATGTGTGTATATGTACAGAGATACATTGTGTTAGTGTAATACAGATACATTATGTTTGGGTAAACAATGCACACACTGTGCCCCCCTCCCCTCCATCAGGAAGGTTTAGTCTTCTCTGCAATGGAAGTTGGGAGCCATGTTGTCTGTTGCCATTGCCTTCTAGGCAACATCACTGATTTTACCTTCACTGAAATTATTTGATGATGAGAAGGAAAAGTTTAGGAGGTTGTAGGTTTGGGAAAGAAAGCACTGACTTTTCGTCCTCTCTCGGAAAGTCAATGCTACAAGTCAACTTGTAGTCAGTTGTTGTTTTGAGGCGACAGGACATAACATTTTACTTTTCTCAAGACAAGTTTCATCTGAGAGACTTCAGCTCTAGAATAGTCCAGTTACAGATACCTATTTACTCTTTTTGAATAGAAGGGTAGTGGTGGTGGTAGGAAGGAAATGAATCGACAGTCAGGAGACTTTAATCACCTTTGCAGTCTCCTTCAACCCCCCTGTGGGTTCAAAAGGAATTGTGGCCAAGCCTTTTGGGGCAGCCACACCATCTGTGGTGTTGGGAGACACCCTCCTCCAGGCAAACTGAGTCAAGGTGCTCAGATTACTTCCTGTAGGAAGGGCAGGGGGGTCTTCCAGCCTTTAGTCCTACCACCCCAGCCTTGGCTAGGAAGGTAGGTAAGCGGGAAGAAAAAATGAGGGGGTTGCTGTGGTTGGCAACACCCCTCTCCAGGTGCAAAGAGTAGGGGATTGCTTGTTATGCCATTAGGCAGTGTGGCAGAGACATGGGGCAGAGCCCTAGTTTGTCTGTGTCCTTCAGGATGGGTACAGGATACCCTTCAAGGACCATGCCACTCTTCCTCCCCAGTCTCAGGTATTGGTATTGATTCCGGTCTGTCAGCAGAGGTGAAAAGAATTTTGGGTAAGAACATGTTGGAAGTCATAGATGACTAGTCTCCATGGTTTTACATTAGCCTTTTCTCTGGTAAAGGCAACTGGTGGCTGAAGACTGATCATCATTCTCTATCTGTTGATCAAGTTTCTTCCAGCTTTAAGTTGGAAACAACTTAAAGCTCATCAAAAAGGGCAGCTTCATGCTTTCTGTAGATTCAAAGGACTCATTGGAAGAACCTCCACTTTATCTCCCATGGAACTCTTTACCAGTTCAAAGCTCTGTGCCCCAGACTGGCATCAACCTACCTGTAGGGGGACAGTGCTGTCAGTCCACCTCACATGGTGCAATGGACCTTTGACTGGGAGCTCACACTCTTTGTGCTAGCCTTAGCTCAGTGAAGTGTATTGGCAAGTTCACAGAGTTTTATGTGGTCTGACACTTGGAGGGTTAGGAATCTCTTGATCTTGTTTGTTTGTGGCAAAAAATCAGAACATGTTTGTTTCTGACAGATATAAGAGCATCTAAGTTCCCTTTTAAGACTCTGTTGGTGGTCACCAGGACAAGGTGCTTTTATGCTTAGTGCAAGCCATAAGGTACTATCTAGGAAGGACCCAACCTCTTTGGCCAGTGTGGGTGCTCCATGCAGTAATCAGACAAGTTTTCAACTATTGTGAAGTCTACATTTGTAGTTTGGGTGAAAGCTCACAAAGTCAAGGGGTGGGACCACCCCTGGCATTTTGGGTCAATGTTGTGGTGTCACACATAATGAGGACCAGTTCTTAGAAACATCAGACTTCCTTTACCTTACTTTACCAGAGGGATGTTGCACACAAGTCCCTGCACCACATCTCCATGTAGTTATCCAAGCTCTTCTCAGACAAAAAAAGTACAGCAGCATGCCTGAATACGTGGTGAGCTTAAGTCTGGGGTGAATGGTAGAGTGGCTGGTCTTCTGTCCTGCTAGGGCTCAGGGCCGTATAAGCCCTGTCATCCCTATGCCAGATCAAGTAGGTGGTTACTGGAGTCATTGATCCCCTGCTCAGTATCATGAAATTCCTGTGTGGAGATTCAACTTGCCAGTCAGTTGAGAGACAACCTCTCACTTGAGGGGTGAGTCTCATATTAAATGTGATGGTTGGTATTCCCATAGGAAGGAAATATAATTTTTAAATAGTTTGTATTTTTCCCCGAGTAAACAAACCAGAGCCTTTTATTATCTCACCTCAACCAACCCACTTAGTCCCTGATGCCAAAGGAAAAGTGCTTGGTGACAGCAGGCGATTGGTAATTCCACCATCCTACCAGTAGTTAACTATCTTGTTTCTAGATATCAAAGACCACTTCCAGCTCAGGATAAGGAAAATACTTACTTTATAAAAGTCTCTGGTTTGGATACCTAGGAAAAATACAAATTACTTTTAAAAATATATTTTTACTGTTTTATTATAGTTGCTATAATACTTGATACAAGCCATGTTTTGGGTGAAGGTTTCAATATTTTTAATTCAAACCTGGCAATTTGCTGCTTACATTTCAAAGAAATGGCAAGGTTCAACCTTCCAACTAAAGAGGAATACAGGTAACAAGTGATTAAAGGAGTTGTGATCAAACAAACCCATTGTTTATAACAGGAAAATATTTTTGTACAGACCTATTAATCTTATGGTGAGTGCCCTCCCAGCCCCATGAATACACTCTTTCATGCCATGAAAAGTGAGGCTAAAGCATCTACAATAATAGTAAGGCACCAGTACCAGTAAGTATGGATATTGGAGGATTATTTCATCTTGATTTATGCAAGCAGGGTGTGACTGGGGGTTTCCATGACCATAGATTATCACTAGTATTATCAAGTTTAACAAGTTTAACAAAACCACTTTGTTGCAATTCAAGAATCTCAAGGCTCGCCAGAAGGAAATTTTTTTTAAATGGTGTGAAAAGTGGAAATTGGAACATTAGGTGGGAAGGGAGCAAAGGGATTGGATGAAAAGTTAAAGGCAGAACGGGAGATTATAGCTGGGACAGGGATTGTTACAGGGTCATTCCCCTTATGGTGAACTCATATCGCAGCCATAGAAACAAGGTAGTATATGATCAGTGTCTTTTTATGAAAAAACTTTTTTTTATAAAAACTGTTTTAGTGATGCTAAAAATGGAATGGCTGTGTTGAAATGCACCCTTAGTTGATATTAATCAAGTCCTTTTAGTAACATTTAAGAACTCATTGATATTATTTCTCTTACAGCGGAGTTTCAACTACAATTGATCCTTTTTGGGATATATCTCTGGACCTTGGGCCATGTCCATACAGCAGCAGTAAATCAGAGAAGAGTGTTCCAACCTCTCTTACGGACTGCTTAGAACGGTTCACTAGGCCGGAACATCTAGGTAATTCCAAATTCCTAGAGTTGGTTTAATATAATCAGTGGTTTCCTTGATGCTCAAATAATAGTCTAATTATAAAGTAGCTAATCATCCATTTCCTTCTACTTGCTAGTCATAAACACAAACAATTTCATTAACAGCAAATTGTATAAAGGTTGTTAATTTTCTACAGTGACTCCTATGGATGATGTGTTGTAATTTTAGTGCTGTATTTAGGCTATGAACTATAAGTTGTACTGTTTAATGGAGATTGTTAGGTTAGAACTGAGTGTAAATGCTCTGGGATAATAGTTTTTATATTCAGCTGACAAATTTCTCTCTCTGAGCTGGCCCAAAGAATTTGATATTAATAATAATGTTTAGATTTTACATATTAAATAACTATTATTTTAATGGGGTCAGTTGAAATGATGCAGATTCTGATGAAATTTCTTTGATGTTTCCAAAACTTGACATTTGTTTGTTGGTTTTATTTTGGGTGTTTATATAAATGTTTGACTGTTAGTGTTACTCTAGTCTGTACATAAAAGGATTAGGTTTTGTGGACCCTTCATCAAATAACCATGGCTCAAACAAAGTGACCAATTCTAAAAGGCATCAAAATTATGTGTACAGTATACCATTCATTATTGTATGAATAATTCCACATTCTAACATTGGGCTTGATCTGTTTTAATTTGTTACTCATGCTCATTATCCATTATATTCTGCCATTCATTGATTATAATGGGTTTTAGAGATGTTATTTAATTACTGAAAATATGTGTGTGATCTTAATGCATAGGAAATGCTATACGCAATCCAATAGATATGATGCAGGCCAATTTTATAAATATCACACTGAATTAAATCACTACTTCATTGGCTGAAGAACAGCATTACAACCAATTATTTTATTTATTTTTATAGTACTGTAATAATATTCATTCAGTAAAGAATTAATTTTATTTCCTCTGTTATACATCTTAGTTTAGGTGGGGGGGGGATTGTAAAAAATTCCTTATGTTTTGAGATATTTAGGATTATGATCTTTAGAACATTATGCAGATTAGCAGATTTTTTATCCAGGTATTAGGTCTCTTGATAACACTGCATAAATTTGATGAGTTGCATTTTAAATTGTGCTCTTCTCTCCTCTCTCCAGGAAGTAGCGCAAAAATAAAATGTAGCAGTTGTCAAAGCTATCAGGAATCAACAAAGCAGTTAACAATGAAAAAACTTCCAATAGTTTGTAGTTTCCATTTAAAGGTAAGTGTATTGGACAATCTGAATGTTGTCAGTGATTCATAGTTTATGTTGATATCTTCGTTATGAAAATGGCAGATGCCATTTGAAAACTGTTGAATGTGTTGAATGTTGTACTGTTAATTGATGGATATGAAACTGTCAAGAGATTACTTTGAATTTAAAAAAAAATGGTTTTAGATGTAACTGTAGGCTCCTTTCTTGTAGCCAACCCTTCAGATGGAGTTTCAAGAGGTAGCCAGGTGTCGATGATGTAGATAGGCTTATATGAGGCACGTTTACTACTTCAAAGAATTTTTGTAATACTGAACATATGAAAACCCTTTTAAAAAAAGGAAATGAAAAGAAAACCTTGTTTTGAAACGGTTTTTTTTTTGGCTAACAAGAATTCATGCCATTGAAATAATTGTCTTTTAAAAACTCCACATCCCATCCTTTATTTGGAAGATGTGCAGCAACAATTAGTGTGTACATATTATAATTAATGTAAACTTTTCTTTGTATTTTCAGAGGTTTGAGCATAGCAACAGGTTACATAAGAAAATTTCAACATTTATATCTTTCCCAGAACATTTAGATATGACTCCTTTTATGTCAAATAGAAGAAATAACAACAACAATCACAATGGAGTCACAACACATCCTACTGACATAAATAATAGGTGAGTAAACATCTTTCTTGCTGCTGAGTTACTATTGATAATAATGGAATAAATTTCCTTTTTGTTGATTGGAGTATCTATACTAATAGTTTTAGGGTATATCTCTCATAACAGTTGAGTAATTGGACATTGGTATTTTGTCATTAAACTTGGAAATTCACAATTTTGGATTTGATCAGCTGGTTTAATTAACTGGGAGTTTAAATTCAAGATGCCTTTTAGGTAATTTGTTAACCATGATTTAAGGTCTCATTGTATGTCACTACTTCATACATATTTGTTCCAGGTACTCACTTTTTGCAGTTGTTAATCACGTAGGCAATTTAGATGCTGGGCATTACACAGCGTATGTCCGGCAGCATCGCGATCAGTGGTACAAGTGTGATGACCACATGATAACCCGAGCCACTATCCAGGATGTTTTGCAGAGTGAGGGGTAAGATTACCAGTTTATTTATGACCTTAAATTCGTTTATGTTACAGACAAGATTATTTTATCTTGAAAGGTATATCAAGTAAAGGTGAAGATCAAGGTATAGAACATGTCACTGTAATAAAGCCTCAGCAATTTTAAGGATGGCCTTGCCCACCAACCAACAGAGTTCACTATGACCAAAAGATAATCTCTGGAACTATTCCACTGTCTGACTGTTTGCATTTAGATCACAGTATTCCTTCATTAATCCTGTTGTAAATGTATCCTGCCAAGCCAGGAAGAAACATCAGCCTTACTTATGTGAACATTTTCCTGTATATTTTACATTTACATGTACAGTATACTCTATTTAGCAAAGGAAAAGGATACCCAAATGTGTCTCCACCCTACAGAAGTAAGAATTACAGGGTAAATATCAGGCAACACTAAAATGACCTATGCACTGCATGAGAAAGTACTAAGAAATTGAGGTGGTGAAATAAAAATTAAGCTTATGGAGCCATAGTATATGAAGCTGGCACGAAGAGGGTCTTCTCCATTTTTGTTTGTACTATGCATAAAGCTTATAGAAGGGTCTTGGATTTCTGAGCATTTAATGTAGGTCAAGCTTTGATGTTCTGTGGCATGGAGTTTCTATTATGCCTTAAAAGATTTTCCATTTACTGTGAGTTTTTCTGAACATATCCCCATAGTGAGTAGAGGAGCATCTTTATTAAATTTACAAAAACTGTAGTTTATTAGGAATGGAATGAAATATAAAATTTAGGCTAAGTGCTGGGATCTGTGAGGTCATTCAGTGTTAAAGAAAATTTAGAGTAAAAAGGTTTTAGCGTTTAAAGGAAATTGAGAGTAAAAAGGTTTTAATGTGTAACAGGAGGAAAACCTCGCAGTTGCACTATGAAACAGTTGTTAGGTGGACAGCAAGGTGGAAGGAAGATGATGTGAGTGGAAGTATAGTACTTAAAAGGAGTGAAAGGGACGCTGCAAAGACCCTTAAGTAATGACTACAGTGCAACGCATGAGGTGCACTGATGGTACTAACCCCCAGTGGGTTGCAGTTCTTTAGATAAAATTTAAATTTTACTATTAAAGACAAACCCTATGGGCCAGCCCTATGTGAGCATTTTAACTCTGTGGCATCATTAAACTTCCTAGAGTTAATAATGGGAAGTGAGTGTTATCAAGTCTTAACCAACATATTAAATGACAGACAGTATAGTGCACCAGTGACAATGGCATTTGTGTTGCCAATATTAATTGGCTATCAGTAAATTAATATGTTTAAAGTTTGGACATGTATTAATTAATCCATCTAAGAATTAGATACCAATTTAAAATAGGATTACTTGATAGCCACCTTTCAAGGTCCTGCTTCTGCTTGGAAAGGTAGTGCAAAATTGACAGATAAAATATTTTGTGATGATCTTAGTTGTAACCAACAGCATATCATAGTATGAAGAGCCACATCGCTGGGTGAATTTCTGCATAATTTCCAGCATTTCTGGGAGTGCCATAAAAGCACTTGAAAATTACTGTCCAGAAATTTCCTTGTCTGTCAGTTAAACTCTCCATACAAATACAGGCAGTCCCCGGTTAGTGGCGATCTGGTTTTATGGCGCTTGTCTAGTGACAAAAATCGGCAATTTTTGGCGCCAAAAGTCATCGATTTCTGCTTAACAGCGTTGATAATTGGGTATTGGCGCTGATACACATCTAACAGAGGTGCCAATACCCAATTATCGATAAACCCCGAAAATTGCCGACAAAGCGCCGAAATTATTGCCTAATTTCGGTTAGTGGCGATTTTCAGTTATCACATTATTAGAACGGAACCCTGCCGTTAACCGGGGACTGCCTGTATGTGAAACTTGTATGGATACTGAACTTTGTTGGATCCTTATGCATGTAGATACTAAAGGAGAAAGGTGATCTTTCAAATAAAACATGAAACTCTAAGAATATTTACTCTTTCTAGAAACTATTAAGCACCACAAGTAATTCTGTATAGGCACAATGCACTAACTTTTACTATTGGTGCCCTCTTCTCACCTTTTCTATTTGGTACAAATCTGGTGTGCAGACAGAATTAAGGAATTAAGCATTTGACAGAAGAAATGGAACATTCCAGGCAGACTGGGAACAATCCAAGCAGTTAGGTTGTCTTTCCCATTACTGACTATTGCTTTGCTGGCACTATTATTCACTTGTAACTTGGGATAGGAGCATGAATAAACAAAAATATGGTGTTTGTAGCTATGGAACATGAATTATTATTAGTTATTATCAAGTCCCTTTTCAGTAGACCAATAAGAAAGAATTAAGCTTCATTTAGTTTTTAAAATTGAGAATAGTAAGGTTTTTGCCACTGAAAGAAGGGAATGTTTAAAGCTGTGTTAATAAAGGATTCAGATATATCATTGTTAAAGTAATGTAAGTTTTTAAGACTGAAAATAAAAAAAAATGTTTTGTATGAAGAATTCCCATTTGCAAATTCAGATAATTTTATTTTATCAGGTACGTACTTTCAAATGTTTTGCTTGAAGAAAGAATTCCCATCTGCAAGTTCAAAAACAATTTTGTTTTTTTCAGGTACCTACTCTTTTATCACAAGCAGATTCTGGAGTATGATTGAAAAAATTTGTATCAGTTCCACATTGAGTTTCATGATTATTCTTTTCTGTAATCTCAACTGACTTTCAAAGCCTGATTATCATGCTCTGACAGAGAAAATAAAATGCCAGGAGTCAGTGTTCTGACAGAGCAGCTCACTCGGTCAAATTGACGTTTGGTGCAAACAGATGGGCAAGTCTGTTTATGACAAAGAAACTTCATCTACGTCTAGCAGTGGCTCATCATCCTTTGAATGACCGTAGCAGTTGTGTGGGAGTCTCAAGTGCATATTGAGAGTGAAATGTAATTGCAAAGAGCTAAACCTTTGCAGTAAGAAATAGCAGGGTTTTGCAGTGTCCGGTTACAGCTGATATTTATTATTTAGTGTAATTAGTGCTTTATACCCCATTTCATTTTGCCATTCATGCTCTGAAAGGTGAATAGGTGTGAATTTAATCTAGTCCGTTGCCTCTAATTTTACATTTGGGTCCAGAATCAGTGGAAAACAAGATAAAGTAAAATCTTTGAAATATTTACAGTAGTTAATGAAATGGTTCAGAATATTTTCATGTGGTAATTTACAGCAGAAATATTGAGGTCTGTGTGTACTTTTTCATTTAAGTAGCACTTGTCAGAGTATTATATCCATTTACTGAGTTTGACATAAAATTTAAAGTAAATGCAGTGGCTTATGTGGGGGTCAGATCATATGCATAACATAGAAAAGTGGATATTTGAGTTACCTTGGACGGGTATCTAACTGGGATGGAACACTTGTGGTTCCTGGTGTCGGTTGTGGGAACAGGATCTAATAATTAATAATTCTTCTTGGGGTCAAGAAGCTTCATACGTAGTAATATTCTCTCATTTAATTTTTCTACCAAACATTTTGTTTGTTTTTGAGCCTATGGCTTTTTCATTAGGAGAATATTGATTTCATAAGTTTCATTCATAGGGCTGTGTAATAATCATTTGATTCTTAATGGATTGAGATATTTAATACACAAACAGTATTATGGGCATTTTTTTTTTATTATTATAATTGTATGTATCTTTAATTGTCATGTCTAATGTTGGGAATATATTCTGCATGTTCATGTGTATGGGACTACTTAAAAAAGTGAAGTAAATCTTCAGGAACTAAGCCAAAGTTAAAAATTTTGGAGAGAGAGAGAGAAAAAAAGGATGGAGAATGTGTGTATACATGGATGGATGAATGCTGGCATGTTTGACAAGAGCACTCTTGAATTAAGCCCATTTTCAATCAAATGTACATCAATAGGGTAATCAATATATAGTATTCCTCTCTTCCTCTGCTGTGACTTGGTGGTTCATATGTTAGTCACTTGTCAAAAGTCGTCAGTGTGTGGATTGTCTGGCCTGATTTGTCCCTTGTAGTCTATTTTTTATTTTATTGATATTGAAAGGCCGAGACATTTTATAATTGGTTGTAAACAGTGGTCCATGTTTTTATTATGTTCATTACTTAAGGTTAAAGGAAGGTCATGAAGAATAGTTGCTATTTTACAACTTGATTTAAAAGTTTTGTTGATGCTGCAGAGTGAAAGTCGCAAGACTTAGTTGGTAATAGTCATGCTTCGGATGAACTTTGGCAAGTCAATAGACATTTCAGGCTAATTCTTGCTGTTGAAGAAGCATCACTTTCTGATAAAGTGGAGGGACTGCACCAGAGTTGCCTCCCCTAACATACCTCAAGTCCGCCACGTCATTATTTTGCCAATATATGGGTGCGAATAAATCTTGTAGATCTATAGGGTATCATATTGTGCAATTCTTTAGAAGTATAAGTAGGCTTTTGTACTCTTTTTGTAAATGCCTATAGTATCTTGTGCACAGGCAGATTTTAGACTGTTGGGTGCTGTTTAATGTCATTCAACATGGCAGAAATTCTTCTACAAGAACTTTAGACTTTGTATTTTTGGGAAAATGGATGTGAATTACACTCATTCTTACCTACGTTTTTGAAAGCTCCATTGCCATTATTTAGTAAGTTTGTCATAAATTAACAGTAGCAAGTATCATCGTGTAGCGTGAAAGTTACTTCAATAACCAGGTATGCAAGACATGCAGTGTGTGTTAGGATGTAGTTACGAAAAATTTTCTTCAGATTTTTACATTGCTGAGGTTTGTGTGTGTTAATCCTGGAGCAGATGTACGGAAATATTGTAGGGTACTTACTACTAGTTTTTTTTTACAGGATTCAAAGTTTTTAAATTTGTCATACCAGTTTTATATACTTTTGACCACAAAATTATAGAAATGGAAAAAAATATAGCCAACTAAGAAGCTGTTGCATATCTGTATGACATGGATTCTTTGTGTTTGCCACAGAAATGGTTATTTTGTAAATAACACAGGTGGTGTTAAGTGTATCTGGTTTTTAATCGTAAGGAATGGTTGGAGTTTTCCTAAAATTTTTATCAAAGCCGCTAAAGATGGTCTTGCTAATGAAATGGGAAAGTGTAAGTTTGGCATGGTACATGATGTGCCAAAAAGTATCAAGCCAGTCTTTGTTTTCTATTTATAATTTTTGTAATAGACATTGCAGATCTAAAAAGACCCAGTGTGTTGTCAGTATTAATGGTTTTGGAATAATATATCCATGTGCAATACAGATGTGTTCTTTGCAGATATTGTAAGAACATTCCACAACAAATGCAAGAGTTAGGTATTGTAATTAGTCCTTGCTTTTTTCAATATCATAATATCATCCAATCAGAAAGCTTTTATGTACATTCTTAAGATTGTGTTATTTATGACTACAGCTTCATCCTGCATGAACGGGTTAAGGTTTACTTTGATATGTTTATTTTCAGATCTTGCTTACACTATCACTGTTGTAAAGATGGTCGAGTTTGGCCTTGGGCAGCCTTTGCTGAATACCATGCATCTCAGGTGTTCTTTGTGTTTGTAGTTTGATAGATAGTTTTCAAGTGGATTATGGCATACTTAAGTACAAACCCTGTACTTTACATATTCTTTATATCCCAAAGGCAGTAAGTGTGTGTAGGATTCTAAATTGACGTATACTACTACTAATGTGCCAGTGGTGCTTAAAAGGTTAGGGCATGCTTCCAAAGAGGGATTGGGAAGCTACTTACTACTTTTCCAGTTTAACATTATGCTGCTGGTATCAGTGTAATGCAAGCATTGTTTGATATGCTGCTGGTATCAGTGTAATGCAAGCATTGTTTGACTGAGGTGGTATGAGATTTTTTTTATCATTCAGTTGAACCCCTCTCTTCCTTATTTCACTACCACAGTCAGTAATGAAATTTTGATATCAAAATACTAGTTTTCTTTGTGTACCTGTTGCCTGTTCTTTGCTTTCCTTATAATCATTGTCTAAAAATGTGAAGGCTATTTCACCTTTTACAAGGCTTCCCACATGTCTGAAAATGTGAAGGCTATCACACCTTTGACAAAAATAATCAGTAGTATAATTATATTTTATTATTTGGTGAAAATTAAATTTTTCTCCTTGTTCATCTGTGGCTGTTTCCTTGCCAGAAAGTGAAATGGTTTAGGTCATCCTCTCCTGCCCTGAAACTGAAGTGATTGGTGTCCTCTTGTCCATCCCTGAAGTTGGATAACATCAGTCCTCCTGTCCTGTTCTAGTGCAGAAAGGACCGGGGACCTCGTGTCTTGCTCTGAATTTCTGATCTGGAAGGTTTTCAAGCCTAATTTCCTGTCCTGAATTTGAAACTTCTGGGGCCTCATGGTCTATCCTGCAGCTGTTTGTTTCACTGTGAAACTGAAAAGACTAGGAGTAATGGTATCATGCCCTGAAATTATCTTTCTTGCCCATAACCTGATTTCATGTTCTGCTGTAATGCTACAAAGACTGGAGTCCTTGTATCTTTCCCTGGTTCTGCAATGAGCAATGTTAGGGGCCCTTGTATTCTGCCTTCTCTTGTGTTCTGATGCTGCAATGACAGTTGTCCCCATATTTTGCCCAGATGTCAAAATGACAGGGGTCCTCGTGTTCTGCCCTGATGGAAAAAACAAGTCTTGTGTTTTGCCCTGAATGGAAAAAACAAGTCGTGTTTTGCCCTGATGCTACAACAACAGGGGTCCTCATGTTTTGTTCTAATGCTGAAATGACAGGGGTTGTCATGTCACTCCCTGATGCTGCAGTGACGGGCCTTCACATTCTGCCATCATGTTACAATGAAGGAGGTCCTTGAGCCCTGTCTTGAGGCTGCAATACTGTCCTAAAACAGAAATGTTTGAGATCCTCTTTTTTTTCAATTTTGTGTTCTGCCACAAAGTTGGATGGGCTAGAAGTTCCACTGTTCTTTCATAAAAGTGGGAAAACTAGTGATATGATTATTATATCCTGCCATGAAGCTGATACAACATGGGCTATGAAAGACAAGGCCATAGATGTGGTTGTGAAACTGAAATTCCATTGTGGCTGTAAAGCCTGAAAGATGGAGTCACTAGTGGGATGACAATTGAGCTGAAACCAAGCAGGTCAGGATAACTGTCAAGCTTGAATGACAGTATTCCAAGTGGGATGACTGTCATACAGGAATTACAGAATCTTAAGAGAGTGACTACCAACCTGGAATCACAGGGGCTCTGGTGAGGTGACTGTCAGGCTGAAACAATGGAGTTTCTTTGAAGGGTGACTCAAGCTAGAGTGGCAGGGCTTCTAATCTGTCAGCTACCAAATAGCATGATGGAACCTTGTGTAGTGACTACCTTGGATGAATGAGTCTGCAAAGACTGTTGGTGTAGGCAACTGGAAAGATGAGGTGTCTCAGTGGTGGTTTTGAGGTTGGAGCAATGGAGCCTTCAGTCTGTTGTGGCATGAAAAGAAGAAACTCTTACATGCTCTTTGAAAAGAAGCAGCCTCCACATGCTCTTTGATGTTGGGATCACAGAAGGTGAAAAGAACCCCACATGCTCCGTGATGTTGGGATGATAGGTATGGAATGACACAGGGAGTAAAGTGCCATTATGAAACTTGAATAATGGAGTTTGTTGTATTTCTCATAGCTGGAATGAAAGGAGCTTCTTACTGTATTTCTTTCTTTAGAACCTTTAGGGCTATGACATATCTTAGCCATGAAACAATACTTTCTTGCACTCTTCCCTGAAGCTGGAACTTTGGGGGTCAAGGGTTCTGCCTTGAAGCTAGTTCATTAGAGTAGTCAGGCTTCAGTTGCAGTTCTGGGAAATCGGGTTTAGTTTACTCCTCTGGCAGGACCATGTTTATTGCACTGCCTTGAGTTTTGAACTAGGGACAGCGATGTGGCCTGAATGTGGAACAAAGATTTCATACCTATTCTGCTGCTGGAACAACCTGGCCTTGATTAGAGTTTTGAAGCAAGGACACTCTGGTCTCACTCTTACTCCTTTGTAGGAACATCCTTATCTTGTGTCCTACTGTTAAACTAGAAAGACCAACTGGTCTTTGGTTCATACCTGAAGGAACCAGAGTATTTTAGGATTTCTTATGATGGAAAAATCTGACAGAGTAGACTACCATTCATACCAAAATAACAGATGTGAGCATTGCCTACTTTCTTTGCAATTTTGGGAATTTATAAGTATGCAGTATACCACCAATGTTTGAACTTGTTGAACTAGAGGAAAAAATTAATTAGTACTAGTAAAAATATTTGTATATATTATATACAACTTACACAAGAACTCCAAAACAAAAGCTTAAAGGCAAAATTGTTTATAATTTTTTAGCATAAATTTACTTCAAGTGATGGATTTTGCCCTCACAGGAATGTCAAGTTTTTGGCTTCACAGGATCTTCTGCAAGAGGAAATGCTTGTAAGAAGGGCTGGTCACAGCCTACCTCACACTTTGCATAAAGGTTGGTAGTCATAATGATCATCAACTACAGGTAAATATTGAATAACCAAATTGTTCATGTCAGGTCAACAAAACAAACTTTCATAATTCACATTAAAACCCATTGCAGGGAAATAATGAAAAAAAATTCCATCATTTGGTTTAGTCACAGTGCTATCTCTTACTGCCACAGTTAGAAGATACCACCATTGCCAATGGTGTAATCATCTGTACACACCAGAAGTAAATTATTAGAGTGTATGTCACTACAGAAACACTATATTATATTAACTGTCCTACAATCCTTTATATCGTAAGCTTGCCCTCTATTCACTGCTGGTACTGTGTGTAGTAGGTCAATTTTGAAAGGTCTGCTTTCTCTGCCAGTAACAGATAAAGCTGAGGTTTGTACTTAGTTAAAATATAATATGCATAGATAAAAATAGGACATAACAATTTCTTTTTCTTGAATGTCCAAAAATTGAGTGGAGTTATCATAAAATTTTGCATATGAAAGAATAAATCTAAAGAAGTGTAGGAGGTGGCTATTGTGGTATCTGTACTTTTCTGTAAGTGTTCTTGCTTTTATTTTTCAACCTTTCATTTTGGATGGTTTGTGCTTCCTTTTTTTGTGACGAAAGTATCCCCAAATGAAGGTTTACATTGACATATCATTGGAAGGAAAGATATTGAATTATTTATGTGATAGATTGTATGTGTTCAGATGTTCACAAAGCTGTTCCTAGCGAGTGGCCAGAGCTTGTATGTATGTTCATATTGTCTGTCTGCAGTTGTGTTTCAAGTTGTAAAAGATTAGATTTTTTATGGAAGCAATGAGTGTAGGGAGTGAGTGTTGCCTTAGCTTGTATAACCACCTTGTGACCAGCCACTATCTGTGATACACGGCGGGGCGCCGCGCCCGGGCTTCATGTCAAGGCTCAGTCTCAGTAAACTTAAGTAACAGTCACGTTTCGTTTTTATAACCTGTCGTAGACTTATTAACTTCTTTTATTACAAACAAGGGTTGGATTAACTAATATTTATGGCTAGTTATAATAGGAATTGAATTAAACCACATAGTGGAAATTCTGAATTCTCAGAGGCCAGAGATATTGTTCTAAGAATGAAGTAAATAAATTATACTGTCTCATCTTCACTAGATTGGGTAAATAAGTGCAACTAAGTCAAAATAGCAAATTTTAAAAGTAATTTGGATTTTTCCTAACATAACCTGAAGTTCTTTATACCCTGTATAGGGATTTAGCTTGCAAAAATGAGCTGGATCATCTGTTTAACTTTCAGACAAGGTCATTAATTATTGAAAGGTAGGGGAAATCCCTACCCACCTGTCCATATGTACTCCAATTTGCCTTCCAGCCCAGGAATCAGAGTGAGGGGTGGCTGAGGTGGGCCATTAATGTAAAGAACTTCAGGTTTGTGTGTTAGGAAAAGAGCAAATTACTCTCAAAGCATGCAATCTGTTCCTATACTTACAAACTTTCACTCTATAAACAGGAGGCTTACCCATTGGTGGGAGAAATCTGGGTACTCTTAATCAACTGGTTGGTTCTTCCCACCCAGGAATACTGTCAAGTCCCCGCTCAATGCGTTCTCTGTGGAGAACATCCCGTTTTCTGTGGTGTCTTTCCTGACCTAAGGTCAAGCGGAATATATATTTATCATCAGAATTGTAAACTGTGTATTTGTTGTCTTTCAAAGCAGTCATGCATTATGTACAAGTAACAAGTTATTTATTTCATATGTCAGACGTTGTTTATCACTGTTCTCTGTATGAACCTGTCCTGTTTTTAAGGAACTAGTTTGACCTCAGGTCACCTGTAAATCTTTGTACCAGCGGTCTCTGCGAACTATGCAGATGGATGGATGGATGTATGATATTTAGGGCAAAAGCCCAGGCACTGGGGCCAAGAAGGCCATTCAGTGCCGTAATGGAGAGAAAATAAATTATGTTTAAGTTATGAATTCATGAAGGAAATGATTAATAAATAAAATTAAGTGATGTGACCAATACATAAGGGTATGAAGTTTAATGTACAGTATGATGTGATATATACATGAAAAATTTAATGTCATTAAAATTCTACGTGATGTAATAAATAATTAAAATTAAATATCGTTAAAAATTTTAACATTAAAAAGAGATGATAGCAGAAATATCTGCATCTCCCAAAATATCAGACAGGGATTTACCCTGAAAATATCTTTCTCTTTGGTTAAAATATCTGGGGCAGACCACCAGAATGTGCTTCACTGTTAGTGTCTCGTCACAGTAAGCACACTCTGGATGGCTGCTTCCTTCTAAAATAAACTGATGGGTTAGACAAGTGTGCCCAATCCTTAATCTGGTTAAAATAACCTCTGTTCGTCTGTCAAGCTGGAATGACGAAGACCACGGTAGTACTGTATATTATCCCTAATATTTGTATATTTCTTATTATTGGCAAGAAGAGAAGTCCACCTTTCTTGCCATTTATTTAAAACATAAGATCTAATGGGACCTTTTAGGTCTGTATGAGGCACTTTTCTGAGAGGCTTCTGATAAAATACTAGCAGCTTTCGCTTCCCTGTCTGCCATCTCGTTTCCGCGAATCCCCACGTGAGAAGGGGCCCAACAGAAAGACTGATTTACGTCGACAATATATACGAAAAAGCCACTCGTGAACTTTTTGAATTAATGGATGAAAGCTATTAAATTTTTTAACAGCTTCTAAGGTGCTTCTCGAGTCTGAGTATATGACAAAATTAGAGTCACTACTTTGAAAAACTAAATCTAGGGCAGAGACTACGGCTGTTAATTCAGCAGTAAATATTGATGCAGTCAGGTAATTTAGCTGTTTACGCTGTATCACCAAGGATAACAGCGCAACCAACACCACTATCTGACTTTGATCCATCTGTATAGATTTTTGTAAAATTAGTATGGGTAACATCGTGCTCTAAGAATTTTCCCCCAATCTCTTCTTCAGTGCAGTCCTTTTTGTTAAACAGTTTCTTACATACTGATGCTTCTGGGATAAGCCATGGAGGATTCACAGGATATTCTACTTCCAGGACTTTCTGGGATTTAAGATGATTATTCCTAACATCCTCATTCAGTCGAATTTGCAATGGTTTAGAAGCTCTTGTACCAGAAAAACTTCGAGTCTGTTTCCTTTAGTACTTGAAAGGAGGGATTTTTGGGAGCACTTTTCATTCTAGCCATGTATCGCAACCCTAGCTCTTGCCTTCTTAGATCAAGGGGAAAATGATCTGTGTCGACATATATGCTTTCAACAGGCGAAGTTCTAAAAGCCCCTGAACATATTCTCAACCCCATGTTGTGTACAACATCCAGTTCCTTTAGCTTGGTTTTACAGGCTGAGGAATAAATTTGACAGCCATAGTCTAGCTTAGATTGACATAGAGAGTCATATAGTCTCAGAAGGGATTTCTTATCAGCCCCCCAACTAAATCCAGAAACAACCTTTAAAATATTCATAGATTGTTTAACATTAAACTTAAGGGCATTTATGTGGCTAGCCCATGTCAATTTATGGTCAATAGTCATCCCCAGAAATTTAACTTAACTTTCGTAAGGAAGGATGGACCCTGTTAAACTAAATGTGGGAACCTCTTCCACACGCCAGCACCTGGTAAATCTTACTGCAACTGTTTTGGAAGAGGAGAATTTGAAACCATTCTCATCAGCCCACTTAGTAATGGCATTAATAGACCTTTGCAAATGTTTACATACAGACAAGGAATCATATCCTGTGCAGTATATTGCAAGGTCATCGACAAAAAGCGAGCATTTAACGGGGCGAGATTTTGTCAACCACACTATTTATTGCCAGTGAAAAGAGTGTTACACTTAAAACACTTCCTTGGGGAACTCCTTCCTCCTGCATATAAGTCTGTCTGTTAAAAAGGAATATATAAACCTGATTCTTCCACATATGCACATCTTGTGCAATTGTTTCATGATGCCAATTCTCCAGGTAGTGTCATATGCTTTCTCTAAGTCAAAAAATATGCCAATGGTCTGACACTGTTTGGCGAGTCCTTGCTGGATTTGGTTGATCAGCCTCAGCAAGGGATCAAAGGTGGAGCAGTTTTTTCTGAAACCAAATTGAAATGGCGATAGGAATCCTTTGGTTTCCAGGTGCCAAACTAGTCTTAGTATTTATCATTTTCTCCATCAGCTTACACACACAGCTGGTAAGAGCTATTGGTCTATAGCTGGTGGCTTGGGAAGCATCTTTATTAGGCTTTTTAATAGGAACAATTATGGATTTTTCCAGTCCTTGGGTAAAATTCCAGTTTCCCATATTTTGTTTATAATCTTGAGTATATGTTTTTTGGCACCATCTGGGAGGTGTTTCAGCATTTCATATATGATTGTATCCTCACCTGGAGCTGTGGATTCACTTGAGGAGAGCGCCTCACGAAGTTCTCTTAGGAAAAATTTGTAGTTGTATGGTTCGGATTTTCCCGAATCAAACTTCAGACACATTTCAGAATTCCTAATTCTTTGAAATTCTGGAGAATAATTGTTAGGGCTGGAAACTTAAGAAAAGTGCTTTCCTAGCTCATTAGTAACTTTAGTGGGCTCTGTGATTAGAATGTTATTTATTTTTGATGAGGGTAATGGTGACACAACAAATTTTCCACTCAGTTTCCTTACTTTGTGCCACACCACTCTAAGTGGGGTCTTGGAGTTTATTCCATTAATATAGTAAAGCCAACATTCTCTTTTGGCTTTCTTATAAAAGTGCCGCTGCTTGGCTAAAGCACGTTTGTAGATTAATTTAGACTGAGGGGAGCCACTAGTTTTGTAACGTCTGTAGCACTCCCTAGTCACTTTTCTCAGAATACCACGTCTTATTCCACCAGGGAACTGTAGGTCTACGAGGTTTGCCTTTTGTTTTTGGAATCGATCCTTCAGCACTCTCAAAGTAGATTCAATAAAGTAATCATAGGCATCTAGATGAGAATGAAAGGACTCAAACTCCCTATCTAGATTGACACCCCTACTGAATTTATCCCAGTCTGCATCCTCTACCTTCCACTTAGGTAAAACTTCAGATGGAGAATTCGCAGCATATTTCAAATGGATCGGGTAGTGATCACTTCCATTTAAATCTTCATTGACAGACCAATTAAAATCAAGGTGGATACTAGTTGAAGAAATACTAAGGTCCAGTGCAGAGAAATGATTATCGTGAATGTTGTGGAAAGTCATTGACCCATTATTATATAGGGTAACATCATTCCTGTCAATAAGGTCTTCGATTAATTTCCCTTTACTATCTAAAAACCAACTTCCCCAAAGGGGGTTGTGGGCATTAAAATCACCTAGGAGAAGTAAAGGAGCTGGAAGTTGGTCAATTAACGACTGAATATCTCCAATGTTAAAAGCAAGGTCTGGTGGAAGGTATAAGGAATAGATTGTTATCCTCTTTTCCAAAATGACTGAAATAGCGACAGCTTGTAGGGTTATATTTAATTGTATTGTGGAGTGCTGTAGGGATTTATTAATAATAATTGCAGCACCTCCATGGGCACGATCACTAGTTGGGGGACATGATTTAAATATTGAATAATTTGGTCCAGGATTATAAGCAGAGTTGCCTAACATTGTTCCCTGTAGGCATATAATCCCTGGATTGAATTCATGCATTAAAACTTTAAGGTCTTCTGTACGGGCTCTGAGACCTTTACAGTTCCACTGAAGGATATCGAGCATGAATGCTAAGGCGGTAAAATGTGCTACTTCCCACTCCTTGGAGGGGAAGTACTGTTCCTAAGGTGGAGCGGGAAATTCTCCTTTATAAGAGGTTGTTTTATTAATCCCTTTTCATCTGAATTGGAGTTCAGGGTCTTTGGTTGATCTTCATATTTTTTATTATTAACCTGATGTTCAGAATTATTACTGTGATTCTGTGCACCACTAATCCTATTTGTCTTAGGGCGGCAAGACTGAACTGAACTCAGATGTTTTTGTTCTGAATCTACTTTTGGAACCACCTTTCTAGGAGGAGAGATCTCCTCCAAAACACTGTACCCATTTGAAGTTTTTATTATAAAGTTATCATTATTTGGGGAAGTATTTCTTATGCGCTTCTTGGTGGTTGCAAGTGTAGCTTTATTATTATTTTTGTTTGTGGCTGTGACGATTGATGGCTCTGAACTAGCTCTATCTAACTGTGATTGTTCCTTTAGCTTATTTTTGTTTGAAGTATTTTCAGAACATTTTCCTGAATTATTAGTTGATTTTGGAACCCTTATTTTTGGAGATGAATCGACAGCTGCGGATGTGGAGGTGGAAGATAAATTTTCTGTGCTTTAGGAAGTACAATTTTTGGTACTGGACTCCAAAGCACTTGCCGACGAAATTTTCTGACCAGTTTGGAGATTTTCATTATTATTTATAGTTCGAGAAATAGCAGGTTTGTGATATCTTCTATCAGACACAGTTATTAGTGGCCTTACATTGCTGGAAGTTTTCATAAGTTTTATTGCAGAAGCATAGGTAGAGTTGGCACTTTTGTTTGCCGCCATTACCGTGTGCTTTGCTTCACTAATGCTGATATGTTCGTTATCTGCCACAGCCAACACTTCTTGTTCAAATTTATATCTGGGACAAGCCATAGAATTTGGAGTGTGATCACCCTTACAAAGAAAACAGTATCGGGCTGCTTCGCAATCATCAAAATTATCTTGCTCTGCAGAGCACATAGGACATCTTTTATTTTTATCTCAAGAGTTTTGTGACACTGTCTAGGACTTCTTTTATATTTTTTAACCTGCATCCTCTCATGGCCAACAATGATGGTATCAGGTAGGTAATTGGAGGAGAAGGTTAAAAGGATAGCTGCATCACCACCCAGTTTTTTTACGAGATACTGTACACAAGGAGGACATCGATGGAGAATCTCCTCCTCTTTAAAAACATGCAAATCTTTTGAGTAAACTACTCCTTTCAGTGTGTTAAAGAATCTGTGAGATGAAATAGATTCAATATTTCCACTTTCAGGAGGTTTAAAGTTAGATAGCAGAACTGCTTGAGTCTCGTTACCAGCTTTTATTAGAAGGTTCTTTCCATAGCGTTTTAAATTTCCAATGGGAATGGAACCAACCTTGCTCTCAATGCATTCAGTGGCTTTTATTAAATTTTTCCCTCCCTCCTTGTAGATAGCAACGTGCCATAAAGGGGGAGGAGGAGCTCTGGTACATGGGGCTGGTCCATGTTCTTCAGTCTTTGGAATAAAGTCAAATGGCTCATCATTTAAGTTTTTCACTGAAAACACTTTTGTGCTGAGAACCGAGTCATTTAGAATGTGGCCATGGAGTCTTTGTTGTGCCTCACGAGCTTCAAAGGGAGAGGAAAATTTAATAAAAGCAGAAAATGACTGCTTATCTTTTTCTAGGATTAATTTAATTCTTTCCACTTTGCCAAATTGTTTTACTACACTGTATAAACATTCATAATCTAATGACAAGCTTACATTAGTGCAATAAAGGACCCTATTATTTTGAATGAAATCCACCAGATTTATTAACACCCTGGTGTCTCAGTGTTTGGTTCTGTCCAACAGCCAAGCTCGTATCCATGCTCATGTCAGAAGTCGTTGCCAGTGCCGTTAAGTCGTCGAATCCAGGGGAGGGAGAACTAATAGCCAAATCCATAAATTTTAACCAGTCCACAAGCAAAAGTCCAAAAGGGTCACACCCGACACCCAAGAGCCCCCGCACAAACCCCGACAGCATATCAAAAAGGGCAAACTGGGCAGCTCTACTGCTCAGCTTCCCCACCCCAACACACTCCCAAAGCCTGCGAAGAGACCCCAAGATGCCAAGCATGCACACATCAGACCACCACACACAAACTGGTTTATCCACACCCAAAACTGCTTGGTTATATCAAGAAAGTATCGTAGATCAGTCAGGTATTCGCATTCTCCACCAATGGCACAAGTGAGAGTTGACTCCCAACAGTCCACCCCATACCCTACCCTTTCAGGATAGCACCAGTATGCTTGCAGTGGCCCAGGTATAAGCCAATCTACCTGCTGGGAGTTCTGCCTCCACTAATGGGGACTGACTCCCTGCTCCAACTGTAATGGTGGGCTTCTGGACAAAAGCCAGGAGTCCCACCTCCAAAAAACCAGCCCCCCCTGGATTCCAATGGGCTGATCCCCAGAAATGGTTCTGCCCTCAAGATAGCAATGGGAAAAATCCCATCACCATCTCTTAGGTCCAAACTATCTTGGGTGGTGACTCAACCACCACAACTCCCACAATCAGCTTTGAATGCGAACCCCTTCCAAAAAACGATCCCTTCTCAGACTCATCTAAGCAGTAAAATTTTGCGAATGTGGAAATGTCCATGCCATTTAAACCAAAAACTATGCAGGATGATTCGTCAGGACCCGGGCCCAAAGGCCAGGGTCCCTTAGCCCCTCACCTCGTCAAGGCGTCCTATTATTTTATAAGCAGCTAATTTTCATAAATAAATCAGCAGTACTTTTATCCCTACTCATTATTCGCACCTCTCTCACAATGCCTTCCTGGTCTGGAAGAGCAGAGGAGGGTGTCCTGTACCTCTAGCCTGTTGAACATATGGGATGTTGCAACTCCAAGACTTCTGGTCATAAAGTAATGAGCTTGCTTTCATGACTTGTTGAAGGCTGAAAGAACCAGTACGTGCCATTAAAACCAAGGGGTTTGTTTCATTGTCTATCCCTCGCTCCCCTTGCCTAGAGAGAGGGGGATTTAGTTAGTTATAAATGATTTGTTTAACCAGACCTCTGAACTCTTTTAGGGTTCTTCTTGGGCTGAAAAAGAGAAAGGGGGAAGACTTGCATCCTATCAGTCTACAAAATACAAAGATGATGCACAGGATACCCCAACCTGGCTCTGTCCCAAGTGAGAGAAGTGAAAAGAAAAGAGAAGAGACCAGTCACTCTCACACACTCTCTTGCTCACCGAATACCGTAGACAAGATGCTACTTGTCCCTTTAGGAGAGCTGGGTGAACTACACAATTTGTTGGGCAGCCACCACAGGATCCAATGCAAACATGTCCAAGAACTTGTGGGCAACGTCCTGAAGATAAAACAAGATGAATGTTGCCTAACAACCATACCCTAGCTCATAACGCCTTCTGAACCGACAGGTTCTTCTGGAATGCAAGGGAGGGGGCAATACCCTGACATGCGAGCTCTCGCCTGGACCATACTCCCGTCTTCCTCGCCAGACAAGACGCACACCTGCTTGATTGTCTCATGCAGCCAGAAAGAAATTGCGTTTCTTGGACAACTCTCTTGGCTGAGCCAGTACTAATGAAAAGGTGTCAACACTCAGGCCTGAGCTGTCGAGTGTCCTTAAGATAGTACCACACCACCCTAACTAGACACAGCACCATCTCATACTGATCACTACCAATGAAGTCCTCTGGGGAGGGGATCAAAAAGAACTCAAATCAGGTGTCAGCGACTGACAGATTCTGAATCTTTGCCACAAATTCCGGGACAAACTCGAGTGTAACTGATCCCCATCCCCTTGAGTGTTTAATATCAATGAAGAGGCCATGAAATTTGCCTACTCTCTTCACTGAAGCCAGGGCAAGCAAGTCTTAAGGGTCAGATCCCTGTTTGCCAACTCTAAACAGCTCGTAAGGAGTGCAAGTCAGGCTACTCATGCCAAGAGTCATAACTCATTCAGGGGCCTGAGTTCCCCGAGTGGGAAAGACTTTGAAGTTCCCCAGGAGCATGGAGATCACCAACGAGGAAGAGAGATAAAACTCCTTTCAACTTAGAACTTGGACAAGAGCACACCTGTAGCCCATAAGACCCAGACAGAGAGGAGGGTCTCATGGGGAAGAAAGACGAGAAAGCCCATTACCTGCTGAAGAGTTGCTCCGATTGGAGACTTACTCCGTTGACGACACCAACTACAGAAGATGGCCCATTTCCCCTGGTACAAAGTAGCTGAGGATTTCCAAATGTATCGAGACTTCCGTGCTGTGCAGCAAAGTAAGCCTCTCGCTTTTAGGAAACACTGGATAGTCTCCAGGCGTGAAGTGCCAGCATTTCTACAGCCTGACAATACCTCTCTATGTGCAGCTGACACAGAAGGTTGTGCAATGGGGGAATCTCTCTCAGGGCCTCAGATAATGGAGCTACCAGGTCCAGACACCACCCAGCATGTGGCCACTTGGGGTCCACCAGAGTCAACCTGAGATTCAGTGTGATAAGCACCCTCTTGATAAGGGAGGGTGTGGCAGAATTCTAACCCTCAAACAAAACAACACTCACCCTGATCTTCGGTTGCTGGAGATGGGTAAAGGTCCACGGTCGCCAATCACAGCACACAGAAACCACAAAACAAAATTTCAAACAAACCCTCCACCAACAACGAACAAAAAAAAGAGACACATGCACCATCAATATCGGTACCGAAAAAAACAAAAGCCAGACAAACTCTCCGTTCACTTTCAAGGTTGGACCTCAACTCCCAAGACCTCCCCAAAAAACGAAAAACTCCCGACAGACCGACAGACAGAGAGACAGCCGTAAAACCAACTCCAACAACTGAACCACTCACAACGACAATTACACTCTCTCTCTCTCTCTCTCTCCCTCTCTCTCTCTCTCTCTCTCTCTCTCTCTCTCTCTCTCTCTCTCTCTCTCTCTCTCTCTCAAAAACGTTGGGAAATGCTAAATAAAAACAAATTTCTTCATCCCTCTATATTTCTCCCCCTTTTAGCATTTCCCAACCAACACCTTTCACACCTCTTTCAAATCGCCTTACGCAACACCCACGGATGCTCACTAGCAGGTCCTCTAGATCGCGTTCATGGGCACGCAATCATTCTCTCAGACTCGCTCTCTCTTCCAGCAACATTCAGATTTACATTTTCTCCTCCATTCTCTCTCAGATTCACGCTATCTTCTTCACTATTACCACTCTCAATTTCATCCACAATCTCATCTATACCCTCTAACTCGTTCCCAAATACCTCCCCAATTCTTCAACTAACCCATCCCATTCGCTCATTGACCTTTCCAATTCTTTGCAACGATTCATTCATGCTTTCAATCACTCGTATATTACTGCTACGCTCTCTTACTCTTACACTTTCGCTCACCTCCAACCGCTCACTAACCCTACACGTTCAGTCAACTCAGTTATATCAAACCTGCATATGCTATACGTTCTATCCATACCATCACATTCATCCGTATTACACGCTTTATCACTCATTTCCACTTTGGCACTCACACCCCTATCACACAACTTACGACCATTCAGTTTACTTATGTTCTTCCCTTTCTTACGTTTCCTACCATACTCTATCAAAACAAATTGCTTCATGCACTCGTCAGTCTTTCCAGCAAAGCCTCCCTCATGCAACAACCCCTCACGTACATGCATCACACGAACCGCTTGCATCCCAGAGGATCCACCCATTTGAACCCCCTCCACACTCAGTTTCCCAATTCGCTGTCACAGTCACCCTCTTTCGTCTACATACACTTGATACATGCCCTTCCATTCCACATTCGACACACTTCGCTCTCGGTTCTGAACACATTCTCTCGCATAATGCCCATTCTTACCACAGTTGCCACATATTACATTCACTCAGGTACCCCTACAACCATTAGCAATATGACCCACCTGTCCGCACCTGTAGCATTTAACCCCCCCTATCTTTCGTACACTCCCTTTACAAATGTCCTGATTGCCCACACCTGAAACACGCTCCTAAAGCCCACCTACACTCATTCTTTGTATGTCCTTCCTTTCCACATCTAAAACACTTCGCTCAACTTCCACTCACCGACCTTCCCTTTGTACACTACTATCCCTAACCCGTCCAACCCGTTGTTCCTTACAAATCCACCATTCATCCTCACTGGCACCTCCACATTACTTGCTCTTACACTCCTATCTATTACACTATCTGCCATTCTCATTGTGCCCCTCAACACTGCATCCCTAAAGCTTCAAACTCTGGTACTCTCTCATCTACCCCCAGCCCTTACACTTACACTTCTGCTCTCTTTTATAACCCTGTCAAGCTCATAATCTTCTACAATTTCCAAAATTTCTCCCCAAGTCAACCTTTCATTCGTCCACCTTTTCTTCTCCTTCCGCTTCAAGTTCACAAATTCTCTAACTCCATCTGGCACTGTCCCTAACAACTTCCGTACTAACTCCTTACATTCATATATCTCATCATCCCCAAACTTCTTCCTTGCCAACGTCTCCAGCCTACAAGCATATAGTGACTAGGTTTCCCCAGCTTTCATTCTTGCCTCATCAAATTCATTCTTCCTCTTATACTTAACTCGCTTTCATACGCCTCGCTTGCTCAACTAGTCTAGCTTTCACCTTGTCATACTCAACATCCCCCACTCATAATAACCCTATACATATCAAGTAAAAACCAGTCAAATACTCTCCTAATTCTCATGCCCACACTCTCTCTTACTTTCCCCATACTTATCCTGACAAAACCTTTCATACTCCCTAAAGAAATCATGCACATCCCTACTTCCATACTCATTATACTTTTCACACCGGGGTACCTCCCTCACATACATAGCCTTTCTCACTTCTTTCTCACTTTCACTCTCACTTTCGCTACTTTCTGCTCTGTCCTTTCATACCCTCTTCCGAATACAAAGAGTCCACTTCTGCACTTACATTCATCTTACTCATTACACTCTTCTTCCCCTCTTTTATCCACTTTTATCCACTCACCTCCATCCACCTCACTATCACTACTGCCTTCACCCTCTCCCTTCTTTCCTGCCTTTCCCACTTCCTTACCCTTCTTACCAGTTTCCTTTCCCTTTCCCTTCTTCCCTTTTTCTTCCCCTGACTTATCCTTACTTTCCCTCTGTTCCTTCCCTTGCTTTTCATTCCCTTTTCCTTACCCTGCCTCTCATTCCCTCGTTTCTTACTTCCTATTCCCATATCACTTTCATCACTCACGCTTCCATTCACTTCTTCCTCCTTTCTTTCTCTCTTGCCCCTTCACACGTTCCAGAGAACCTGCCTCCAACAGCCCCTTCTCCAAAAAAACACCTTTGAACATACCTTTCATCATTCCCTCCAACTTTTTATCCATCCTCTTTCCATCCTCTCTTCCATTCTCTTCTGACTCTTTCATCTCCCCTTTCATTTCTTCTTTTGCACTTCTTAGCATTCCCTCCACCTCCTCCAACTGACTCCTCAATCTCTCATTCTCACCCCAACCCCGTATTCTCCTCTCTCAACCTTACCAGTTCCTCTTCCATCCTTCTCTTCAGTCACACTACCAGCCACCAATCTCACTTGCAGCTGCAATACCAGCTGCCCCACGTTGGGCGCCAAATATTATGTGGCGGAATTCTAACCCTCAAACAAAACAACACTCACCCTGATCTTCGGTTGCTGGAGATGGGTAAAGGTCCACGGTCGCCAATCACAGCACACAGAAACCACAAAACAAAATTTCAAGCAAACCCTCCACCAACAACGAACAAAAAGAGACACATGCACCATCAATATCGGTACCGAAAAAACAAAAGCCAGACAAACTCTCCGTTCACTTTCAAGGTTGGACCTCAACTCCCAAGACCTCCCCAAAAAAACGAAAAACTCCCGACAGACCGACAGACAGAGAGACAGCCGTAAAACCAACTCCAACAACCGAACCACTCACAGCGACAATTACACACTCTCTCTCTCTCTCTCTCTCTCTCTCTCTCTCTCTCTCTCTCTCTCTCTCTCTCTCTCTCTCTCTCTTTCACAAAACGTTGGGAAATGCTAAATAAAAACAAATTTCTTCATCCCTCTATAAGGGAAGGCATAGTCCAATAGGTTGTCCCACAAGTGCTGGATGGGGTCCTCCGTGGCAGCCCATGGGTCCAGCACCATGGAACAGAACACTAGAAGCTTCCTGTTGAGCCAGGTGGCAAACAGGTCTATATTCAGAGCCCCCAAAGCTTGAAGAGCCTCTTGCAATGCATGGGTATAGGGACCATTCCATTGCTATCACACTTGTCTGGCACTGCTGTCGGTACCTGGAATGTACCTGGTAAACAGCTCTCCCAAGTGAGCTACTGTCCACTCATGCACCTGCACTGCCAACCTGTGAAGCTGGAAGGACACCATTCCCTCTTGCTCAATGTATACCACCACTGTGGTGTTGTTTATTATCAACACCATGGAGTGCCCCATCACTCAATCCCGAACTGCTGAAGGGCCAACAACGCAGCTTTCAGTTCTAGGATACTGATGTGGAGGTGCTTGTCATTCTGGTCCCACACCTAACACCAACAACTTCTCCAGGGGGGGAGTGCTAAGTGGCACTCCGATCTTGAGGTTCCTGTCGTCTAACCATGAACTTAAGTCTCTTGACCTCCTCGGAGAGAACAAAAAAGAAAGGAGGGTCTCTTGCCGGAGACCAAAACTCCTTTAGCCTCCACTGCAGAGACTGTAGGTGAAGCCACCCATGAGGGACCAGCTTCTCCAACAACAACAGGTGACTTGGAACAACTTGTCACTGCTGAGCAGGTTGTCCGTTCAAGACAAGAATTCCCATGCTACCTCCCTGAACGTGCTGATGCAAGAGCCTAAAGGGAAAACTCACTGCTTCTGGGTCTACAACATGCCCAGGTACTTTACTCTTTGCTTGGGTGTAAAATCCGACTTCTCGAAGTTTATCACCACACCGATATTATGACAAAACTCGAGAAGGAAATCCCTGTTCCAAAGCAACTACAGCACCGAGCTTGCCAGGACCAGGTAATCGTCCAGGTACCTCAATAGACGAATCTTGTGAGAATGGGCCCTAGGAAAAATCAACGTGGACACATAGGGGATGGTTGGGAGCCCAAAACAGATTGCCCCGGACTGGAACATCATCCCCCTGAGGGTAAAGCGTTTGTACTTTTGAGAGGACTGATGGATGGGTATTTGAAAATATGCATCCTTTAGGTCTGTTGAAAGCATGAAGTCATCCTCCCTGATGGAATCCAGAACTGAGTAAACCATTTCTATCTCGAACCCGGTCTGGCAAACAAACTACTGTAGTTCAAAGAAGAGAGACCAACCACCAGTCTCCAACTGCCTGTGGCCTTCTCCATCTGGAACAAACACCTGTAAAAACCTGGAAACTGATCTTTCACGACTTTTATCACGCTTTTCTGAAGCATCACATTCACCTTGTCCCAAAGGGCGAGGTCCTGTGAGCCGGGAACATACGTCTGGAATCGGAAATGTTTGAGAGTGACGGGTGGCGGAAACACGAAGGGTAGCAGATACCCTTCCCAAAGGATATCCACTACCCAGGTCTCTGCTCCATGTCACTGCCAAGTTGCCCAATTGTTTGACAGGCAACCCCCACACCATTGGCAGCTAGCAGGAAGGAACACCACCCCTAGTGTCCTCCTCCCTTTTTCTTGCCCTTGCCCTTCTTCCTAGAACCAGTGGAGGGCTGAAAGGGATGTGGCTGTGTGTTTTGCAACTAGGGCAGAAGTCTGGGACTTTCTCTTTCCTGAAGAGGAAGAGTCAGCCTGACCCAAAGTTCGGGCTGCAGTGCCACATGAAGACCAAGAGGACTTAGGCACCGCCTGGTGGACAAGCTTGTCGTTCTCAACCCACAGCCTCTCCATTGCTGCTTCCACCTCACTCTGTAGAAAGAGAGAGGAGGATCCTAGTACCGGTCCATTCCTGAATGCCAATGCCAACTCGTCCAACAAATCTTATTTAAGGCAATGTTGTGTCTCTCCTTTAAAGCACCAGGTTTGACCTAAGTATGCTGTATGGTTGGCGAGGTAGGTAATAACCCTACCTCCAGAGAGCATCATTCTCTTGAAACACCAGCATCTTTGGACGTTCACCCTCCTGAAAAGGAAGCGATCCTGGCCACTGTGAGAGACCAGAGGTCCAACCAAGAGGCTGTCTGGAGCGCTGACAAGGCAGTCTACTCCAGGGCTGTCGCCTCCACCTGCGAGAGACTCGCCCCTCCACATGGAGACGATCGAGCGCCAACACAGACAAAGATGAGTAAAGTCCAGTTCCACCTGTTTGGTCAGCAAAGGGCTCTCCAAGGGAACATAGTATTTCCTTTTTCCTCTGATGAGCCAGAGGCAGAGGAAGTAACTTACCAGACTGGTTAGACCAAAGGGAATTGTCTTGCCCAGAAACAGGAGAATTCACCTGGGCCAAAACCCTATCTGCAAGTCTTGATCATGCCAGGCCAAATGGAGCCATGGGCTCCTTCTCCAGTCCCCTTAAAGACTCAATGGCCGAAGAATGGTCTGCAGGACAGGCCAAAGTCTCTTCCTCAAGATCATTAAAATGGCAGATCATTTGAATGATCTTTACAAAGTGCCTTTGCAACTCAGGGGTGTCTGAGTCCTGGGACATAAGACCCTAAGATCCCTCCAATTACTAGTCCTCCCAAGTTGCATCCTCTGCAGGAGAGGGAGACTTGCCAAAGCCACTCCAGCATACGACCTGTAAGGTCCAAGGACTGACCCAGGTACTTAAAACCTCCGTGGTGGGGCTGGGATGGGATCGAGAACAGTCCTGGTCCCAAACCCCAGCCCAGTCCTGGTCCCAAAAAACCCCGAGGAGGTGGAAGGGACTGGTGAGGGTTCGCAAGCACATACACTTGCCCACCTTGCCAAAGACCAAAGTCTTGCCAGGTTGAGGTTGTGGGTGGTCGCCAACCCACGATGATGACATCTGCGAGGGTCAGGATGAGCTCCCCCGCTGATGCAAACGTTGGCAGGGGCTGTCCCTCGACCATACTCCAGTCTTCCAAGAAGCAGGAACTTTTACAGGAAGGGAAGGGAAGACTATGAACAGGGAACATCCTCTTACTAGGTTGGGGTGACTGGCCCCAGATGGGCCAGGTCACTTTCCCAAGACCCCTGGGTCACTCTCGTTGAAGAGTGGGAGGGTGATGAAGGAGCACCTTCCTGCTCTTGCTTCACCCTCTCTCGCTGGGCTGTGCTGGCAGCCAGGCCTGGGGTCTGTAGACCAGGAACCCTTGCCAGCCTGAGTAGGGGTACTATCAGGCCTGATACCGGTACACTGGGGGTCCAGAGAACCCTAGGTAGTGGTTGCACGTTTGTGCTCAGCACCGGGTGCAGCAGCACTCGCAGTACTGCTAATAAGAGTCCTGTCAACACAATTGACAAGATTTCCTGCAGGGAGACTCAGCAGACTACTACTTCCTTTGCTTACTAGCCTTGGAAGAAGCAGGGAGGAGGTGACAGCACTTGACGAAGACGAGGACAACGACTCCCCCTTCTCCTCCTCCTCTTCAATTTCCTCTTCTTCCAAAGCAGCACCAAAGACAGTGAGTGGAGGAGACCTCCTCAAGAGACGAGGTCAAAGGCAATACCTGGGGACACACTAGCAACGATGCATGGGGAGTAACTATCCTGTGACTGCTTCTGCCATGACCAAGACAACTTCAATGGTCATGGTCTCCACTGGCTCTAAGACCACCCTTCATCGCCTTCAGTTGGTTGGCAAGAGATGAAACACTCGGCTGACCTGAGATGTCCAGAGAGGGCCACAGCTCCCTAAGCCCCTCAGCCTCCACAGCACCTATAATAAAGGTAGGAGGGAGCTCTTCCCTTCGCTCCGAAAAAGATCATCATCTTGAGGACCATTCCCCTTCAGAGTGAGAGAGGCTCCCTGCTAGACATTTTTCCCCCCATTTGATGGCTCTCCACCAAATAAACAGGAGTAGCTGTGAAGGGGAAACTACTCCCTTTGGAGTAGTAACAGCAGGTAGAAGGAAAGTAGTACTGAAAGTAGTACTTTTGGTGTCACTGGGGTATTATTGCAATCCAGTGACATTGGGGAGACCATCTCTCTTCCTTCTGGCAAACTTCACCCACTGTTCTGACGGCCAGACACAGTACATGGAACATGGGCTACTCCGACTGCAATCACGCCTCCTGCAAGAAGTGCAGGGGTATGAGGGTCTACCTGGATGGAGGAGAGGAACTTATTACAAGGCCTTTCCTTCCCGGGGCAGCACCTGAAAACCTGAGGTTTCCTCTCTGAGGCCGAAGGTTTAAATGATTGAGAGGTTTGCTGCATAATGAAACAAACAACTCAACAATCACACAATATATTCAAAACCAAAGCAAGCATGCAAAAAAGAAAGTAAACAGGAAGTTGGGTAAAGAGTCTGCAGAGATGTCTGCACACGTTGGTGGCTGGAAGAAAAGGAGTGCATACCAACAGGTGGGGCCGGCTTCCCCATACTTGTTGGTAGTTAAAGACCTTGTCTGAAAGTTAAAAAGCCATTCCAGCTCACGTTTGCAAGCTAAATCCTTATGTAAAGAACAAAGGTTTGTATTTGCATTAGAACAAACAAGTAAATAAGTTACCTTCTGAAGATCCACTTACTACATGGGTATGAAAGAATGCAAAATAGTTTTGGAAAACAAGACCACCCCAAACAGTCACATTACTGATTTGGAGAAAATAAAAAGTAATGGACCAGTTCCTTAGCACAGTCACAGTCTTGGGTATGTGATTGATACTTATTTTCAGCCATTCAAAGTTATGGTGAGTAATTTGTTAGGACAAGGATCAAAGTTCTTGATAATGATTCAAGTTCAGAAGTGACTTTGAAACTGTTCCAACTTTAAAGTCAACAAGGGTGCTGCAATGATGCAAGACTTTATCAAAGTCAGTCTTACGCTGTCAACTGTTTCATACATGACTTTACATCATGTTTGTCCAATTGCTTCCTCATATTCTAAAAACTACTTGCTAACCCTCCATTAAAATCTACTCTTAAAAATGGATACTAATTTTATGAACATTTTTTTAAAATCTGCCAAGTCTTACAAACCTTATACCCAATACCCTGTGTTTGTGGGGCTCACCCCTTTTACAATAAGGAATCTTAATATCATTACAGTATTAATATAAATTGATAAACTAAAACTAATATGCAACAAACTACAAAGTTTAAAAAAATAAGGGATGCAAAGAAGAATATCAACACGGGGACAATATGTATCAGACATCTCCAGCAAAACTCTAACAAAAAGCATAGCGAAAATTAAGGAAAATAAATCGGACTTTTCAAAGCATATAGATGCTATATTAGAAATTGAGGACATGGTGTGGTACCATTAAGTGATCACACCATGTCCTGTTATCTATACTTCGTATAAATAACCTGGTGTTTACAGATGCATGCTTTATCATTGCATATGGAATCTAGTAAGGGCCTGGAGCTGTATCATTACAAGTTGCCAGAGCTGAAGTTAACGATCTTTCTGTAAAGGGAAGATTGTAAGATTCCTCTCTTTCTGCTCCAAAATCTAGTAATTTCTGTTCTACATATCTATCCTGGTGTCTGGAACAACTCAGATTTACATGATATACCGAAAAAATTTTCAGCAAGGGAACAACACACTTTGGATGCACCTGTCATGTACTGACCATTCACTTAAAGTAGGAGGTGGATTGGGGGTACATCTGGCTGCTGTTTTCCTTACTTTCCTCCAGACAGCAGATAGTGGGGTTCTACTATTTACCCGTGAAACTAAGGATGGCCATGAATTATATCTAGCTGTATTCATTGCATGACAGAATTGTGCTCTGCATTTCTTACTGATAATTATATTCTCTTGTGTGTGGTGTCTATGGCATCGAGTCAGTCCCCTTCTTCCATCAGGCAACCATTGTGGAGATCTCTGAATAGGTGGGCTTTTATTGGTGTAATGATAATTGGCGCATGATCACTTGCATGTCAATAATCTAGTGTTTTCCACTCAAAATCGATAAGGCAATTAGAACTTACAACTGAAAATTCAATACATGACCGCATACCTGTCGGAATATGAAAGTCTGTGGGCTCTCCTGCATTAAGGAGTTCCACATCCTCACTTTCCATAAGTGGATGATATAACATTGCCCCTTGTGTTGGCTAAAATATCACCCCACAAAGGATGGCCACCATTCATATCTCCAAGTGGGAGGAATGGTTGAGAGAGCTGACGAATTACCACGATCATATCATTGTAGCGACCACGCGGAACACCTACGATCAAAATCTGCTTTCTCCTGCAATGAGTAACGCAAGAGGAAAAACCACGCAGTTGAGAGAAACAAATTCTCTCACACGTCTTTTATGCAAATATCTCAATCATCATATTGTCACCTTTCACGTATTTTTATCAATGTGTATGCTGTTATGCCAGCTTGCCAGTAATGTATGCATAACTGTCAATCAGATGTCTTATATTGTGAGAGGGTGTGAAAGAAAGAGCAGGTAGACAAGAACTGCTAATTTATTTTTGCAGTTTTGACGTAGGAAAAACTGGGTTCAGCTTCGCTGAAGATAAGGGAAAATGCCCTCTTATCTTAGAGTCCATTATACTCTATCACGTGTCATAGTGTTTTCATTACGACACAATACCCGGCTACAAGACCAGGCTAGAAAAATATTTCTTTGATACTAGTCTAGTCACCATGGGAGCGCTGGCACACCATTGGGGGTGACTCCTTGAGGACTCAACAGCGACTACCAAAAATAGGTTTTTCCTATGTCAAAACCTGTTATTTGTTGTTTAAGATTAAGCCAACCTTGTGCTGGCACGGCTCTTGCTCCTGGAGCAGCTCATAACTGGATTAGTTTATTTATGTTGTTTCAGATTTAGCTGGCCTTGTGCCAGCACGGGCTCTTGCTCCTAGATCTGCCCATAACAAGTTTATTTAATTTGTTTTAGATTTAGCTGGCCTTGTGCCAGCACGGGCTCTTGCTCCTAGAGCAGCCCGTAAAGTTTATTTAGGAAGCGGCCTGCTTATAAAGCAGCGTGTGGATGTCGGCGTATATGCGGACGTCAGTACAAAAATATACAAGTGACCAGAGGTCAAAACTATTCTCTACATAAAAGAGGACAGGTACATACAGATAACGTGATGATTAACAATAGTAGATTAGACACAAAAATACTCTGGCACATGCACTGTGTATAAGGGCAAAAATGAATAACTAATAAATGTACAATTACATAATGATAATAAGGCTGAGTACCATGACCTAGGGTCAGCTGTGAAGGTTTAAGGTGCTAAATAATGAGCAGGAGAAAAGTTACTGCTGATTTATTCAGGACACAGGTGGTTTATGAAGTGGCGGACTGACGTCACGCCGAGGAATACAATGAGAATCAGGGTGACCCGAGGTCAATTACTCTTGACAATAATTACAATGAATAAACACAATTTGAGTTACAAAAAATGGACAATGATGTAGCTAACAACATTCTGATACATGTGCAAAAGAAACATATGCAATATAAGTAAGTAACAGGTATAAATTTACATTGGTCAGTTTGGTTGATTCAGTATGGCTGCTCCTTTTTAACCCGCTACTATGGGAGCGGTATAGAAAATGGGTTGCCATCATAGAAGACCCGCTTAGCAGAGACTTTACAAATACTCCCCCCCCCAAAGACATGGGTAACGTCTGATCACTCCATGTATCTGCTGGGGCATTGAAGAGTGCCGCGGCTTCGCGAAGTAAGCTGGGGGGTGCGGTGTGGGTGGGAGCAGCTGGCTGCCGGTATGGGAGGATGTTTCCGGGGGCGGCCCCGTGGTCTCCTTTTGAGGCGGCCTGGCTGCGGAGGCGACTGCTCTGGCGGAGGTCACGGCGTGGTGACATCTGCTGTTTCCTCCAGGAGGGCGGGCTTGAGGCGGTCGATTGACACCCAGTCATCCCTTCCGTGCAGGGCGAGGCGGAAAGCCTTGTTGTTCCTCTCAAGCACACGGAAGGGCCCCCTGTAGGACCTGGTTAGCGGGGGACGAACGGCGTCGTCCCTGACGAAGACGTGGGTGGTGGAGGACAAGCCGGGAGGCGTGAAAGCTACTGACCTGTTGATGTACATCCGCTTACAGGGGGCGAACTTGCCGACTATGTTGCGAAGCCTCTGGACTGACGGGTTGTGCTGATCTTCCGTGACTAGTTCAACCGGGACTACGAGGGGCTCCCCGTAGATTTTCTCTGCTGCAGACAGGTCGCCGTTGGCTCTGGGGGCAGTTCTCAACCCGAGGAGGACCCAAGGCAGCTGGTACTTCCAGTCTTCGGTGGTTCAGCAGGCCATGAGGGATGCTTTCAGGGACGTGTGGAACCTCTCCACCAAACGTTGGCTGCAGGGTTGTAAGCGGTGGTGGTGTGGTGAGATGTCCCCAGCAGGCGTACCAGGGCGGACCACATCTCGGACAGGAAGGCAGGGCCCCTGTCGGTGGTTATGTGGTCCGGGACGCCAAACTGGCTGATCCAGCCGGAGAGGAGGGCCTCGGCGCACGCACTGGTGGTGGCTTCCTGCATGGGCTTCGCTTCAGGCCACCTGGTTGAGCAGTCGATGATTGTCAGGAGATATCTGGCCCCGCCTGACGTAGGAAGAGGGCCGACAACGTCAATGTTTATGTGACCAAACCGCCTACCAGGCTGTGGAAACTCGTCTACCCCGGACTCGGTGTGACGCCCTATCTTGCTGGTTTAGCACCAGATACACTGTCTCGCCCAGGTCCTCGCCTCCTTCTGCATCCTGTGCCAGATGAACTTCTCTGTCAGCAGCTTGGCCGTCATCCTGCTGGAGGGGTGGGACAGTCTGTGGATGACATCGAATACCAGATGGCGGTGGGAGGTGGGCACCAGGGGGCGAGGCTGGCCGGTGCCGACGTCGCACAGGAGTTTTGGTTCCCCAGGGGCGAGGGCCACGTCCTTCCACTTTAGGGACGTGATGGCGGTGCGGTAGGCTGGGGTCTCTGAGTTGGCGGCCTGCTCCTGGGTGAGGTCCCCGTGGTTGATCCCGAGCTGCACCACGTTAAGCTCGATTCTGGAGAGGGCGTCTGCTACAGGGTTCTTCCTGCCGGGTAGGTATTTGATTGAGCAGGTGAACTCTGCGATGGCCGCGAGGCGTCGCTGCTGCCTGGAAGACCATGAATCCCCCTGCTTGGTGAAGGCATGGACCAGCGGCTGGTGGTCCGTCCAGACTGTGAAGGGCGTATCCTCCAGGAGGAACTTGAAGTGCCGTACGCCCGATACACTGCACAGAGTTCCCTGTCAAAGGTGCTGTAGCGGGCCTCTGCGGGGGTGAACTTTTTGCTGAAGAAGGCGGTGGGCTGGAGGGCGCTGTCAACGATCTGCTCCAGGACGGCTCCGCAGGCGACGCTGCTGGCATCTGTCGTCAGTTGGAGGGGAGCACTGGGGTCCTGGTGGGCCAAGGTGGTTGCTTCAGCGAGGGCGGCCTTCGTCAGGGAGAAGGCCTGCTGCTGGCTGGGTCCCCACACTAAGGATTTTGGTTGGCCCTTCAGGATCTCCATCAGGGGGGACATGGTGTGTGTGATCCCAGGGATGAACCTCCTGTAGTTATTTACCATCCCGAGGAACTTCTGGACGGCCTTGACGAAGGTAGGGGTGGTGAACCTGGTGACGGCTGCGACCTTTGATGCAAGTGGGCGGATGCCATCCGGGGATATCTCGTGGCCCAGGAAGTCAGCTTTCTCGACGTCGAAGGTGCAATTGTCGAAGATGAAGACGAGGCCATTCTCCTGCAGGCACTGCAGGACTGCCCGGATGTGCCTCTGGTGCTCTTTGTGGGACCTGGAAAATATAAGGGTATCATCCACGTAGCAGACGCAGAAGTTCAGGTCCCCCAGGATGCTGTCCATCAGCCTCTGGAAAGTCGCCCCAGCGTTCCTCAGGCCGAAGGTGGAGAAGGTGAAGACGTAGGACCTGAAGGGTGTGATGATGGTGGTTTTCAGGATATCCTCTGGAGCAACTGGTACCTGAAAGTACAACTTTAAAAGGTCTAATTTAGAGAATACCTTGGCCCCATGAAAGGAGGCCGTGAGATCCTGCATGTTCGGCAGGGGGTAATGATCAGGTTCAGTTGCGAGGTTGAGCCGTCTGTAGTCGCAGCAGGGTCTCCAGGAGCCATCGGGTTTCTGCACCATGTGGAGGGGAGAGCCCCATGGGCTAGAGGCCTTCTTGCATATGCCCATCCGCTCCATCTCAGCGAAGGCGTCCTTGGCCTCCTGAAGGCGCCGAGGGGGAAGCCTCCGGAATTTTGCATGCAAAATGGGACCCTTCGTCTTGATGTGATGGTAGATACCATGTTTTGCTGGGGACCCAGGTACCTGACGGAGCTCGGGCTTGAACACGTTGGGGAACTTTTTCAGCAGCTGGGCGTACTGGTGGGGGGCAACGGAGCAGATGGTAGGCATGCTTGGTCCTGGTGCCAGTGGGAGGAACTGGCAGGAGTCGGTGTCGAGGAGACGCTTGCGACCAACATCGACTGCCAGCCTGAAGTGGGCGAGGAAATCCGCACCCAGGAGCGGGGTCCTTACGTCCGCAACAATGAATTTCCACATATACCTCCGGCCAGGGATGGAGATCGACAGGAGCCTGGTGCCATAGGAGAGGATGGGGGACCCGTTGGCGGCCGTCAGGAAGGCAGCTGGGTTCGGCAGGTGCTTGCGATCCTCCCTGGATGGTGGAAATACTGAACGAACGGCCCGGTGTCGACCAACATCATCCTGCCGGAGATGGTGTCATAGACATAGAAACCCTAATGGTTTTGGGCTCCTGGGTTCCTCTGCTGCCATGGCGGCCTGTTCTGCTGGCCGCCGCCTCCCGTTTTTGGATGGGCGAATGAGCAAGGGTTGGCAGTTCAGGCGCCTGCCATACCGGTAGTGCAAGAGCCCAGTGGGTTCTTGTGATGATATGGTGGCCCTTTTGGTGACGGCGCTTATCTCCTCCTCTTCCTCCTGCTGAATGGAACTGATGGGGTGTGGCTGATGCCCGCCGCTGCCCTTTGAGTCGGTCAGCTGCTGAACCGTCCTAATCAGGTCCTCGAGCAGCATGGTGTAGGGATCGAGGATCTGTGTTTGGACCTCCGGGAGGAGCTGACAGAGGAGGATCTCTCTTGACAGGCTGATCTCAGACTGCCTACCGCTGCTGTCGGTGCCAGGGAGGGTGAGGAGGTCCTGGATCACGCCCCACGACTCCATGATGGTCTGGTCATGCCGCGGGCTGGTGACGAGGTCGAGGGCGTGGGCGGCCCTCTCGGCGATCGGCAGGGAGCAGGTCTCGACGAGGGATGCTTTCAGGTGGCAGTAGGTGACGGGGCGTGCGGCAGACACCCACGGGATGAGTTTCCTGTAGACCTCCTCCGGCAGGGCATTGATTACGGCATCAGCTTGCAGCACCTCATCCGTGAGTCCTGCCAGCCTGAACTGACCCTCGACCCTGTAAAGCCATGATGATGGGTTTCCTTGTGTGATGGGCGGCAGCTTTATGGCGAGGGCGGCTTTTGTTTGTCCCGCTGGGCAGGGCAGCGTGCGGGGCGCGGGTAGCAGTGTGGAGGAGCGTGTAATTCTTGGTGCAGGGGAGGGCGCGGCTGATATGAGCGGGAGGTAAACGTCTGAGTCCACGAGGTTCGCAGTTAACTGAACGTGGGAGGGAATGTCTGCGTCCATGCTCACTGGGAGCCCACTTAATTGGAGTGGATACTTTGCGTCATGCGCACGCGCTCATGTGGATCCGAATGATGCTGGTGATTTGCCGACGAGAGTCAGCACGCCCAAACGCTGGTTACAGTGCCGTTTTTAGTCCATTAGGGGCGTGGGGTAGTTCATGGAGCCAAGACTAAGTCGCCGTATGAGTCTGCTAATGGCTCTGGGAACCACTCCGGAGTCACCACTTTAAGGTGCTAAATAATGAGCAGGAGAAAAGTTACTGCTGATTTATTCAGGACACAGGCGGTTTATATAGTGGCAGACTGACGTCACGCCGAGGAATACAATGAGGAATACAAGAGTAATTGACCTGAGGTCAATTACTCTTGACAATAATTACAATGAATAAACACAATTTGAGTTACAAAAAATGGACAATGATCTAGCTAACAACATTGATACATGTGCAAAAGAAACATATGCAATATAAGTAAGTAATAGGTATAATTTACATAGGTCAGTTTGGTTGATTCAGTATGGCTGCTCCTTCTTGACCCGCTACTATGGGAGCAGTATAGAAAACGGGTTGCCATCATAGAAGACCCGCTTAGCAGAGACTTTACAGAGGCACCGTAGAAAACGGGAGGTTCTTCTTAGAAAACCCGTTGAGCGGGGACTTTACAATACTCCCTCCAAGATGTAGGTAATGTCTGATTAAAGCAGGTATCTGCTGGGGCGGCGGAGAGGGCCGTCTCTTCTCGATGTCAGCTGGGGGGTGCATTTGACTTCTTCGGTGTCTTGTGTATGGGAGTGGTTGGTTGAACCCCTGCCTGGGCCCGGGGCCTTACGGGGGCGCCCACGAGATCTTCTTGGGGGCAGGGTGGGCTGAGGAGGTGCCGCTTCCTGTGGGGGGGCGCTTTGGGGAGTGCCACCAACTTCTTCCTCCAGGAGTGCAGGCTTGAGGCGGTCTATCGACACCCAGTTGTCCTTCCCGTGGATGGCCATCCGGAATGCCTTTTTGTTTCTCTCCAGCACGAAGAAAGGCCCCCTGTAGGGCCTGGTTAAGGGTGGGCGTACAGCATCATTCCTGACGAAGACGTGGGTGGTGGAGGATAGACCGGTAGGCATGAAGGGGGACGTCCTGTCGGTATATGTCTGCCGGCAGGTGGCAAACTTTCTGACGCTGTCACGGAGCCTCTGTGTTGTCAGGTTGTCTTGTCCTCCGTGATGAGTTCACTTGGGACCACAAGGGACTCTCCGTAAACTTTCTTGCTGCGGATTTGGTCGCTGTTGGCTCTGGGGCAGCTGGGTCGGCAGTGCAACGAGCCATGAGGACGCCTTCAGGGACCTGTGGAACCTTTCCACCAATCCATTGGCTGTGGGGTTGTAGGCTCAGCCCCTGTGGGACGTTAGGTCTGCAGCTCAGACAGGAATACTGGACCCCTGTCCGTGTTATATGGTCCTTCTGCAAACCAGCTGATCCAGCTGGAGAGGGCCTCAGCACATGCACTGGCAGTGACTTCTTCCATGGGCATCACTGGCCACCTGGTGGAGTGGTCCATGACTGTCAGATTGGGCTCTCCTGATGGGGAGGAGGACCCACTACATCGATGTTGGGTTGCGGTGGTGCTGTGGTGAGTGGTCCCCAGCAGGCGTGCCAGGGCGGTCCACAGCTCAGACAGGAATGCTGGGCCCCTGTCCGTGGTTATATGGTCCGGGACACCAAACCAGCTGATCCAGCTGGAGAGGAGGGCCTCAGCACATGCAATGGCGGTGACTTCTTCCATGGGCATCACTTCGGGCCACCTGGTGGAGTGGTCGATGACTGTCAGAAGGTACCTGGCTCCTCCTGATGGGGGAGGAGGCCCCACTACATCGACGTAGATGTGCCCGAAACATCTTCCCAGCTGAGGGAAGTCGCCCCCCCAAATTCGGTGTGCTGCCCAACTTTGCTGGTCTGGCACTGAATGCACTGCCTTGCCCAGGCCGTTGCGTCCTTCCGTATGCTGTGCCAGACGAACTTCTCCGCCAGCAGTTTGGCCGTCGTCCTGTTGGAGGCGTGGGACAGTCCGTGGATGACATCGATGACCAGACGACGACGGGAGGTGGGCACCAGTGGGCAGGGGTGACCAGTGTTTACGTCACTCAGCAGTGTTGGCCCCCCAGGGGCGAGGGGCAAGTCCTTCCACTTGAGCGACGTGATGGCGGTGCGGTAAGCTGGAATCTCTGGGTCGGTGGCCTGTTCCCGGGCGAGGTCCTCATAGTCGATCCCGAGCTGCACCACATTGATTTCAATCCTCAAGAGGGCGTCAGCTACTGGGTTCTTCCTGCCAGGGAGGTACTTGATTATGCACGTGAACTCCGCGAGGTGCCACTGTTGCCTGGAGGACCATGTATCCCCCAGCTTTGTGAAGGCGTGGACCAGCAGCTAGTGGTCTGTCCTAACTGTGAAAGGTGTACCCTCCAGGAGGAATTTGAAGTGGCGTACCGCCTGGTACACCGCGAAGAGTTTCCTGTCAAAGGTGCTGTAGAGGGACTCTGCGGGGCTGAGCTTCCTGCTGAAGAAGGCGATGGGCTGAGGGGTTCCGTTGAAGACCTGTTCCAGGACGGCCCCATGGGCGACGTTGCTGGTGTCCGTTGTCAGCTGGAGGGGGCCGTTGGGGTCCGGGTGAGCCAAGGCTGTTGCCTTGACAAGGGCGGCCTTCATCAGGGAGAAGGCCCGCTGCTGGTCGGGGCCCCACACTAAGGTCTTCAGATGGCCCTTCAGGATCTCCATCGGAGGGCCATGGTGTGCGCGACCCCTGGGATGAACCTCCTGTAGTAGTTGACCATCCCAAGGAATTCTTGTACGCCCTTGACGAAGGTAGGGGTGGGGAACCTGACGACAGCCTCGACATTCGATGCCAGTGGGCGGACACCTCCCGGGGATATCTCGTGGCCCAGGAAGTCAACTCTATCGACGCCGAAGGTGCACTTGTCGAACCTGACGATGAGGCCATTCTCCTGCAGGCACTGCAGGACCTTCTGGATGTGCCAAAGGTGTTCCTTGTGGGACCTGGAAAAAATTAGGATATCATCGACGTAGCGGACGCAGAAGTTCAGGTCTCCCAGGATGCTGTCCATCAATCTCTGGAAAGTCACCCCTGCATTCCTCAGGCTGAAGGTGGAGAAGGCGAAGACGTAGGACCCAAAGGGCGTGATGATGGTGGCTTTGGGGATGCCTTCTGGAGCTACTGGTACCTGGAAATAGGATTTTAAAAGCTCTAGTTTTGAAAATATTTTGGCTCCTTGGAAGGAGGCCCTTAGGTCTTGCATGTTTGGGAGAGGGTAGTGGTCAGGTTCTGTAGTGAGGTTGAGCCACCTGTAGTTGCCGCAGGGTCTTCAGGAACCATCCTTTTTCTGCACCATGTGAAGGGGGAGGCCCATGGGCTGGGGGCCTTCCTCCATATGCCCATATGCTCCACATCGGCGAAGGCCTTCTTGGCCTCCTGAAGGCACTGAGGGGGAAGCTTCCGGAACTTTGCATGCACCAGGGGGCCCCTTGTCTTGATGCGATGATATATCCCGTGTTTGGTGGGGGCCCCGGGCACCTGACGAAGCTCGGGCCTGAATACCTCAGGGAATTCCTACAGGAGGGAGGTGTATTGGTGGGGAGCGACGGAGCAGAATGTGGGCACACTGGGGCCCGGCGCCAGGGGCAAGGACTGGCAGGACTTGTTGTCCAGCAGGCATTTGCGGCCGACGTTGACTGCCAGTCCGAAGTGGGCCAGGAAGTCCGCACCCAGAAGTGGGGTCCTCACGTCCACGACGATGAAGTTCCAATTTTATCTCCGGCCCAGGATGGAGACCGACAGGAGCTTGGTGCCATAGGAGAGGTTGGCGGCCGTCAGGGAGGTAGCCAGGTCCGGCGGGCGTCTGCGGTCCTCTCTGGAAGGTGGGAACACTGACCGCACTGCTCCAGCATCGATCAGCATCATCCTGCCGGAGACGGTGTTGTGGACGTAGAAGCCTACTGGTGTGGGGCTCCTGGGTGTTGCTGCAATGGTGGCCGCCGCCTCCCCCGTTTTTTGGACGGGTGAAAAGTCAGGGGTTCACAATATCGGGCCTCTTTGCCGAATCTCCGGTGGTAGTCGCAAAGCCCCAGCCTTTCCTTCTTCTGGTGGTGAGGTGGCCGCCTCCTGGCGACGACCTTGGTGTCCTCTGTGGTGGGGTCCTCCAGCTGGAGACCCACTTCACTGCCCTCGTGGAGTCGGTCAGCTGCTGCGCTGTCCTTATGAGGTCCTCGACCAGCAGGGTATAGGGCTCCTCCATTTGTCCACGAACCTCTGGGAGTAGCTGACACAGGAGGATCTCCCTCGACAGGCTAACCTCCTTGTGCCTGCCACTGCTGTCAGTCTCAGGGAGGAGGAGGAGGTCCTGGAGGGCATGCCCCCGCTGGGGGTTGATGGTGAGGTCGAGGGCATGGGTGGCCCTCTTGGAGACCGGCAGGGAGCAGGTCTCGACGAGAGAGGCCTTAAGTTTTTGGAAGGTGGCAGGGCTCGAAGTTGACGTCACCCATGGGGTGACCTTTCTGTATATCTCCTTCGGTAGGGTGTTGATCGCGATGTCTGCCTTAAGCACTTCGTCGGTCAGGCCTGCCACCCTGAATTGCCCCTTGACCCTGTAGAGCCATGATGTTGGGTTCTGATGGGTGAACGGCGGCAGCTTTATGCTGATGGCAGCCCTTGGTTGGTCCATCAGAAGGGGCATTACGCGAGGAGCGGGTACTGGCATGGAGGAGCGCGCGGGTTTCGGCGTGGGGGAAGACTCGAGAGGGGGTTGCACAAGGGAGATATCTGTCTCCGTGAAGTACGCAGTTCCTTGTATGCGGGAGGGAATGTCCGCGTCCATGCTTATTCCGCACTCTCACTTGGAGTGTGAGTTAACACTCACGTCAATACATGCTTGGGAGCATGCCGTGTGGGTCCGCTAATGACACCAGTGATTTTGCTGACGAGGGTCAGTAATGCCCGTACGCTTTGTTAGAGTGCCGTAGTTAGTCCGTTAGGGGCGTGGGTTGGTTCATCAGGCCAAGACTAAGTCGCCGTTTGGGTCCATTAATGGCTCCGGGAACCACTCCAGGGGTCACCACTGTGAGAGGGTGCAAAAGAAAGAGCAGGTAGGCAAGAACTGCTAGTTTATTTAGGAAGCGGCCTGCTTATGAAGCGGAGTGCAGATGTTGGCATATACGCGGACGTCAGTACAAAAATATACAAGTGACCCGAGGTCAAAACTATTCTCTACATAAAACAGGACAGGTACATACAGATAACGTGATGATTAACAATAGTAGATTAGACACAAAAATACTCTGGCACATACACTGTGTATAAGGGCAAAAATGAATAGATAATAGATGTACAATTACATAATGATAATAAGGCTGAGTACCACGACCTAGGGTCAGCTGTGAAGGTTTAAGGGTTCTTCTTAAAAAATCCATTGAGCAGGGACTTTAAATATCTATCCATGCTGAAATCTTGTCTGTGAAGAAACACAGATGCCTGAATTTAAACCCTTCTCGATCTGTCAAGGGGGTCGGGACTGACTTTGTGGCTCGCGCGAGGAATTAACCTGTGGGAATTTTGTAAATAAACCTAGGGCTGCTCTAGGAGCAAGAGCTGAGGTCAATGTAAATAAATTAGTCACTGTGACAATGCCTCATTCAATGAATAAACAGAGAGTTGCAAAGCCACCAGAGTTACAAAAACCTGGACCATGATGCCCTTCAGCCAATCACCCAGAGGCATTTCTGATAAATGATTTTCAAAAAAGAAAATCACCTAGTGATTCAATGGTTCAAGTAACTGTAACCTAGGTAATAGCTGAATCATCCTAGCACACCGGAGCAAGTTTCCTTAACCACATTGATTCAGGATGGCTGCTCAAGCAACCCAGCTACAATGCCTGAAAGAAACGAGCAGGTAAAAGTTACTGCTACTTTATTACAGATCCAGGTTGCCATCATAGAAGACCACGCTTAGCAGTGAGATTGGAATTACAAACCTGAGGTCCCCAATAAACATGGGTGAACAGTACAAATTACAATACAAAACATCAGAGCTATATATCTGCAGTCTTGATGCATTGAATGAAGAAACATGTGATACACAATGTGGACATTCGTATAAATACCATAAAGTAAAAATGATAAAAATGCGGTGTGGGTAATTGAGCTGGAAAACGGGAAGTCATCAAAGAAAACAAGCTATGGGAGATGTAATTAATGGGCGGCACTATCCTGGCGCTCCTTTTACAAATACTCCCAAGGCGGGGACGTCTGATTAATCCCTGGCTGCTGGGACGCTGAGGCGACTGCTCTGAAGATAACTGAGGGGCCTCCCGCCTGTGAGGCTGTGGTTGACATCTGCCTGTTTCCTCAGGAGGGTGCTGGAGCGTTTGGGCGGAAGGCGGCTGCGGGACTCTCCGACAGGAAGGCGGGCTTTAGCCTATCATCCCCCAGTCGTTCTGTGGGAGTGCCAGCTGGAACGCCTTGCTGTTCCGCTCCAGCACACGGAAGGGTCCCCTGTAGGACCTGGTTAGTGGTGGACGGACGGCGTCGTCCCTGACGAAGACGTGGGTGGTGGATGACAGCTGTGGCGGCGTGAAAGTGGTTGCCTGTTGATGTACATCCGCCTACAAGGGGCGAACTTGCCGACACGTCGCGGAGCCTCTGGAGAGATGGGGTTGTGGCGATCTTCCGTGACTAGTTCAACCCCGGACCACGAGGGGTTCCCCGTAGGTTTGTCTGCTGCGGATGGGGTGCCGCTGGCTCTGGGGGCGGTTCTCAACCCGAGGAGGACCCAAGGCAGCTGGTGTTTCCAGTCCTCGGCGGTGCAGCGGGCCATGAGGGACGACTTTCAGGGACCTGTGGAACCTCTCCAACCAAACCGTTGGCTGCTGGGTTGTACGCTGTGGTGGTGTGGTGAGATGGTTCCCAGCAGTTGAGCCAGGGCAGACCACAACTCGGAGAGGAAGGCAGGGCCCCTGTCGGTTGTGATGTGGTCCGGGACGCCAAACTGGCTGACCCAGCTGGAGAGGAGGGCCTCAGCGCACGCGCTGGCGGTGGCTTCCTGCATGGGTGTGGCTTCAGGCCACCTGGTTGAGCGGTCGATGATTGTCAGGAGATATCTGGCCCCGCCTGATGGGGAAGGGGCCGACAACGTCAATGTTTATGTGACCAAACCGCCTACCAGGCTGTGGAACTCGTCTACCCCGACTCGTGTGACGACCCATCTTGCTGGTTTAGCACCAGATACACTGTCTCGCCCAGGTCCTGGCGTCCTTCTGCATCCTGTGCCAGATGAACTTTTCTGAAAGCAGTTTGGCCGTGGTCCTGCCGGAGGGTGAGAGGCCTGTGGATGATGTCGAATACCAGATGGCGGTGGGAGAGGCTGGAACCAAAGGGGCGGGGCTGGCCTGTGCTGATGTCACAGAGGGCTTTGGTTCCCGGGGGCGAGGGTCACGTCCCCGCCACTTTAGGGATGTGATGGCGGTGCAGTATGGCTGGGGTCTCTGAGTCAGCGGCCTGTTCTCTGGCAGGTCCCGTGGTAATGATCCCGAGCTGCACCACGTTCAACTCGATTCTGGAGAGGGCGTCTGCTACGGGTTTTCCTGCCGGGAGGTACCTGATTGAACAGGTGAACTCTGCGATGGCTGAGAGGTGGCGCTGCTGCCTGGAAGACCATGAATCCCCTGCTTGGTGAAGGCGTGGACCAGTGGCTGGTGGTCCGTCCAGATTGTGAAGGGCGTCCCTCCAGGAGGAACTTGAAGTGCCGAACTGCCCGGTACACTGCACAGAGTTCCCTGTCGAAGGTGCTGTAGCGGGCCTCTGCGGGACTGAACTTTTGCTGAAGAAGGTGGTGGGCTGGGGGCGCTGTCAATGATCTGCTCCAGGACAGCACCGCAGGCAACGCTGCTGGCATCTGTCGTCAGCTGGAGGGGAGCCTGGGGTCCTGGTGGGCCAAGGTGGTTGCTTGGTGAGGGCGGCCTTCGTCAGGGAAAAGGCCTGCTGCTGGCTGGGTCCCCAAGACTAGGGACTTTGGTTGACCTTTCAGGACTCCATCAGGGGGCCATGGTGTGTGCGATCCCGGGATGAACCTCCTGTAGAAGTTTACCATCCCAAGGAACTTCTGGACGGCCTTGATGGAGGTGGGTGTGGTGAACCTGGTGACGGCTGCCACTTTGATGTAAGAGGGCGGATGCCATCCGGAGATACCTCGTGACCCAGGAAGTCAGCTTTCTGGACGCCGAAGGTGCAATTGTCGAAGATGACGACGAGGCCATTTTCCTGGAGGCACTGGAGGACTGCTTTGATGTGCCTCTGGTGCTCTTTGTGAGACCTGGAAAATATAAGGGTATCATCCACGAGCAGACGCAGAATTTTCAGGTCCCCAGGATGCTGTCCATCAGCCTCTGGAAGGTGGCCCCAGCGTTCCTCAGCCCGAAGGTGGAGAAGGTGAAGACATAGGACCTGAAGGGCGTGATGATGGCTGGTTTTGGATATCCTCTGGCGCAACAGGTACCTGAAAGTACAATTTAAAAGGTCTAATTTAGTGAATACCTTGGCCCCATGAAAGGAGGCCGTGAGATCCTGCATGTTGGGTAGAGGGTAATGATCAGGTTCAGTTGCAATGTTGAGCCGCCTGTAGTCGCCGCAGGGTCTCCAGGAGCCATCCGGTTTCTGCACCATGTGGAGGGGGAGGCCCCATGGACTGGAGGCCTTCTTGCAGATGCCCATCCGCTCCATCTCAGCAGGCGCTTTTTGGCCTCCTGAAGGCGCTGAGGGGAAGCCTCAGAACTTTGCATGCGTCAGGGGCCCTTTAGTCACTGATGTGATGGTAGATGCCATGTTTTGCTGGGGCCCAGGGACTTGGCGGAGCTCGGGCTTGAACATGTTGGGGAACTTTTTCAGAAGCTGTGCGTACTGGTGGGGGGGCAACGGGGCGCAGATGGTGGGTGCTTGGTCCTGGTGCTAACGGGAGGACCTGGCAGGAGTCGGTGTCGAGGAGGCGCTTTGCGCCCACGCCGACTGCAGGCCTGAAGTGCGCCAGAAATCCGCCCCCAGGAGGGGGTTCCTTACGTCCGCGACGATGAAGTCCCAGGAGTAACTCTGGCCAAGGATGGAGATCGACAGGAGCCTGGTGCCGTAGGAGAGGATGGGGGACCCGTTGGCGGCCGTCAGGAAGGCGGCTGGGTCTGGTGTCTGGTGCGGTCCTCCCTGGATGCTGGAAAGACCGACTTAAAGGCTCCTGTGTCGACCAGCATCATCCTGCCGGAGATGGTGTCGCGGATGTAAAAACCTAATGGTTTTGAGGCCCTGGGTTTCTTCTGCTGCCATGGCGGCCTGTCCTGCTGGCCGCCGCCACCCCCGTTTTTGGATGGGCGAACGAGCAGGGCGGCAGGCAGTTCAAGGCGTCCTTGCCAACCACTGGTGGTAGCGACAAAGCCCGGGACCTCCGTGGTGGTTCTTCTTGTGATGATATGCTGGCTGCCTTCTTCAGGCTGGACGGAGCTGACCGGCTGTGTGGCCGGTTTTAGCCGCTGGTGTAGCCTTGAGGATCTGTGTTTGGACCTCCGGGATGAGGTCCTCGACAGGGCATGGTAGGATCTCTCTTGACAGGCTGATCTCAGACTTATCTCCTGCCGCTTGTTTGTGTGCCCAAGACTGGGTGAGGAGATCCTGGACCATGCCCCAACGCCTCTTGGCCTGGTCATGGCGTGGCTTATTGGCGAGGTCGATAGCGTGGGCGGCCCTCTCGGCGATGGGCAGGGAGCAGGTCTTGAGGAGGAATGCTTTCAGGTGCTGTATGTGACGGGGCGTGTTTCGGACACCCACGGATGAGTTTCTGTACACCTCCTCCGGAAGGGCGTTGAGCACTGTGTCGGCCTGCAGCACCTCGTCCGTGAGTCCTGCCAGCCTGAAGTGGCCCTCGACCCTGTAAAGCCATGATGATGGGTTTCCTTGTGTGAACGGGCGCAGCTTTACGGTGAGGGCGGCCCGCGATTGTTTGTCCCGCCGTCGCAGCGTCGGGCGCTGGTGTGGAGTGTGGAGGGCGTGTAATTCTTGGTGCGGGAGGGCGGCTGATGATGGGAGGTAGGTAAACGTCTGAGTCCGCGGGTCCGCGTTAACTGAATGAAGGAGGGGATGTCCGCGTCCATGCTCACTCCAGACCCCTTACTGGAGTGGGATACTCACGTCAATACGCACTTTCGTGCGCCGTGTGGTTCCAGTGATGCTGGTGATTTGCCGACGAGTCAGCACGCCAAACGCTGGTTACAGTGCCGTTTTAGTCCATTAGGGCGTTTTGGAGAAATCCTGGAGCCAAGACTAAGTCGCCGTAGTGAGTCTGCTAATGGCTCCGGGACCACTCGGGGGTCACCACTTTAAGGTGTCAAAGAAATAATGAGCAGGAGAAAAGTTACTGCTGATTTATTCAGATCCAGGCGGTTTATATATGCGGCGGACTGACGTCACGCCGAGGAATACAATGACAATGCAAGAGTGACTTGACCTGAGGTCAAAACAATAAACAATAATATGCAATGAATAAGCACAATTTGAATTACAAAACATGGACAATGATCTAGATAACAACTTGATGCATGTGAATGAAGAAACATATGCATACATAATGTGTGAATAGGTATAAATTTACCATAAAGTAAAAAATGGTTGATTCAATGGCTGACCTCCTTTTGACCCGCTACTAATTGAGCAGAAGAAAACGGGTCGCCATCAAAGAAAACAAGCTCAGCAGGAGACTTTACAATGGCGCCGTAAACAAAACGGGAGGTTCTTCTTAGAAAACCCGTTGGCGGGCAACCAACCCAAGTCAAGATGTGGTACCTCATTAAAGCAGGTATCTGCTGGGGCTAATCCACCAGACAGTCTCTTCTCATGCAGCTGGGGGTGCAAAGCTTCTTCCACTTGCCCTATAGAAGTGTTTGGTTGAACCTGCCTGGGCCCGGGCATACAGCCCACAAAACACCAGATCTTCTTGGGGGCCAGGGTGGGCAGAGGAGGTGCCGCTTCCTGTCGGATCAAGCAGAATGCAGACACAGACTCAAGGAGTGATCTAGATGGCCTATCGACACCCAATTGTCTCTTCCGTGGATGCTTCCACCGACAGGCCTTTCTGTTTCTAATCAGCAGAAACAAGAACCCTGTAAGGGCATATGCTTTTTCCACTGAAAGCATCATTCCAAGGCTAGACGTGGGTGGTGGAGGATTCTTAAAAAAAAACAGGCATGAAGGGCGGCGTCACTGCCCATTCTGCCAGCGTCAGTGGCAAGTTTCTGACACTTGTCTCATAAGAGAAATCTGTGTTGTCAGGTGTCTTGGTCTTCCAGGTTCAAAGGACCAACATGGACTTCTTCCGTAAACTTTCTCTGACATGGAGTTCTTCGCTGTTGGCTCTGGAGCATGCAGATCCATCCCAACCAGCCCAGGGCAAAAGCTGGTACTTCGTTGTCGGTGGTGCAACCTCCATGAGGGAGCAGCCAGGGACCTGGGCACCACTGACCAATCCATTGGCTGTGGGGGTTGTAGATGAAAATTGCTGTTGGTGGTCCCCAGCAGGCGTGCCACTGGTCATTCATCTCAGACAGGAATGTCAATGGCCCTGTTAAGAGGTTAGGTTTCCGGGACACCAAACCAGCTGGTCCTGGAAGAACAGCACAGAAATGCACTGGCGGTGACTTCTTCCATGGGCATCACTTCGGGCCACCTGGTGGAGTGGTCGATGACTGTCAGAAGGTACCTGGCTCATCCATGGGGAAAAGGACCATCCCGCTACATCGACGTAGATGTGCCCAAACATCTTCCCAGCTGAAGGAACGCGCCTTCCCCCAATTTTGTCTGTTGCTCTCAACCATTGCTGGTCTGGCACTGAATGCACTGCTACTTGCATTGCCGTTGCAAGTTCCTTCATGTATGCTGTTCCAGACGAACTTCTCCAAACTGTTTGGCCGTGTTTCCTGTTGGAGGGGTGGGACATCCGTGGATGACATCGATTATGCTACGACGCATTGTATTCACCAATGGGCTCAAATCTGACCAAATGTTTACATCACTCAGCAATGTCCTGGCCCCCAGGGCCATTGGCATATATCCTTTATCATTGTACGACGTGATGGCGGTGCACAATCGCCATGGAATGTCTGGGTCGGTGGCCTGTTCCTGGGTCCAAAACATAATCTTTGATTTGCTGCACCACATTGATTTCAATCCTCAAGAGGGCGTCAGCTACTGGGTTCTTCCTGCCAGGAGGTAACATTATGCAGTGAACTCCTGTACATGCCATTGCTGCCTGGAGGACCATGCATCCCCAAACTGAGACGTGGACCAGCCAGCTATGGTCTGTCCAACTGTGAAAGGTGTACCCTCCAGGAGGAATTTGAAATGGCAGACGCCTGGTACACGCGCCAAGAACCCTTTCCTGTCAAAGGTGCTGTAGAGGGACTCTTTCTGTAGCTGTCCTGCTGAAGAAGACGATGGGCTGAGGGGAACCGTTGAAGACCTGTTCCAGGAGCCTGCCCCATGGGCCCGTTGCTGGTGTCCGTTGTCAGCTGGAGGGGCTGTTGGGGTCGGGTCAGCCAAGGCTGTTGCCTTGAACCTGGCAGCCTTCATCAGGAGAAGGCCTGCTGCTGGTCGGGGCCCCACACCTAAGGTCTTCGGATGGCCCTTCAGGATCTCATCGGAGGGCCATGGTGTCTTGCGCCCCTGGGATGAACCTCCTGTCAGCAAGACGACCATCCCAAGGAATTCCTTGGGCCCTTGCTTTGTAGGGAAGGGGAACCTGACGACAGCCTCGACCTTTTGCCAGTGTGCGGACACCATTGGAGAAAACAAGACAAAGGCCTGCTTTCAACTCTATCGACGCCCAAGATGCACTTGTCGAACCTGGACAAGGAACGTGCCATTCTCCTGCAGGCACTGCAGGACCTGTCTGTTTCTGCCAAATTGTGTTCCTTGTGGGACCTGGAAAAATTAGGATATCACTTGCATTGCGGGCGCAAGTATTCAGGTCTCCCAGGATGCTGTCCATCAATCTCTGGAAAATCGCCCCTGCATTCCTCAGGCTGAAGGTGGAGAGGGGGCTCGCCATTTCAAAGGGCGTGATTATGCTACTTTGGGGATGCCTATCTTAATACTGGTACCTGGAAATAGGATTTTAAAAGATCTAGTTTTGAAAATATTTTGGCTCCTTGGAAGGATATATGTTTTCTTGTATGTTTGGGAGAGGGTAGTGGTCGGGTTCTGTTTGAGGTTGAGCCACCTGTAGTTGCAGATGTCTTCAGGAACAACCCTGTTTTGCACCATGTGAGGGGAGGCCCATGGGCTGGGGCCTTCCTCCATATGCCCATAACTCCATTTCAAAGATTCTGTCATGGCCTTCTGAAGGCACTGAGGGGAACTTTGAACTTTGACATCACCCCTTGTCTTGATGTGATGATATATCCATGTTTGGCTGGGGGCCCGACACCTGACAACTCAGGCCTGAAACCTCAGGGAAATCCTACAGGAGGGAGGTGTATTGGTGGGGAGCGACGGAGCAGACTGTGGGCACACTGGGGCCCGCCAGGGCAAGAACTGGCAGGACTTCTTGTCCAGCAGGCATTTGCGGCCGACGTGACTGCCAGTCGACCCAACCAAAAGTCCAGCAAAACACACCTCATGCACCACGACAATGAAGTTCCACTTTATCTCCGGCCCAGGATGAAACTCACCGACAAAAAAGCTTGGTGCCAAAGAGAGGTTGGCGGCCGTCAGGAATATGCCAGGTCCGGCCATCTGGGTCCTCTCTGGAAGGTGGTACACAACCACACTGCTCAGCATCGATCAGCATCCTCCTGCGGAGATGTTGTGGACGCTGAAGCCTAACAAAACCAGGCTCCTGGGTGTTGCTGCAATGGTGGCCGCTCCCCAACAAACCCGTTTTTGGGCGGGTGAAAAAGAATATTTACAAAATCAATCTTGCCGAATCTCCGGTGGTAGTCGCAAAGCCCCAGCCTTTCCTTCTTCTGGTGGTATTGAGAAGGCCTCCTGGTGACGACCTCATGTCCTCTGTGGTGGGGTCCTCCAGCTGGAGACCCACTTCGCCCGTGCCTCAGGGGAAACGGTCAGCTTGATGGATGTCCTGTAAGGTCCTCGATTCTGTGTGTATATTAGCTCCTCAATTTGTCCACGAACCTCTAAAACAGCTCTCAAAGATCTCCCCTCGACAGGCTAACCTCCTTGTGCCTGCCACTGGACTAATCAGTCTCGGGGAGGAAAAGGAGGTCCTGACCAGGACATCCTATAAGGTTGATGGTGAGAAAAGGGCATGGGTGGCCCTTTGGAGAACGGCAAATAGCAGGTCTCCGAGAGAGGCCTTACAAACCAAGGTGGCAGGGCTCCCAAGTTGACGTCACCCATGGGGTGACACTTTCTGTATATCTCCTTCAGTAAGGTGTTGATCCAGATGTCTGCCTTAAGCACTTCGTCGGTCAGGCCTGCCACCCTGGTTGCCCCTCGACCCTGAAAGCCATGATGTCGGGTTCTGATGGGTGAACCCACATGCTGATGGCTCCCCTGGGGTGTCCATCAGGAGGGGCATTACGCGGCAGTACTGGCATGGAAAGCTGGTTTCTCCGGCGTGGGGAAGAAACGAGAGGGGGTTGCAGAAGGGAGATATCTGTCTCCACGTCGCAGTTCCTTGTATGCAAATATCTCCAAGCAACGTATTGTCACCTCTCAGTAATTTGTGTCAATGTTAACACTCACGCTGCAATACCAGCTTTCATGCCGTGTATGTCATTATAATGACACCAGTGATTTTGCTGATCCATATCAGTAATGCCCGTCTGTGTTAGAAACCAGACGCCTAGTTCGTTTAACGTGGGTTGGTTCATCAGGCCAAGACTAAGTCGACGTTTGGGTCCATTAATGGCTCCGGGAACCAGCTGTTGTCACCACTGTGAGAGGGTGCAAATAAATTAGAGCAGGTAGGCAAGAACTGCTAGTTTATTTAGGAAATCCTCATATGAAACAGACAGCAGATTGTCGGCAAGTATATTGACGCAAATTGTATATTTACAAGTGACCTAGGTCAAAACTATTTGTCTACATAAAACAGGACAGGTACATACAGATAACGTGATGATTAACAATAGTAGATTAGACACAAAAATACTATAAGACCCACTGTGATAACCCAAAAATGAATAGATAATAGATGTACAATTACATAATGATAATAAGGCTGGGTGCAAGACCTTATCAAGTCAGCTGTGAATGGTTACCGTAAAAACAGGAGGTTCTTCTTTTAGAAAACCCAGACCAGTGGGGACTTTACAATATCTATCCAAGAAAATAAGATCTATGTCTGTGAAGAAACACAGATGCCTGAAGTTAAACCCTTCCTCGATCTTTCAAACTTATTTGAACTACTTGATGACTGGCTCATGGAGGTCCGAGATCTGTGGGAAAGTTTTACCAATAAACCTCTTGCTGCTCTTAGCATTACCCATGCTGGCACAAGGCCAGCAAACAACATCTAAATAAATTAGTACTGACCTCCATGCCTCATTCTGTACCTTGTTTGTTGAGAGTTGATAATCAGAGATTGATTTTGACTTGGGAGATCGGCAAAACCTGGGGATCTCCTACTTTCATGTCACCAGAGGCATGGTTCTTCAAGCTACTGATTTTCCGGACAAAGAAAATCACCTCAGTGATTCCTGCCGGATGGTTCAATGAACTGGAATCCCCATCACCTATGACATAATGAAGACCAGCTGAAGTCATCCTTCAGTACACCGCCCACCCAAAGAGCCAAGTCTTTTGTTAACCATAGGGGGCCCCGAATGGGAGATGAGGGGCCATCACACGTGCCAAGAACTGACACTGCAACTCACCACAATGTTGATGGGCAACCAACTTTAAGGTCAACCTCTGGACCTCATTATGGAGGTAATCCTCACAAAATAACCCACCAGACACTTGCAGCCATGCCCAAAGCCTCCACCATGCCCTGTAGAAGAGTTCCTGTCATTAGGGTCTATGAGGTTCATACAGCCCACAAAACACCAGACCCTAACAGCCAGCAACAGTAGTAGCAATCACCATGTCGGATCAGAAGAATTCAGACAAATTTTCAAGCACAAAGTCGATGAGCCAATGTCCATAACCTCAAACAAAGATGCTTCCCAAAGATGCTATTTAAAGGACTTGAAAGGGAATTCTAATCAGAAGAAACAAGAACCTCCAAAGGGCATATGCTTTTTCCACTGAAAGTTCAGAAACAAGGCTAGGAAATGCAACAGGGGCTGCCTATTCTTAAAAAAACACCAGTAGGGTTGCATACACTACCCATTCATACCAGCGTCAGTGGCAAGCAGACAGGTTGTCTCATAAGAGAAATCACGCCTGCTCACCGCTGTCTTTCTTCCAGGTACAAAGGACAAACATGCTTCTTCCTAAAAGATGAAAGATCTGACATGGAGTTCTTCGTGGACACCGGAGCATGCAGATCATTCATCCCAACCAGCCCGAACAAAAGACTCGACCTCACTCTACCCACCAACCTCCATGTATCAGCAGCCAGTGGAGCACCACTGACAATGTACGGAAGGCGGGAGATGAAAATTGCTTTTGGTGGGAACGAATGCGACTGGTCATTCATCACAGCAGACGTGTCAATGGCGTTGTTAAGAGTAGGTTTCCTAACAGCTAAACAGCTTATCCCAAGAACAGCACAGAAATCATCACCCCAAAACCAAAGGACCGCTGTCCATTTTACAGGCGCATGTAATCCATCGGAGAAAACAAGACAAAGCATCCCGCTTTCTCTCTCTCCTTCCTGTGCGTCAACTGGGGGGGGGACGGCTCGAAGGAACGCAGCTTCTACCATACAATATTTGTCTGTTACTCTCTAACCATTGTTGTCTCGATTCATGTACAATCACCACTACTTGCATTGCCATGCAAGCATTCCAATCATGTACTCATAATGTTCCACCGAATCTTCTATATCAAACTGTATGTATGTTTCTGTTTGTGAAGATGCCAAACATCTCACCATTTCACATATATTATGCTACTGCATTGTATTCATTAATCTGTCTCAAATCTCATGCAAATGTCCATATGTGGAATATCCTGGCTTTTCCATTGATATATGTTTTATCATTGTACGTTTATTATGTCTCACACAATCGCCATCTGTTTGTCTGCACATAAGCACAGATGTCCAAAACATAATCTCTGTTTTGCCCTGTCCATGTGTAGAAACTACTTTGCGGCTCGCACCAGCCAATAACAACTTAGAAGATTCTGTACATGCATTCAGTAAGGAACCACCAATAAACTAGACAACACCCAGCCAGTATGTCACTCAATACCATCCTTACACTGGTGACCCCGGAGTGACCCGAACGAGCCGATGGCAGACGTCCGACCCACACGCCAATGAACCCCTTGCCTTCTCCCCAACTCAGCTTCCAGCCGTTCCCAAGCTTTCAGTAGATGTCCGACCCTCTGAGATGACCCACCCCACCACAGGAACCCTGGACGACTCCTCCAGGCAGCCTGTAAAGTCACCAATTCGGCGCCAGGATAGTGTTTCGGCGGCGCCATTAATTAAGTCTCCGCTGAGCTTGTTTTCTTTGGTGACTTCCCGTTTTCTTCAAGCTAAATTAGTCACGCCTAAAACGTGCCAGGTCACGCATTTTAATCATTTTTTTACTTTATAAAATTTATACGAATGTCACACATTGTGTATCACATGTTTCTTCATTCACAGGCATCAAGACTGTATCTATATTGTGTCTCTGTATGTTTCGTAGTTAATTCGTACTCGTTCACTGCATATTATTGTTTATTGTTTCGACCTCAGGTCACAGTCAATTCCATTGTCTCTCACGGCCCGGCGTCAGTCGGCCGCAATATAAGCCGCCTGGATCTGTAATAAATCAGCAGTAACCTTTACCTGCTCGTTTCTTTGACACCTTACAGTGGTGACCCCCGGAGTATCCCGGAGCCATTAGCGGACTCACACGGCGACGCACCCTTCAGCGTCCCACCAGGTACAGGGATTAATCAGACGCGTCCCTCGTCTTGGGGGGGGAGTATTTGTAAAGTCACCAATTCGGCGCCAGGATAGTGTTTCGGCGGCGCCATTAATTAAGTCTCCGCTGAGCTTGTTTTCTTTGGTGACTTCCCGTTTTCTTCAAGCTAAATTAGTCACGCCTAAAACGTGCCAGGTCACGCATTTTAATCATTTTTACTTTATGGTATTTATACGAATGTCACACATTGTGTATCACATGTTTCTTCATTCACAGGCATCAAGACTGTATCTATATTGTGTCTCTGTATGTTTCGTCATTGTAATTCAAGCTCGTTCACTGCATATTATTGTTTATTGTTTCGACCTCAGGTCACAGTCAATTCCATTGTCTCTCACTGGCCGGCGCCAGTCGGTCGCAATATAAGCCGCCTGGATCTGTAATAAATCAGCAGTAACCTTTACCTGCTCGTTTCTTTGACACCTTACAAGCCTGCCGCCGCCCCGAATACGTGCGGACAACCTGACCAACGAAGGATCAGCCGACATCACCCTTCAACCTGCTGCCATCCTCCTCGAGTTCCTGCTGGCCGGTGCTGCCCTTCAGCCTCCCGCTCGCCCAAAGCCCAAGCCCTTTGTGCCCATTCCAATTTTCAGCAAGACGATTTCCACATCGGGGCCTTGGGCATTGCTTTGTGGGGAAGGAGTATTGTAAGGGACCGCATTGCAGTCTTTTGTGTGTGTGTGTCATCCATCGGAGAAAACAAGACAAAGCATCCTGCTTTCTCTCTCTCCCTCCCATGCGTCAATTGGAGGGGACCGCTCAAAGGAACGCAACTTCTGCCATACAGTATGTCTGTCTGTTTCTCTCTAACCATTGTTGTCGCGATTCATGTACAGTCACCACTACTTGCATTGCCATGCAAGCATTCCAATCATGTACTCATAATGTTCCACTGAATCTTCTGTATCAAATGTATGTATGTTTCTGTTTGTGAAGGTGCCAAGCGTCTCACCATTTCACATATATTATGCTACTCCATTGTATTCATTAATCTGTCTCAAATCTCATGCAAATGTCCATATGTGGAATTTCCTGGCCTTTCCATTGATATATGTTTTATCATTGTATGTTTATTATGTCTCTCACAATCGCCATCTGTTTGTCTGTTCACAAGCACAGATGTCCGAAACAACCTCTGTTTTGCCCTGTCTGTGTGTAGAAACTACTTTGCGGCTCGCACCAGCCAATAACAACTTCAAAGATTCTGTACATGCATTCAGTAAGGAACCACCAATAAACTAGACAACACCCAGCCAGTATGTCACTCAATACCATCCTTACAAGCTGAGCAGACGTACAACAATGAAAGCATCAACAAATCAAAGAGAGGGGAAAAAATGTCCCATCGCCCCTGACGTCCCACCGAAAGAAATGAGAGAATTAATACAAGAATACAAAGACGACCTGAAGCATGACCCAACAAAACCAGCAAAACACACCATTCAGCACCACATAGAGACCGAAGTCCCCTGATCCACTCGCGATTCAGACAGCTGGCCCCAGAGAAACTCACCTAAGCAAAAAAGGTATTCAAAGAGATGGAAGAAGCGGGAATATGCCAGAAAGCCCCTAACCATAGGAATCACCCTTACATATGGTACCAAAGTCAGACGGAACATGGCGCCCTTGCGGAGATTACAGACAGCTGAATGTGAAAACAAAACCGGAGAGATACCCTCACCAAATATAGCAGACATAACAAACTGAACGAACGGAGCAAGAATATTTACAAAAATCAATCTGCTAAAAGGGTATTTCCAAATCCCGATAGCAAAAGAAGATATTGAGAAGGCCGCAATCATCACCCCATTCGGCACCTACACATTCAACTACAGCTGTTTCGGCCTCTGTAACTCAGGGGAAACATTCCAAAGATTGATGGATGTCCTGTTCGGGGACCTTCCATTCTGTGTGGATTATGTCTGCCCAAATTTAAAACAGCATCTCAAAGATGTGAAAACCGTGCTACAAAGACTGAAAGAAAATGGACTAATAGTGCGGGAAGAAAAAATAATACTGACCAAGACATCCTATAAGGCAAACAGAAAAGTGTACATCCCCAAAGATTTACAGAACGTAAAATATGCGTTCATCCGAGTAGACACACACAAACCAACCCCCCCTTCTCCCCAGCCTACTCTGGACCACACCGCATACTCCAGAGACAACGAAAGGCCTACCAGATGACAGTGGATGGGAGGACAACGTGGGTTTCAATCGACCGGTTGAAACCTGCATTCATACCAGACACTGGCCCACATATGTAGGTCTCCCCTGGGGGGTGTCCAGTAGCGACCATGCGGCAGACCTACGATCAAAAGCTGCTTTCTCCTGCGATAAGTAACGCGGGAGGTAAAACCATGCAGTTGAGAGAAACACAAAATTCTCTCGCACGTCTTTTATGCAAATATCTCGAGCAACGTATTGTCACCTTTCAGTAATTTGTATCAATGTGTATGCTGCTACACCAGCTTTCCAGTAATGTATGTACATTATATAATAACTGTCAATCAGGTGTCTTGTATCTATCCATATGTAAATCTATGTCTGTGAAGAAACACAGACGCCTGAATTTAACCCCTTCCTCGATCTGTCAAGAGATTGGGACTACTTTGCAGGTCGCATGAGCTGTTGACCTGTGTGAAAGTTTTGTAAATAAATTAGTAAGCTGTAGACCTCTGTACCTCACTCAAATCATCATATGAAACATTACAGTTTGGAGGCAAGTATATTGAGCAAATTGTATATTTCCTGCCTATATCAGTTTGTACACCCACTGCCTACAGAGGTGTACATAGAGGTATTTGGGGGAGATCAAGGCAGGCATATATAAGACCCACCATGACAACCCATTTGTTAGTCTTAGGGAATCCTATAGCTTAAATATTCCCTGGGGCAAGAAGTGTTATTATCAAGTTTACTTTCCATGTTTAAGTAATTTTAGCTCTTCATATTTAGCCCTCAGACCATGACAATTTCACTGAAGTATATTCAAGAAAATAAGATTTATTTTCTGGGAGACTCTCTATGTAAAGTCTTCCCATTAAGGTTTTTAAACTTATTTGAACTACTAGAAGATGACTGGATAATGGAGGTCCGAGATCTTTGGAGTGTTACCATTCTTCTTGCTTTTAGCATTACTTTTGGGTGTACAGTGGGGAGCATAATGATATCTTAACATCAGCTTCGACTGACTTGGTCAGTTTGGATATTGTTTGTTGTTGATAATCTTTGATTTTTTGACTTGGGAGATAAGGGTGGGGATCTCCCTCTTTTGTGATCATTAAATTGTGAGCTACTAAGGCTAGACACCTGCACATTTTGAGTGCACAGTAGCTCTATGCTGGATGAAGCTTCCCTAGATCAGGCAGACATTCCCTGAGAGAGCTTCATCAAGTCTTTTGTTGATGAAGGGAGGGAATGGGGAATGTGGGGCATCAGTAAGGCCTTAAGAAGTGATACACTGGCCTCATTATGTTGATGACTTTTCTTTATGGTCAGCACATCTGGTTATAATCTTTTGCATATCCCATACTTATATGTTCTGTGGCAGACTTGCTGAGGGCTGCCTCTTCAGTTTTACATTGTTGGCAAATCTTGTCATTAGATTTATGATTCATGTTGAAGTTGATGTACCTGGCCTCAAGTGTGCAATCTCTATGCTCAGGTATAGAGCAAGTACTGCAAATTTTTTCATTTTTACAAAGTCGTGAGGGGTGTCCATAACTGAAACAAGCACTGTAGTGGCCTCTATTTAAATGGCTTGACTGCTATTCTTTCAATTTCAATATTCACGTGGAAGGGTACATCAGGCCCCTCAAAAGTAAGGATAATCATATATGTCCTAGGAAGCTTGTATACTTTCCACACTTCTGCTGGACACATGCTTAATATCTCCTCTACTCTAAAATCAGAGAGATCTCTGTTGAAGATTACATGCCTACCATAACTAAAATTTAAATGGGGTTTGACATCAATCAACATTTCACTGCTGTTTGTTTGTAAGATTGCAAAGCATATAAGACTGTGTAGGAGACTTTTCATGAATGAGGACACTATTTCAACCAAAACGGGAGATATCACCAGATCTAATTGTTTCAATCCTTTTTTTTTTTAAGTTAAGTATACCTTAGTTTTACCAGACCACCGAGCTGATTAACAGCTCTCCTAGGGTTGGCCCGAAGGATTAGACTTATTTTACGTGGCTAAGAACCAAAGGAGTCTGTCCATTTTAAAGTAATTACATTATCCTCTCTGGATGTTGCAGTAATCCACATTGGAGGTTGAGGGTTTTCTCAGGGTATATCCGTTTGTAATTTATTTAATTTCTTGGTCCAGTCTGCAGGTCGGCAAACATCCAAGTCATTAGTAACGGTTTCACAGACAGTGCCATTAATGTTTACATTATGCATTTTGATATTACTATCAAAATTCATATCCAAGCACTCCACTTTTCATTATAGATATCAAGATTCATTATTATTTCGACAATTGTCCCATAACGTTTGAATGTCTCATACAGCATCTCTTCATCAGTTTCTGAATGAATTGCCCTAACATGAAGAATCTTCGGTTTTTCGGTGTTTGCCATATTCTGTGATTTATTACTTCTAGCTTTACATTATTATTATTGCCACAAATGTCATAAGTAACCTCACTTACATAGGGTATCAAAGGGTCCAAAGGTACTTGATTCTTTATTACTAATATAAAGTGAGAAAAAATAAACCTGAAAACATTAAAAAGATATCATCAGCCTTTCATGGAGTTTATTCTTCTCCCAATGGCACTAGGAAGAGCTGACCCTAAATGTCCATTAGGGTGGTTGAAGTGTAAGCCAAGCCTGCTTGTCGGGACAGAGTATTACAAGAATACAATCATCCCCATCCTAATCATATTAATGGGCAACCGAATAGAATGCAGAGTACTATTCCCAGAACCAGACCACCCCTGGAATCCATGGGCCAGCTCTGCAGAACAGTTCCACCCTTGAGGTTCAACAACAATAATCTCATTGCTATCCCTCAGTTCAAAACATTATAAGGCAGTTGATGATCCTACCACAGTTCCCACTATCAGTTTCTGATATAAAATGCAGTCCCAGCTATGATACCTTTTCCTATTTATCAGGTCAAATAAACTTTGCCATAAATGGAAATTTCCACAAGAGTTATTCCATATAAGTAACAATGTATAAAGGACTCTTGGACTCAAACCTGGGAACAAATTCAAGGGGTTCAAGAGCCCTCACCACACCAAGGTGGCCCGAAGTCGAGGGGGAAAAATTCCCTTGAGATGAGAGTTAATGTATATGGTAATGAAGTCTGAAGGAAGAGCATGCAATGCACATTACTAGGCTCCATATTTAGGATCCTCTTTTGAGTACACTTAAATTGAAGAGCCATGCCAGACAAATTAAGCAGATTGGTAAGGTAGAGTGGGCAAAATCAGATTCCTCCTCGAAACAAGGGACAAAAGCTTAACAAAAAATGGCGTCAGTATTAGACACACACACAGGTTTGGAAGAGGACGCCACATCACTCTATCCCCTGCACTTCTGTTACCTTCCCTCTAGCCCAGTGGTTCCCAAACTTTTTTTGGCCATGTCCCACCTAATCACCTTTAAAATCCTGAAGCCCCCTGTGCTGATATATAATTCTCATTATTCAAAAAGTGAACTCCTGTTCACGTGGAGGAAGCCTAAAAGGCCATTAACTTGGTTTAAACACGCTTCCAAAGAACATGGCCTCCACGAAAGTTCTGAGAAAAAAATTACTAAGAAATTGTAAAAAAGAATATTAAGTGATATTAAAATAATAATGATGATGATAATAATAATAATAACAGAGTATTCACTGGTAACTGAGAGAGAGAGAGAGAGAGAGAGAGAGAGAGAGAGAGAGAATATTAAAATATCTGTGGATTGTCTCATACGAAAACAGCAAATAAAGTTTCAAAACATATAATGGAGAACTGAAATCTATACAATATAAAATCACTTGAATTTAAGTTTTTTTCTGTAATACTTCCATAATTTGACTTACTGTACAATGAAATAAAGGTACCTTTCAAATGCAAAATACCATTTGAGCTCACTTCAAGATAAGATTACTAAAGTTAGTCTTAGTGAGATCCTTGTGCTTCATGCCCGCTGCAGACAGATTTTATATTAGGCACCATTTAGCCAGCTTCAGTCTCAAATCACCTCGCTTAGCGATATCCTGTCGATTTCTTTTCTTCAGTAGCAAATCAATTACAGCACTATAGCCACATTCAGCTAAAGCTGATTGAATTTGGGCATTTAGTTTCTTTCTCATCACAAAGCCATGCCATCGCTCCGATTATATTGAATAAAGTTTTAACTGACTAGTCATTTTATATTCCCGAGAGGTCTTCTTGGTACTGCATTGAAACTATGAAAGCCATTTGATGGTTGTAATGATAGTGATACAGTACATATGCAATTACACATGTACATATACAAGTATTTTTAAGTATTTATACTGTATATACACCGTTGCGTATTAAACTTGCACACACTCATACTCAACACACTTGCTAGGAAAATTCACTCAACTCATTCTCGAATTGGCCCCCTTAAAAATCAAAATTAACCCCAGCCCCACGTTGAGAACCACTGCTCTAACCCCTGCCGAATACATCTTCCCCCCTCCTGCTTTTGGAGGCAAGGCTCAGACGACAACATGAAGAATCTACGAAACCACAATTCCAATTCTTCGCTCTCCAAGGAGAGTTGGTAGGAATTTAGGGTCAATCTGACATCAAGGACGCTGAAAATAAGTAAGCTGGTAGAGAGAATAGTCAGTATTAGCAAAGCTTCCAGTCCAGTGCCATGAGGAGCAAATTAGGTTGGGAGAGTGAGTGAGTAAACAGTTTCCTGTTGTAGAAGTCCGCCTATTATACTTAATCTTCTTAGAGGACTCAACCATCAGCACCTTAAAAAGAGGAACTTCCAACTGAGGCTATGGAAACTACCTATGTAACACCTATCGGTGTTCCAAGCTAGTCACATTCTCAGATATTGCTAGACCTGAACCTAAGGTCTACTAATGTCTATTATGGACCACTACAACACCAAAGGCCAAGAAGTGATCAGGAAAGTTAATCAGTAATCAAGGAGTGGGCCAGAGGACAAGATTTTAACAGTGTGATACAACTTCCTCGGAAAATTGCAAGAAAAGGAAGATTCCCCGGGGGAAGACTTCCTAATGCCAATCCTAAAGGGAGGAACAATCAGTTTGTAAGGACTGAGAATTGAGTAACATACTGGCTGGGTGTTTGCTGGTTTATTGGTAGTTCCTTACTGAGATAAATGTACAGAATCTTCGAAGATGTTATTGACGCGTGTGAGCTGTAAGGTAGCGTCTACACACAGACAGGTAAAAACAGAGGTACAGGCTCGGGCATCTGTGCTTGTCGGTAGACAAACAGATGGCGATATCAAGAGACATAATTAACATTCAGTGATGAAATATATATCAATGGAGAAGCCAGGAAATTCTACACATGGCCAATTGCATGAGATTCGAGACAGATTAATGGATACAATGCAGTAGCATAATATATGTGAAATGGAGAGACATTTGGCGTCTTCACAAACAGAAACACACATACAGTTTGATACAGAAGATTCGTTGGAACATTATGAGTACATGATTAGAATGCTTGCATGGCAATGCAAGTAGTGGTGATTGTACATACATTAAGACAACAATGCTTGGGGAGAAACAGACGGAAATATTGTATGGTTGAAATCGCATTCCTGTAGAGAAAGAAAACGAGACGCTCCTGTTTTGTCCTGTCCACTCCGATGATGATGATTGATGAACACACGAACACACACGTGTTTGGAAGAGACAGCGTCGGGCTCTTACAAGTTCTTCAAGCACAAAGAACGCCCACTCAGAAAGCAGGGTCTGTACATCATATTGAGATGTAACAATGACAGGCTTCTATGAAAGCTGCTCCAGCACCAGCAACAGGACCATTATCCCTGAAAGGCCACTCAGTAATAGGCGCCATAGCTTCTCCAGGTACCAGTGATATCAAGCAACCACAGCATCAGGCATCAGTGACAATGTTGTGACATAACACAACTGCTCTTTAATGGGTAAAGGCACACACACACACACACTGTCACCTACACTGAAATAATGACCACAACCCATCCACTGAGAGTGGTGGGTGCTCCAGGTACATTATATCCACCAGCTCTCACAAAACTCAGCCCCTTACTGCAAAGTGAAGAGATAGTAGGAGAAAATCCTATGATTCCATCCACAAGGTACTACAAACAAATTTTAACACTGTTTAAACTTCTCTGAAAAGGTGAGAAGCGAAAATCTATTACACTTCCAGAAGGTCAATTGTAGGATGGATGTACGGGGCATATATACATTAAAGCTAATAAGGTAGTTGTTTTGAAGTCTTTAGCTTTCACTTACAAGTAGGCCCAATGCTCTCCTGAAACTAAGAAAGGTCTCATAAACCAAGTCCATACATAAAGAGCCAAGGATGTGGGGAGATTCGGCTCCAGAATCGGAAGCTGGCACCAGGATGTAAGTGGTGTCAGCTGAGCAGGAAGCCAGATAACTAATTGGTTGGGGCTATAGGGCACTCCTAGGAGCTTGGGGCAGAGCTGGTACCAGGCAAGCTGGAAGTCAGATATGGTAAAGGCTCGGGCTGGAGGGTGCTCCTGGGAGCCAGGAGCACTGTCCCCAGCTGTCAAGACCATCTTCTCTTTCATTAAGTTCTTGAGAGGGAGAGAACGGTTCCATGTCATGAAAGCATCCTCGTTCTCGGTTAAAAACCCCTAGGGTAAACGAGAAAACTGTGTTGTTGAGTCAAACAGCTTGATACCCTTAAAAAGCGGAAAATTAGAGATTCTATATCCTCTCCGATAAAAAAAGGCAAATGCTGCCATTGAGTCATAAGTGTCTCAAAAGAAGAAACTTGAGTCTGAGACACCCAATTCGGAACACTGTTTACACTTAAGATTGGTAGACTGAGCTAGATGATGATGTCTGCATCTTTCAAATGTCTCTTGTAGCACCTCTGAAAAAAAGCACCTCCTTCCTGACAAGCACCAGGACAGCCCAAAGCCTGTCCGCGTAAGAGCATACCACCATCTGATGTCTCTTGAAGTGAGGTTGTTCGAGAAGAAACAAATACTGGAAGGATTCTTGCAGTCCACCAAACAACCGTAGTAGTTCGGGAACCATAAATTATGGTTCAGAACAGGGCTATGAGGAACATCCTAACGTACTGACAAGCCTAAGAAAGTTCAGCCCTTCCTTTACCATGTCCAACGATGGAAGAGCTTAGAGGTCTAGATTAGAATGATCTCGCAGTAAGGCATCTGTTGGCCTGACTAGAAGATTCCTTTAAGCTGGCAGACAGTCAAGATTGGCCTGCCCCATAGAGGCACACAAGCCAACAGTTCAGGGGATTCAAGGTCCACTCGAGAGTAAGAGTGATTTTCTGACAGCTCAGTTGGACTAGCAAAAACTCGATTTATCGTCCGCAGAAAAATCCTCTCACTTGGTAGCAAGAGCTAATGTAAAAAAAAAAGTAAGGACTGTGATTTTGTCTAAAGGAATACTGCAGTCTACGAGTGAGCAAGGGTCAAGAAGAACTGAAGTCTTAAGCTAATGGCTCTCAGCTCTCTGGCATACATGAGAAGGTTCGTTCCCCCAGAGACATGCCCCAGAAATTTCCCGGTTCCTGAAGCGGGCTCTCTCTACTTAAGCAAGGAGTGAGAAGCAGTCTAGGACTAGTCTCATGATGAGGGACTTCTTCCCAAGGTCTAAATTCAGACACATACCACCATAAGTCCAATGCAAACCAGGCCTTTGGGAAAAAACAGCAGAATCCGGTTATGATTCTTTGTCCCTATTGGTCTTATGGGACAGGCTGAAGTTCATGGTCAAAAAGAAAGACAAAAGCAAACAGAGCAAGGACTTGAGAGAAGTCTTATACCATAGATGTCGAAGCCTAAATTCTCGTACTGGAAGACCCTGTCTCATAGGACAGGTCTGTGATATCTTTTGGCTTTTGTATGTGGACACAAAATGAAGTATCCTAAATAACCAGGAACTCCACCCAATTGCCCTGGAGAATGGACAACAGGACTGTTCGGCTGGTCTCTGCAAGCAAACAAACTAGTAAAACTTCATGCTGAATCGTAGACAACCAAACGGACTAGCTGCCGACCCTGTTGATACTTGACAGCCACATACACAGGGCGGGATCGACTTCTTAGCATGATAATGCCTTGCGTGGACTCAATGACACCACGTACAGACTGACAACATATGTGGAACTGTGCTCGGTTAAAAACTAATGTCTGACACGCTTATAGGAACTTGTTAAATCCATAAGATACACAAAAGTCTGGCCATGGTTAACAATGGTCTTGAACAAAACCAGGAGTGACAGCATCTGCTGCAGTCCAACACAATGCTCTAAAAATAAATAAATACATAAATAAACAAAAATAAAAAGTGTGAAAAGGAACTAGGCATTCAATGGTGGGAGCCTAGTATGGATAGAAAGAGCCAAGCTCTCTGGAATAGGTGTCTCGCGCTTGGGATTCAGTGCCAGATGCCATAAAGCTGGAGTCAGGGGCTCTGAAGATGATCAGGCGCTCGGGAACAAGCGCTACTAGAGAGAGGGTTCATGGCGCTTCCTTCTGCCTGGATCCCAAGAAAAGTTTCCATAAAAGAACGGTCACGAGGGAAGATGATATAATAGCAAAGAGAAAAACGGACCGAGGATATATGCCGTCTGAAAGTAGCTGTGAAGCATGTCCCTTGGCAACACTTGAGACTCCTATCTTTTTAGCCCCTGCCCCTATGTCAGTCAAGAAAGACCCTTACTTCAAAATCTTGACAAGAACTTCAACCAGGACGACTATTTTGTCTAAGCATCAGAGGGAGGGAAGGACAAAAAACACTTGTCTTGCTCCCCTAAAAAACCAAAGTCAGACTCCCATCTCCCTGTAGAGGTGACAGCCTTCTTCAACAAGTTCATAAATTCGTATACAAAAGCACCTGTCTGCAGAAGACAGTGCTTTGCGACACTAACTGATGTCACAGAAGATAGCAATTTGGTCCGTCTGGGACTCTAGGCAAAGGTGGAACAGGCTGAAAAGAGGCAAAACCGCCTGAGATCAATTGTATGGTATTCAACAGGGGTAATCCAATACTGTAGGAGGACACCCGATGATCAAAGACTAGAGTCGGCCACTTAAAGAGGCGTTCAAACAACAGTATGTTCTTCAAAGAGACAGGCGCCAAGCTAAAGAAAGAATGGTGTCAGCCACTAGTAGGCTGGTGCCAGACGCATGAGAGCTGGTGCTGGAAGCTCTTTATGAAGATAAGCTCTGGTGCTATAGGGCGCTCAGGCACTATTGGTGTAAGGGTGTCAAACCGCCTCTCCGTTCCTTGTATTTTGCTCTGTATCTGCCTTGTACATGTTCTGTAATGCTCTGTATATGTCATTTTATGTCTTTCAACAAACAATTCTGTACGGACACAGTGGGGGGCCACAGGTCGTCCGCTACCTGTCCGTCCGCTTTCTGCATTATAAGTACCTTTCTTGAACCTCACACTGGAAGCTCGGGTGCTATTAGGCGCTAGGGCACTTATGTTCCGCTTGGTGCCAATACTGGCATTTCGCATGCCTCTGGTTGGGCTCCACTTAGCCTGTAGCGACGTGGTGGTATAGCCAGGAGCGTCTACTACTTAAGTGGCAGCTTTGCAGCGAAGGAGAAGTCCAATGGCTAGCAAAGCATAATTGGAAGTTTTGCAGCGAAGGAGTTAACCAAAGGCTAGCAAAACTTCAAAAAAGAACATCCCTATGAACGCCTTTCCAATTGCTGTCCATCGACACCTGTGGACAGCAAGCTCAACTGAGGGGCATCTACCCAAGAGCAAATCCCTCTGGACTCCCATGGACTTAAATATGCCTCCTCCCTGGTGCATGTGAGTCTGACAGGGACTGGGTTTAGGAGATCCAAGGGGTTGGATAACTACCCCTTCACTACACATCCAGTACCACGCCTTTCCAGTGGTTGTCAGTCTATACCCAGGACCGGCTACAGGTTCGACTGAGGGGGCGACTAACAGCGTGTGAACCATCCGACCTACCTCCCTTGAACTTCCAGTATGCCTCCTCCTTGGTGCATGGGAGTCTGACAGTGACCTTTGCCTAGGACCACCAAGGGATGAGTGGCCACCTCCTCCACCGCACAACACTAAATTATTATTACAAGGTTAACATCTGTTAACCCGGACACAAGACTGGCAATGGCACAGGAAGGAAGCAGGGAGCCGGGTGTGGGAGCAAGTAGATAAAAAATGCAGGAGGGCCAGCAGTTGGTGCCAGACAAACTAGTAGCTCGGGAGCTGGCAAGCGCTACTGGGAGCTCTAGTATGAGCTAAAAAATAAAAAAAATGTGGAACTCTTCACAATTCGTGTTATCTTGCTTAGTATATGTACTGTCGAAGTAAGTACCAAAGCATGGTTCTCAGCTGTCGAGAACTACCTCTTTTGCTTAAGCTCAACGTAACCAAAACGTTAAACACAATTCTCTCCTACTGCATTCCTGCCCTTACACTTTTCAGTTCTCTGCAAAAGAAAGTATAATATGTTCAATTAATTGCATACGAACAAATGTTATGAAGTACACAGTACCATCATACAAACATATCTCAAATCCTAACCAACATAATTCGAGACTGTAGATATGCATTCATTACAGGAAATGTTGGATCGGTAGAGAACACAAATTTTACATTATATTACGCTAATCGGTAAACGATTAGCGAACATAATATTCAAGCTTTTTACGCTACTCGGAAAAAGAAAAGTTAACCTTTACCGACAATGTTCGAAGTACACCGAGTGCCGTCATACAGACATATCTCAAATCCTATCAAACACTGAGACTGATATGAATTAAGTCTTGTGTATTATTTAGCGCATGTCAAGGCTCTGTGGATGCTCGCGGGCTATCTAATGATTAGTGCATTGTGGGTTGTTGTGGTTTGAGAATGGGGAAAGTCCGTCGAGTTGTAGAAAGATTTAACTGCACTATAACCATTAAAGCCAACGTTTAGCCATCTGTATTCTTAACCCTCTACCTTGGGACCACCGTAATAGAGACTTTCAGATAATATATGTATTCACTACCAAAAAAAAGTGTGAGCCCGGTAGCGAACACAATACTACGTTATTCGGAGATGAAAAGTTAACCTTACCGAGAATAGTTGAACACGAGTACCATCATACAGACATGCCCAAATCCTAACAAACACTAATTGAGACTTGCAGATACGTAATTCAATACCGTAAATATTGGTTCGGCAACGAACGCAATGTTTACTTTTATTACATTAACCAGTACACTACCGGAGTTAAACCATTTGACTGGGAAATCACTACTGTAGCGAAATATGATAAACTTGAATCAGATCTTAGTAACAAAACAATAAAATGCTGATCCTGAAAGCTGTAAGCTTGAAGACTACCTGAAATCAGCGACAATGCTTCACAGAAATCCGGTTTCCAACCGGCAAATTTAAGAAAAAAGCTGCCATTGACACTCAGTGCTTACTCCAGCGTGGCAAAAACAGAATGAGATTGTCTGCCAAGTCATTCCTGGTATTCTTGTTAGTGGGCGGGATAAGTCGTCTGCACTGAACTTTGAAGCGTTACCCGGGAATTTTTTAATTTAAGCCGCCATGCAAGAGGAAACTATAGCTATGTAGTTACTTGGTAAGTTACTTATATAAAAAGACAATGTTTGGAGGTATATGTGCATGTATATGTCTAAGAAGGCCTTCCTCTGGAATGGGATTGCTCAGTCATGCCCTAAGATAACCAGGGTTGCTGTCTTTGTGCCGGCAGCTGATCAGAAACTGATCAGCACACAGCACATAAGCTGGTTCTGAGACAGAGGGAAAATACAAAATACCTCAAGAAACATTGGTAAGTCATCCAACTTGATTGCATGAGTCTTACCTTGAAGAATCTTTAGATCCAAACAATCCCTGCCTATCAGGAAGTAGGAATATAAAATATAAGCCAAAGGCCAAGTTCTGGGACCTATGAAACCATTCAGCACTGAAAGGGAAATTGAGACTAAAGGAGATTTTAAAGGTGTAACAGAGGAAAGCCTCGCAGTTGCACTATAGAAACAATTGTTAGGAGAGGGTGGAAATTAAGATGGAAGACAATATAAACGGAGGTACAGAAAAAGGAATGAAAGGGGTTGCAGTTAGGGGTCGAAGGGACGCTGCATTACTTTAAGTAATGCCTACACTGCACAATGTAAGTTGCACTAACCCCCTACGGAAACCCCTGTATATTGAAAATGATCCTCCTCAGGGGAGAGGAGATGACACACAACTTCACTTTAGATTGCTCTCGTTATGCCGAAAACTATTGATTGAAACTACAGTATTTGTGATGTACACAGAGCTAAAACCCAAGATTTTGAAACATCGCAGATGATCTGAACTGATATACACAAACAGTCCAGTAGACACACAGCAGCATCCAAGCTGGAAAACCAGTCCCAGTATTCTGTGGCAAACATATGTTGTATACAAACGCAAGTAGTGCATGCTTATACTGTATATATGCAGAGTGAGCTAGCACAAGCATGAGCTGTGACTAAGCCTGTGTGGCATAGGTAGTGAATGAACAAGGGATTTGTACATGCATAGTCTACACACGCACATACAGAGAATAGAAAAGGTTATAGAATTTATGCCAAAGGCCAAGTGCTGGGACCTATGAGGTCATTCTGTGCTGAAACAGAAATTGACAGTATAAAGGTTTGAAAGGTTTAACAGGAGGAAAACCTCGCATTTGCACTAAGAAACAATTGCTAGCAGGGGGAGGAAAGTCAGATGAAAAAAGAAGATATGAAAGAAGGAACAGCAAAGGAATTTAAAGGGTTGCAGCTAGGGGTGGAAGGGATGCTGTAAAGAACCGTAAGTAATGCTTACAGTGCACCGCATGGGGAGCAATGATGGTATTATCCCCCTATGGGGACAAGCACATGCAGTGTCCTAGCACGAGCAGCACCTTGCAGGACAAAAACACAGTGTCTGGGAACAGTGAGTGTACACACAAAAGTGCAAACTTTGTACAAGAGCCCCCAGCATACAGGCGCAGGCTTTGCATCAACAGAGTACAGCACAAGTAGCACACTGGAACGTGAGTGCAGGGCACAAGCATGGACAGGGCAAGAGCATAGGCAGGCAACTGAGTATGTAAGTGTGGTAACCATCCTATTGGGCCCAAGACCATGACCAAAAGGATTCTGAAAAATCCAAATGTGACGTCTCAAGGATGAAACCATTCATTTCCATGATGCCCAGCATGTGCAAGAAAAGAAAGAATAGCAGCAGCTGATTAGCATACTGATCAGTGCTACATAAGGGTCTGTGTCCACGGTCTGACTCCGAGAGGGAGAACCAAAAGACAGGAAAAAGGTTGAAAATTAAAACAGTGGTTCCTGCTCCTAACTTACTGCTTTCCACTCAGTCTCCAGAGAAAGTAGTGGACTTCGTGACCAAAAACCATCACTGGAAGAACTTTACAAAGATTCTTGTGGACTGATATGCACTAGGAATCATGACTTGACCAAGCTTCTCCCGAAGCTTGGTCCTTGAGGGCAGTAAAACCTGCGCTACTTCTACAAAATGAACACTGTGAGATCCCATATGATCACCCTTTTCTTCTGCAGGAGAAGGGAATGCCATAAAGAATCCTTAAAGATCCCAATGGAGACTATTCCCAATGCAGTCCCCACCCAAAAACCACTGTCCAAAGACCATAAGAAAAGAGAGAGCAGAAAAGGCAGAGATGGAACCTGATCCACTTCACAAGAGAAGTTCACTTACCACCTACTTCTCTAATATTCAAACTAAATGTCCTACTGTGAAGACGAAGGTTGTCTTATTCAACGTGTAAGAACTAATAGAGAACCTGAGGTACCCTGATATAGGTTGCTGTTAGAGAAAAAAAAATATATCGTTATTCTACTATCACTGACATACTGAACAACCAATTAACACAAAAACAATGAGGATGTCAAGCTTCACAATCCAGTTAAGAGTCATGACTGCACAGAAAATTTAGACATCTTGACTTAACAACAGCCATATAAAAGTGGAGGGTTTCCGACAGGGGAGTGGGAGGTACCCTGCCACTCACCCTGCTGCAAAACTTCAACATCCCTTTCCAGTTCACAGCATGAATCATATCAGGTGCGTGAATGGAAATTCTCTCCTAAAGTACATCAGCTCATCACAGGTTGAGTTAACCACTAAGCTAGGAAGTGGAAAATGATTTCCAGAACTTAAACCCTAACCGGTGAAGGTTATGCTCATTCAGAGACCAGGGGTGATCAATACACTGATGATCACCCAATGGATTAGAGCAAATCGTGGGAATGCACAGACATCCATTTGGTCCCTGGGGTGCCGAGAAGCATCCTCCACCACGGGCCTAAGGTGTAGAACTGGTGAGCAGATCACTGGGATTTTCCTATTTATGTTAACTGCGAAATGATATAGGAACCCCTCGGTCCCTACTACCTGGACCTCGTGATTAACCTAAACCATCACTTCATCCCTCCTGCAAGGATTATACCTGGCCAGCAGCTCGGCAGAATGGCAATCCACCTTCTTGGTCATCTGTCTGGGTCATTATGACGTCTTTGCCACATGTATGCACGTGAAGACTCCTTAGGTGTGTATATATAAAGCGAACCACCTGCATATGCGTTAAGACACACAGGGATACCAATTGTACTGTATATGTGTAAAGGAAGACACGGACCCGTTCATGCTGGAGGCCAAGGGAACTATCTTTTTCATGAAAAATGAGCCACCTTTATTTGTATATGAAAACTGTGCATGTGCAATGTTTTACCTTACTGCACAACGATGCAAGCAGCTCTATTTTATATCTTTGGAATGTCAGTCATTAATCAAAGCAGCTCTTTTCACTAAAAGCACCAAAATATCAAGTCATACCCACAGAGAATAAAACCCCCATTCAGCTCACAGAACTGTGTTATGCCCTTAACTATGAAGGTTTATGTTACACTACCTCTAACACACAGCAACAGACAGTGGATCGACCAAGTGTGTTGACATTTCGTAGATTATTATAAAGCAAAAACAAAGCATTTAGTTCGTGTTATCCATTTATCAAGATGAGCCCAAACTTAATTTCACATTCCTTCCCAAGCAATATCTATGACGACTACGGCAGACTACGGAAGATTCCAAAACCGAGACGTCAGACGAAAACAAAGCATTACGGTGAATCCTGTATTACCCAGGAAGAAAAAAATTGCCGTTTGTACACTTTTCTTGCGTAATTGTGAGTATATACATGAACAGGTTTTTTCATTGTAATGAGCTGTGTATTCCTGGTGCGACAACATGGTAGCGAACTGGTGTTTGAACCACTTTGTGCTTGATATTAGGACTGAAAATATCAAGTCGTTCGAGAAAAAATTTAGATTTCATTTTTGTTTGCGCTATGACAGTGTGCATTTGACAATCAATGTAAGATTAAATCTCTGGATGTATCTGCACTGTTACGCATAGCGCCTTCGGCAAAGTAATACCCTGGGGGGGGGGCGGTAAAAACAGTAAACAATATTTTGGTAGCATGAACAACTTTAAGTATTGACTGCTTTTAAAAAACTGCGGTTTCTTCCGCCATGTAATGAAATTCATAAGCCAAAATATGTCTTTCTGAAATAGTCTCCAAAATTACTCCAATGTTGAAATAATACCGCCTAAGAAAACAAGGTCTATCCAATTACGCATCACACACACACTGTCTATGCAAAAGCGTCCTGCAATATGAATAAAACTGTGACCAGAAATAATGAAAAAAGCCTAACCTTAGTAACTTCGACGTTTAAATTTTTATAGACACAAACACGACATACGCATATAAAAAAAGAAATCTTTCGCAAGATATACTGAACAAGAAGTACAGTATTCGAAAATCCACACATTGACAGCGCCAGTCATTGGTTAAAATAAACTGCCCGGTGGTTCCTTCAGCAATAATGTTTTGATATCTAAAAAATATTCAGGAAAAATATATTCCGATATAAATGATGTTATTGCCCGGGATTCAGGCGAATGACTGGCCAAAACCCTTATTAATTGTAACTTTATGACTGTGACAGGAAAGTCCTCAACCATTCTTTCCTACCTGACAGCTATGAAGAAGAGCTTTTACTGAAATTGCTAAAACGGGGACTACAGCATATGTATGACATTTGTGAATTTGTGATCATTTCAGTCATTATCAGTTTACCTTGTTCCAGGAATTCATTTCTGGTGATAGAAATTAATTTCTCGCTATAATGTGGTTCGGATTCCACAATAAGCTGTAGGTCCCGTTGCTAAGTAACCAATTGGTTCTTAGCCACGTAAAATAAGTCTAATCCTTCGGGCCAGCCCTAGGAGAGCTGTTAATCAGCTCAGTGGTCTGGTAAAACTAAGATATATTGAACTTTATTTTGGCTTCGTTCTTCTAATTATGCAACCGGGTATAAAATGTACTCGGTGGGGCAACAACAAATGCACGACTATACATTCAGATTCAGGTCCAAGCTCGATTTCATCCCGGCTGTGATGCACGCATGAACGAATTTCTATACTCAAACTACGTTCGTTGGATAAATAAAATCGTTCGTAGATAAATAACAAGCTTAGGTTATTATGTTACGTAGTGAAATGCTGGGCAAGGTCAAATATTAAACATAACGCATTTCTAAAGAGGCATTCCCATTATAAAATGAGACAGACCCCTACAAGAAAAACGTATGACTGCCAATTTAACAATTTAAATGGGGCTAATTTGAGCTAGTTTTGTTTCTCCTTTAGGCAATGCTAGCCTATACTGCCTCTTTTACCATGAGTTGAGGTGTGGTCACAAACGACAATTCGTTCTGTCACATCTTCAGAGTTCGTTTAGGCCTAGTTTTAAATTCAAAATATAAAACCTTATGGGTAGCTTTAGGCTTTTGTGGTCAGCAGGCTATTTGAGTTTCTCAAATTACATGTACTAACGAGCTGATTTTCATTTTAGTGCTCTCGAGAAAAATCCTGCATTGATGAATTCTTTTATTCGCGAGCGAAACAACTCGTCCCCTACTTACAACTGAGAAGAGTTGTTAACGTTAAAATAAAATCTCGGAGACAAACAATTTCGAAACATTGCAAGTATTCCTCCCCCTTTTTTTTTTTTTTTAATATGATGGCCTCTCCGTGAGGGGCATTGAAGAAAAGGGGTTTATGGTTCCATAAATGACAGGACTAGCAGCAGCTCTGAACAACACCCATTATTAACCTTGATAAGCAACAGGACATACGGCAGTATCCCACGGTCTCATCAATAACCGTTAGCAACGGTACATTAACATTAATCATTAAGTGATTACGTTATGAGATGAGTAATTCAATCTCATCAAATTGCTTCCTTTTACTGATTATGTTTTCCATTAGAATGATAAAGTTTGGCACCAGTCGTTAATTGCGCTAATACAACTTTAATTCTCATGCTATGGTAACCACAGCATGGTAGAGCTAACTGATATCTTTCTATCTAGATTGTGCCAGCCTTATGCTGGCAAGGTCCTTCCTCTTCACAGCAGTAATAATGAAGGTAAAAACAAACTATGCAGTAAGGTAGTGGGAAAATCTAAGCGCCATATCGAAAACGAGAAATATATCGAATGAATATTTACCCAAGCTAATACCTACATACACGAAGCATATTTACCTACCTTCCGGTGATTTCCAGGACATCTTTCTTGGGGGTGAAGGGGAATAAACTACTTGTTGTGGCCACCCATTAACTAAGTAGGCTTACAAGCAGGTGTTCCTGTTACCAAGATGAGGACTGGCTTATTATGACAACACACCACTTGCCCAGTAAACAGTTCGAAATCAAAGATACGTAGCAGTTACATAAAATTCACTTCACTGGGCCTTTTACGCACGACCTACCGGAACAGTAAGCAATGAAAGACTAAACTTGTCCGTGTCGGTGTCATAGGAAGGGTTAAAGGTTCGCGTAATTAACAACCAATTCACTCCGAGAAATGCTAGCTACACTGAATGATCTGCTAATTTTAATAACCTCCATTTTCCGAGGGGCGGGAGACCCGGCCAATTTTTAATCGAATGATGGTTGATAAATAATGTTAATAAAATAATATTCTCAGGGATATGAACTCTCTAGGAGAACAAAAATATTGGAATGTGCGAATGGCGTATAGCGCTGCTTAACTGCATGGTCTCATTAAAACTGTGCTTTTATATGTATAAAATCCATTCTTAATTGTTAAATATATATATATATATATATATATATATATATATATATATATATATATATATATATATATGTAAATGTATATGTATGCATGCATATATATATATATATATATATATATATATATATATATATATATATATATATGTATGTATACATGCATATAGTGTGTGTGTGTGTGTGTGTGTAATCTTTGACGTTCGGGATTATTTGTTAAAAATAGTGGAAAAATCCAGTACAGAGCAATCGTGGCAGGATTTAATTTTAGACTACGAACCTTAATGCACCTAAAATAGGAGTGAATTTTTGTAAGGAATTATGAAGAAAAATAAAACACACATGAAAATCTGGGTTTCTTTTATATACACAATAAAAGGCATGACAGCAAATCCATAAAATAATATTTACAAAAGCTCCTTAAATTTAGCCAAAAGGTGATGCAAAACTTGGGTTTCTAAAAAAAATTAAAAAAAATCACAGGTAGCAACCATACCTATAACTTCCGTATATATACGTATAATTTCGGTCTGCATGAGAATGTGCTGTGATTCCGTTTTTAACTCCGAAATACTCTGAACCTGATTTTACCAACTGTACACCGAGATTCATCTTTTAGGCTAACAGATGATATGAAAATTAACCTATTTTGCTTTCAGATAGAGCCATTGAAAGGTTTTAATACATACATTTTAATTAAAAAGGAAACAGGGCAAAAGAACGACAGGGCTCTTGAATGTATTGCACTACAATTTTCCCTATATAAAAGCGAATTTTATCAAGAAAACCAGTAAAAAATTTAAGGCCGTGTTGGTTAATCCATCTTTGGAAATTAAAAGTTGTCGAGTTTTGCAATAACAGGTATACATTAATTTACGTTCTACCCTAGGACTAGATCCAATCTGGCATAATGCAGACTGATCTCAAACGAATGAAGTATTTGTAATTTTCATCATCAAACTCACGTTAAAGTGTAAATAAAATGCTTATAACTCTTTGTTTACAAAAATTGTCATATTATGAAGAACGTTGTCAACTAGTGTGCTGCCGTCTGTCTACCTTTTTCGTAACCAACAACAAATACTTTCGTAATTCGGCCAATGGTAGTAAATAACGCCTCCTTAATACGTTTTGTACAGGACTGTAGGTAGTGTTAGTTTCCTGTGTAACATGTGACGATTTCTGAATTTTTTTCTGGGAATCTTTTATGAAATAACTCGATGTGTATGTGGTCAGTGAAGAGTCTTCACGACAAACACCGTATTTGCACTTTGTAGGAATGCAGGTTCTCAAAACGGCAACGACTAGGGTGGCAAATGATTTTAAAATTTAAATACCGATTGTTTTAATATTTTTCGATATAATTTTGACGAAAGGTATTTTTTTAACTTCGGAAGCGTTTGGTTAAAGCACCACAGCAGCCACTCTATCCAACAAAAACAGGGGATCACACTGGGAACTTGTTGTATGGACTATGGGGTAATGTTAACCCATTCCATATGGGTACAGTGACAAACAGGGCGACAAAGTCACCATGGAATAAGCAAATATCGTTTCTATTTGACCTACGGTACCCTTGGTCAGGTTAGGTTACATTAGGTTTGTTAAGGTTTGCATAGGACGCATCTCTATATTTCACTCACTGGTTTACAAAGAGAACTAGTTATGTTTTATGATCATTAACGAAATACAAGACAATTTGGCAGAAAAGCTCCGCTGGTCGCCGTGTTTAGTACCAGCCCCTCAGTGGTGAACGTTTAAAACAAAAAACAGCAAGTTTCTTAAAGTATCTAGGTAAATTTCAAAAATTATCTCACCTGTACTGCATTATCTACACCCTTTCCTATACTGTTCAGTCAAAAAAAAAAAAGTATTACTTATATTACTATTCAGTAATTCGTTATCCCAATGAATGTTTGTGCGTTTTTGCCAGACATATCTTTTCAAACAAGAAGAATCTCACTTCACATTTTCTCCACAGACTACATTAGATGCTCTCACACGGACGGACTGCACGATTTTGTCTAAATCCTGTAAGACAAGTTGTTTTAAAGACTACTGACCTACCTTCACCTTAATCCGTGACTGTAACTAGTCTCGTAACGAGACTCTGGTCACTCGTGTATAACAGAGACCTGGTTAGCTCTGCCACTAGATGGCTCCTTTGTTGTTGCTTTTTGGAGGTTTTCTTCTTCGCCATTTCATCTTGAAAGGATTGAAATTGTGTATCTAGTTAAGTTTATTTTCAGCCTAGGTTATTCTCGTGACATATAATATTTAATTGAGGCAGACTCATGGAAATATATTTTTTATACCTATATAGAGATATTTTCTTCTAAAAATAAAATGTTGAAACATTTTATAAACAATCACTGAATGACTCTTTTCTTGTGATGATGCATTACAAATATATTTAAAATTCGTATGTTTGAACTCACACAAATGTACGGAGTTACAGTTATGGTTGCTCGACTAATTTACTTTTAATTGGAATGGATTCTGGTGTCACCTGTACTACTATCGGCTTGGCAGTGGGCTTCCATGGCTCGTTCAGGATATTCCAGGCTGGCTGGAATGGTGCCACGGTAAGTACCAGCCTAGATCGGAGATTGGCAATAGTACTAGCTAAACTATTTCGACATGAACCCCCCCACTCGTTTCATTACATCGTTAAGACAACTTGCACCGTTCTTCCTTAATGAACTGACCTTAGTGTTGTATTTCAAATATCTTGTGTCAACTTTTACTTGTCGCACGGCAATAAGGCACTGATCAACAAGGCACTTCATAACTGCGACACAGACGCTGCTCTCTGTTACAGCTTACAAGTGGATACCTTGAAGAAAGGAAATTACAACACAATCTAACACAAAGAAACTCCAAGATTATAGAGAACTTTATAGAAACTTTCTTCTTGGAAAAACGCAAGAGAGCTTTACGAAAAAACCATCACGATATGTGAGGTTGAATCGCAGGAACTTGAGACATGATTCGACCTTCCAAGGTGTTAACTATAATTTTGACTAAGCCCGTCTGATCACGAAACGTATCTGAAAGGAAAAACTTAGAGTGAAGCAATTTTTCCATTGTACATCAGACTGCGAGTGAATGGCCTTTACAAATTAGCTTAGAGACGACCTTGGTAAACTTTAAAAAATGTACCACAATACTACATTTTACAAACTGAGAAAATTTTGACCATTTCAGCTTGCTCGCACGAAACCACATACAGCAAGATGCCTGTGTTCGTAGCTCGAAAAAGTAAATTATTGCTTTCTTGCTTTCCATTAAAATTTTAAAAAATAACATTTCTGTACAAGAGTTTCCTTGCTAGAGTTGTAAATGTAACACCTGAATAAAGTCAATGTAGCCATGCTTTTAAATGTTCCCCTACCATTAAATTATGTTTAAAATTGCGTAAATATAAGAATAAGTGCCTAGTACTGAAACTACTTTAGAATAAAATTTAGAGATGAAAAATCCTCTTTCTGCTTCATACAGTCTAGAGCAGAAAACTGCAAAAATGAATAACAAAAATCTCTTATTAAAAAATAGTGTACAGAGTGCACAAGAAACGTCGCTTAATACTCCCAACTTTTCTGTCTTACCGATGTAACAAATCTCACACATCACAGTACTTTTTTCTTAACATAAAGCAATCACAGTTACTCCTATAGCAGGTTTTATCGTCGCTCGAACAGTGATTCACACTAGTATGCATCTGATAAGGTCAAACTCAGGTGATGAATCGTATTACTGAGAAACAAGTAAATTTTTCGTTCCGTTACAATTAGTTTTTTTTAATAAGAAAATATATTGGTCACAAATTTGTAACAATTTCATGCTGTTGTATGGGTTGATATTTTCAAATACATATTCTTTCTACCAAAAGGCTATTATACCAATACTAGCTCTTATTTTTCATATGTTCATATTTTCTTTCTTAATGTATAGAATCTGAAACTTTTACAAAACATCTCCATCACTGTTGCAAGTCAGATAATTCACGTATGTGTTTAACTGCATCTGATTCAAAAATAAGAACTTAAGCCCACCAGGAATCTTAGAACTGCATTTTGAGAGTCGGAAACTTAATTTTTCTACTTTTAATTTGACAGAAAATGACCTGAGTTTTCCCTTACATGCTAACGTACTCCACCTTCACTTTTCAGAGTCCATTAGGCACTTAAATAACTTAGGCTCACAGAGCCTTGGTGCCCTTCGGAGAGTTATTCAGCCTCTAAAATTAATCGTTTAAAGTCTCATTCATCAACTTCGTCGCTGTCGAGCCCCTCAGGTTCAGCAGAATTCTCACTCTCGTCACTATTATCTTTGGGCGAATTGCTGGCACTTTTGGTATTCTGTGGCCCCCCAGCAGGGGAACCAGTATCGTAATTGGCATAATCGTAATAATCGTAATCACTATAGAAGTAATCGTAATCACGGATTGGATTGGGCAGCCTGAAAGGCGAAGGCGTTGTTCGGGCAAGAGTCGCTGGTCTGTAGAAGTTCTCCAGATTTGGTGCCCCAACCACTCGAATGGGCTTGGGTACTGGCCCGTTGGAATTGAGGCTCTTGCTGTTAGACCTGAAAGGCACCAGATTGAGCAGGTGTATCCCAAGTGGGGCAAGGTTCCTGGAGGGTTGTGTAAGACGATCAGCAGTGGGAGGTCTGCCGGAGGTGTGGAGACCCATGATCACCCGTGTTGATGGATTCTGGACACTGACTGGCTGAGGCACAATCTGTGGTGGCCCTACTCTGGGTTTAGGCTCAGTAGGGAGTCTAAGGCGGTCGATCAAGACAAAGTCTGAACCTTTTTCTGGAGCAGATAGGACTTCCAGAGATAATGTCATTTGTTGTGTTTCCCTCTGCATGTCACTAGGTGTTATCAACTTACGTTTATTTTCACTTGATATTGAGAAAGTTTCAAGAGCTTTTCCTAGCATCCTCTGAGCAAGAACATTTTCTCCTCCTGTGCTGGACATTGACTTTGACAAACCCTCTTTGGTATCAGAGTTTTCTTCTTGACATCCTGTGCTTTGAGATGAAGCATCATTCATTTGGCTACGTGCATTCTGTCCAAATACCTCTTGAGAACCTTCTGTTCTTGAAAGCTGTAGAGAATCTATGGCGACATCAGCCTTTGGTATTGCTATTGGACTAACAGCTGTAGCTCTTGATTCAGCCTTTAGGGCAGCTTCGACCTGGGATATTTCAGGAAAACCAAGAACAGAAAAATGATTGCCAGTGTGACTATCTGAAGTTCTGCGAGGGCCTCCCAGAACAGGAGTACCAACTGGTATTGGCTCCTTCTCAGGTAAGACCGATGGAAGACTCTTAGCTACTGGATCTTCACCTGATGAGGAAACTTCAGCACGCCCACCTATCACAGGAGTGCCGATTTCAAGAAAAGATGGCTGTTGACGGTCGGACGGTACAAGGTCACCGAAAGCTCTGAATCCACCAGTATCTGCTATGTACCATACGTGATGCTGTTGTCCTCGGCTGTCCACCCAGCTGGAATAAGAGTAGAAAAGGTTAGTTTTCTTCTGCTTCAACAGCCTTTGATTATTCACCTTAAAATAATTCAAGCTGGGAAGCACAGAGGAATATTACAGAATAATCAAACAATATAGCAACGGTAAGTAATTACATTTCTTCCATAACAAATGGTACATGCATGGCCATAAGAAGTGTGGGACTTCAAGACTTCTAAAGGTCAGCCATGACAGTACAACGCTAAAACAGTTGTACCTCGGTTTCTCTATCTTGAACATGCCACATTTAACTGATACCCTCATATGCGAGAATAAAAAAAAAAAAAAAAGAAGCTCATCAAGCTGAACGCAAACGTGGCAACTTAGCAAACTCGTCTGCTAACATTTATTCCAGCATAACCACGTGTCTTTGCCGTCTCACAATTCAGAGGATAAAGGAAACTCAAAAAATGGCGAGAACAAGCAAAATCGCCCGAAATGTGCAAAAAGAAACGCGTAAAAACAAGACTATCCTTGGTGTTCTGGGATTCCATAAAAACCAGCAAAAGATGGAAGGCTCGTCTGGTGTGCAGACGAAGGTCAGTCTTCACTGACTATCATCCGATTCAGGATAACACGAAAGAAAAAACTGTAGTCTCTGGTTTTCAAAGACAGTTTCTTTGATGTGTTGTAGAATGAACCCTTTGTTGGAGTAGTAGCAGTCATTAATGATAAAAAAATAAATGTAATTTCAATTGAAGTAATACAGATTTTCGTAAAAATGCGCCTTCTTTTCATCATTTTGATGGTGAAGAGTATTGTCCCAGTTTCTTTAGTGTGACAGAAGTTGCTCAAACATTGTAATCAGTGATGCTCTATGGAACCATTCATTCTAATTCAAGTAATACAAAACCTTTAATTCTGTTCACTTCGACTCGAAAAGACTTGTTTCGGGGAAAAGGCAACATTCTTGCCAGAAATCTTACATGTAGAGGGAATCTTAAGTAAAACATTGTTTTATTCTGCAGGGGTGACTCACAGATGTCTCAGAACATCGAGGAAATAAGCTGATGGAAGCCAATTGCTGTTAGGTTGACAGATGGTACCAGTGTGCCATTCTCTTCGGCAGATTAATATATGCCATCTTAGTGAGACAGACAGACAGACAGAGAGGTTTTTCTTTTCATGACAGGTTAAAAAAAAATGAGACACAGAGCCACATCATCATCCCTATCCATAGCTACTGAAAGAAGGTTAAACGTCCATAGGCAAATACCAGATGCTTGGCCAAGGTGAGTCCTAATATCAGTAAGTGGCATTTAAAAGCCCCGACAACATCTCTCCCGAGCCAAATCGCTCGAGTTGCCTGGTTGGTTGCCAAGAACAGGATAAATAAAAAGAAACGTCTTGAGAGCTGTTGCTTATTCAGTACGTGACAATGTCAAGACTTCCAGGTGATTTAAGGAGAATGAACCTTCATAAAGGGATTTTGCGAGTAAGGGAAAACCAAAATGACTGGGAAAAAGTTTCACCGAGGTTTGTTTTCTAAGGCGAGCAAAGTTTCGCCTGAAGTTTCTTCATTCGTGGAAAAACACAATTCTTTAGGTTTCCAGTTTTCAAATAAGAGGAAAATGTCTAAAGACCAGGTTGATTCTCGAGAAGAAACCGTTAGCTAGGGTTTCCGTTACTGATAGAGAAGCAAAATGTCCTCCACAGTTACCATTTATCGTAAAAACCTTTCGTCTGAAGTTTTGGTCGACTATGGGAAAGTAAAATGCAATCTTAGTTTTTTATTAAAAAAAAACCCTGATAGGATCTCAATTGACAATGGAAAAATAATGCTTTTAAGAGTTTATATTAACTGAGAAAACAAAATGTCATCACATGAAAAGAAAAGTCTAATGCGTCCCTTAGCCGAAAAAAAAAATGCTAAGGACTCTCAAGTTAATAGGTTATGACACCCAGAAGTTCAGTTTGGATTCAAGGGAAAAATGGTGCACCTAAGAAAAAACTAACAGTATCGAAATTTGTTTTGCATGAAAGGGCAGGTGAGAGTCTCCGAAGATTCTTTAGATCAAGGTGAGATTACGCCATTCGAAGCATTGGTCAATCGAGGAAAAAATGTAGTATGAATTCTGGGAAACTGCAAAAACTACAACACGCCTATAACTCTGTAATTAAAGAAACTGAAGTGTCACCCCAAAACAATCAGTCAAGGAAAAACATAGTGGCCTTTAAAGGCAAATTGCAGCCAAGGAAAAACAAGAATCTATCCAAGGTCCCGATAACCGAAGGAAAAAATGAATGTCGTTCATGGCCAGTCAAGGTGAACTGAAGAGTAGTCCTTTTGATCTTACGGGAAAGGGACAGTCAAATGTCTCATAACATTTGCTTAACCTATAAGAAAAGAAAAACAGGGAAAATACTTGTATTTATATTTCACAGGAAATATTACTTAATGTGTGTTTTCGAATATCCTGTCAGAACATAACATTTGGCAACTGTCTTAACATTTTACAGGACCTATCAGTGTCACTTTAAAAATAACAACACTAACCAGTTAGATATCACAATTATACCATAATTTAAAACATTTCCCTAATTGTCTGCTCCTTTTTTCCTCCACCATAATAAAATTTTCTTTTAATAACTCTAATAACAAATATTGACCTCTAGTTTAGCTATCTGAACAAAAAAATGTTAACAAAAATAAGAAAGTGACATGTCACATGAAGCCCTCTCTCATGTCATTTTCTACTACGAAAACCAGTCCATGCCACATGGAACTTTCCATACCTCCATTTTCCAGTGACATTGGTGCCTGGAACGCCAGCCTCGCTCCTGGAATGCTGCGCCTCCTTGTAACTTAAAATCTGGCCGGCCAGAGCGCTGTCCAACACCCCCAGCAATAAAGCAACCTGCGGGGGCCACGATAGAAGCAAATGAGACTTCGGAAAGAAACAGTAATATAAGGAGGTCTCTGCTAGGAGAAAAAATAATATCATAATTCGAAAAGCAACAACTTATCCATTAGAAACGTTGATGGGAAAAATACACAAAAAATACAGGGGAAATAAAAATAATATATAATAATACACACACATATACATATATATATATATAGAAATTTAGAAATAATCAACACACAATCACGTGTGGAACAGAAAATAATTTCTGACTCACATTAGGATCGAACCCAGGTTTTTCAAAAGAAAGACCAGGGTGCTGCCAACCATTTGAAAGACTTTGGTTCGATCCTGATGTGAGTCAGAAATTTCTCTCTCTCTCTCTCTCTCTCTCTCTCTCTCTCTCTATATATATATATATATATATATATATATATATATATATATATATATATATATATACATATACACACACACATACACACACATGGAAAAGAACAACAGACTCGTAATTGTTGAAATCGATTTGACAAAATTACAAAATAATTGGAAAAATTGATCGAAAAAATAACAAAATAACTGTAAACATTTGACCCTGCGGGAAGAAATTAATTAGTGATATAACACCTGGAAACACTGACGAGATAGTTGACAAGACGAAATACTCGAAAGGCAACGAAGTGAAGGGAATATATACAGTTGGTAGTGGTCACAGAGGGAGCTTCCAAGAAATTCAGAAAGAAGCAGCAGCAGGGAATCAACTCGCAAAAGCACCATGGCAACAATTCTGCAAAAATTCTCCCACACTGGGAATGAGAAAACGCCAGTCGAAAACCCCGCAGAAATGAGGTAATAACTTGAAAATGTAATGAAACGCATTACAAATCAAAACCGGAGCAACTGAAGAAGTAACAAAATAATATTTAAAGCAATGACAAGATAACATGACTTAAGAGAAAAGGCGAATTACTAAGAACACAGCAGTATGGAAGTCAATCATAGAAAATGCCTTAAAAGTATTAAAAAATCAACCAATAAGTAAAAATATAAATAAAAGATTAAAAATAAAGGTGTAATTCTTTCACACAAGTACGTATGGGTCTGCTCTAAAATATCTGTCTCTCTCCCTCTACACCAGTTTCCAACCCCCTCTTTTATCGCTTCTTTACTCTGCCTTCGTTTCTTCTCCTGTCCCTTCACGAGTCGCCGAGGTGGTCCTTGGTATCATTCATGTTCAAATATAAAGAATTTGTTTAATGTTGATTGATTGATCTTTTCATAATCTGGCATTGCGAAGGATGTGGTCATCAACGGCGGAAATACGCTTTTAGCTGTAAGTAATTTGGATGAAAAGAAAGAAAAATAAATAGTCAACCCGCATATATATGCTCTAAAAATACTTTCGCACTGTCCATTCTAAAGTTGAATAAAACTGGTAACGCCGTTATACAGGTTTTATGAAATGGTATGAAAAAAGAGAGGGATCTAGAGCAACTAATCGAAAAGACAAAGGCTGAGTGTAAAAGGGTTTAAAACGACGTGAAAATTAAAATAAACATATTAAAGATTATGAAGAGAATGTAGGTGGAACCAAAGCTATGTATCAAATTTCAGCTACTGATTTAGAAGTGAGCCATCCCACGTCAGAAAAGGAGGGTTGTTATTTATTTACTTATTTATTTTAGTATGGCGCAACTTCTAATACTGCTAAAATCGGCTGTCCTGTTCGGATGGAACTTATTCACCGTAGTGACATCAATCTTCAAGTTTCAATTCACTCTCTGTGACTGTCACATCATTTGAGAAATGTTACTGTGTGTGTGTGTTTAAATGTCACTAATACAGAATGTTCAAGGCCCAAAACCCATGCTGGTACGTTACAACGCCATCAGAAACGAGTCGAAAGTGAAAATGCACATGCGCCATGTGGCACTGCCTGAATTGTTGAAGCCTCTATCTTTTTTATTCCGAAATCTGGCATTGAGATCTAACCTTCATATTTTTACAAGCAGCAGCAGCAGCAGTAGTAGTAGTGATGGTAGTGTTAACTTGCCAAATCATTCATGCGTGACTGGAATATATTTTGGGTCAGTTGTGTATAAATGAAAGATTGGGATCCATTGCATAAGTGTGATTTGAAACTCGCAACCACTCTAGTAGATCCTCTGCCCCCTACCGACTCTCTCTCTTTCCTATGCACACATATGACGCAGTCTCTTATACGGAAGTTTAGCAAGTCGACAAGAAAGATTCGGGTCGTTGGGGATAAGTTTGCCAGTGAGGTAACTGGGAGTCACTCCATTGGCCAATTGGATGTTCACCGCGAGAATGTTTGATTGATCGAAGACGTAACGTGGCTTTGCAGCAGCAGTAACTACAGGAGTTCGTGTCTTAATGACCACGAACGTCGTGCCACGAACTACGCTGTTCATCACGCCGAGCTGTGTCATTACTTGCTCATTTCTTTTACCTTGTCTTCTTCTTTGCCGGTTAGCTAGGTCAGGGTCTTCGCGTATCTCTCGCACTCGTGTCGGAGCTGTTACAAAGGCACCTCCATTAAGTTACTACCGCCATGATTTTTACGCTATCTTATACTTTTTCATTTATTTACTTTTATTTAGTTATTATTATTATTATTATTATTATTATTATTATTATTATTATTATTATTATTATTATTGCGCGTGATACAATGAAGGGCAGGATCTACGAGTATAATAGTTTGTTCCATAAACAGATAAAAAAAAAAGATTTTTAAACAGGCTTTTATTAAAATGCACTAAAAAGTGTCAAATAATCTTTTGAGATACACCAGGATTTTCTTATTATTAGTCATGTCTATAAAAATAAAAGCGTGGGCACCAAACATGGAAGGAAATGCTACAAGAAAAGAAATATAATTTTATTTCTTGTAGCATTTCCTTCCATGTTTGGCGCCCACGCTTTCATTTTTGTAGACATGATTAACTGTAAGAAAACCTGGTGTCTCAAAAAATTATTTGTTACTTTTTAGTAAATTTTAATAAAAGCGTGTTCTAAAAAATTTTTAAAAATATTTTTTTATATTTCATACTTTTTAGTTTTGACAAAAATTGCAGCCGATTTATGATTGTAATTTTAAAAAATTGAACGTGAGAGCCTGTCGAGCCAAAGACGGTTTGAAAAATCCGTAGAGTTATTAACGTATCCTACCGAGTCAAAGAAGGTATGAAAATCCGAAGAGGTTCATACAAATCCTGAGATACTTGGTCACTGTAGTGTCACTAGAGGTCACTGATGACCTACTAATCATGTTATGTTGTTTAGTCACCGGGATTGAGTAAGCATGCAAAATTTCAAGTCCATCAGACGGAGGGAACAGGTCGAAAATTGAGTTGCATGTTTTGACCCAAACAGAGAGACAGACAGACGTCAAGTTACGTAAAAGTGTGTAAAAACTATAAGGCTTTGGGAACAAGGAGGAAATCCGATCTTTATTTTGATATTGTCTGCTACTTCAGTAGCAGACGATTTAAAAATGCAAACGATTTAAAAAGGCAAGAGACAAATGGATAAGTGATTAAATAAACGATATAATAAATAAGTCTCTCTCGCCCTTTTTACAATAATACTAACCATCAGAAGTTATCGTCATTTCATGTTATCCATAATGTGTCAGAAATCGAATTCGTCACCTGTTGTACATAATGAGAACTGTTTCCTTCGAACACTGTTCCGATCACCAGATTCGACGGCCAGTAATGAAGGCTACTCACCAATGACGATGCCCACAGCTAAGGTTACTCTGTTGTAAGAGCACTTAATAAACTCCTACCACTGGCATTGATAATCATTAATATTTGCTCATCATGGAAGCTTGGAGACCGCCAGAGTTATTATTGCCCACCAAGGAGGCTTAGAGATTGCCAGAATTATTATCGCCCACCATGGAGGCTTATAGATTGCCAGAATTATCATCGCCCACCATGGAGGCTCGGACTCCAGAATGATTACCGCCCATCATGAAGGCTTATAGATTGCCAGAATTGCTAGAATTATTATCGCCCAACCTGGTGGCTTGGAGATTGCCAGAATTATTGTCGCCCGCCATGGAGGCTTATAGATTGCCAGAATTATCATCACCCACCATGGAGGCTCGGACATTGCCAGAATGATTACCTCCCACCATGTAGGCTTATAGATTGCCAGAATCGCTAGAATTACAGTATTATCGCCCACCCTGGTGACTTGGAGATTGCCAGGCGTAAATACTGTTCATCATGGAAGCTTGGAGAGTGCCAGAATTAACATTGCCAACTAAGGGAGTCTGGAGATTGCCAGGCATAAATATTGCCCACCAGTGAAAACTGGAGATTGTATAATATTAATTATTACCCGCCATCGATTCTGTCACTTGCTGAGATTACACGGTACTTTGACTGACCAGCCTATAAGATTGTCCACGTCTAAGACACTCCATTGTTGGAAAACTGCCTACCAGTGAGACTGGCATCCAAGGTACTACTGGTCCTCAGATTATCTGGGGTGGAAACAGCATTCCGAATAATTAACCAAGCGGTGTGGTCATTTTTCTAGCAGTTGGCCTATGACCCCAAGAATGCTCACTCATGCTTATTAATGATTCTCTCTCTCTCTCTCTCTCTCTCAACAATATAAGGCTTAATAGTTTCCTTGGCTACATCACGCAAAATACTTTGATAGACGTGCATTCTACTTTTCTGCCACTATAAGAGAGAGAGAGAGAGAGAGAGAGAGAGAGAGAGAGAAACGATTGCATATTGATTTCAAAACTACTATGAACTAATGGCATATTAAAGTTTTACAGCTTATTGTGGCATCCGAACCACATTATAGCGAGAAATGAATTTCTATCACCAGAAATAAATTCCTCTAATTCTTCATTAGCCCGCCGGAGACTCGAACTCGGGCCTAGCGAGTGCTAGTCCACAACTCTACCGACTCTCCCAACGAGGAACTGTTAATAACACTAATTCCCAGTAATAACAGTTCCTGATAATTTAAGGCACAGAAAATCGAAATAATTTTAGCCATTGTTATAAAATTAAATATATAAATGGAGACAGTTCCTTCATGTTATTTACTAAAGCTCAAATTCTAGTGAGCCAAAGGTGTGCCGATTAAACTTCATAGTAAGATACAACATAAAGGCAACACATGAAAATCTGGCCCCAGCATTATGACCGCTCAACCCTGCTCCCCCCGCCCCTCCGCCCACACTTCACGACTCCTGCAGCTTTTGTATGCTGAGTTCTGCTCCTTAGCATAGCTGCATGGCTTTTCAACCTTTCCTTAACCTATCCCATTCTTTTCTTTCGACCTTCTTACACCGTAGGAACTAGGCCATGGGCGCCCTCTCCGCATGTAGTTTTACCCCGCCAGCAATTCATAGTAATCAATGAAAATATAAATAAATCAATCATTAGCGGAAGTTCACCTGACATTAGCATAAAATGCAGCATTTATAATAACAATAGGCTACTAATTGCTGCTAACATTATCATAAAATTAAATGACATTTAAAAATGGCGAAGCAAATACTCTAATGAAATCTATTTAATGTAGGGTTTTATAGAAAATTTCACCGAAGCTTCTGCTATTTCTACCATTAGAAGATCTACAAAACTTGCAACTGTTGACTGGACGGCAGTCTCCTGAGACTTATATGAACAAAAACCGGAAGCAACTGGAACTTCGTTCTCTTATCATGGTCTTCTTGTACTGCCATCGGAAATGTCTGATGGATGCAAATCTACTGAGCAAGGCGTACCTGAACTCAGCTGGAGACTTTTGTTTCCCCTTCAGTCTTATTGCGTGTCCAGTTTCGAATTTGTACCTTCAATATTATCAAAGTTATTCATGGACATAAACAATAGCAATAATAATAAATAACAAATACAATATGCCTCTGCGTTGTTTGGAGTTATAGCATTGGTAAAAGGAAGCTTCAAACAGAGAACGTAGTAATTAGGATAAATAACTTTAATTATATTGGCAAAACAGTGTAGCCAGTTTTTGGAAAACATGCAAAGTCTTTGGAAAATCATCAAACGTTGCTGAAAACTATCATAAAGTATGAATAATAATCACATTGAAATCCTTCATCATCGAACCCTCTACGGAATTATCATGCCGTATAAAGAACTACCGAAGGTTGCATCAAATTATCAAGCATTTAAAAACAATCATCGAACTGAAAGTCGTTCAACGTCGACCGCTGCATCGAATTATCGTACATTATGAAGAATTACCGACCTGAAGACCACCGATCGTTGTTTAGAACCATCAAACATCGAGGAATTATCAAAGTAAAGCCCATCAATTATCATAATTATCGAAGGCTTCAGTGCCACAACTACAGAAACAAAATACGGAAGTTCTTGTTCATCCATTACACGAGTGCACGAGGGGTCGAGAAGTGGCAGCCGCCATTAAATGTGAAAGGTGAATGGCCTTGGTTTTTTTTGCTCTAATAGGGAAGCTGGTCATTTGACCGGTTTTCAGGAAAAACACGTCCCTTTTTACTGGGTTGTAGCGGTCAGTCTGTTTTGCATGTTTCTTTGTTTGTAAGTAAGAGGGTTGTAGCTGAGTCTACCTTTCTCTCTCTCTCTCTCTCTCTCTGTAAATATACACACCATGGGAATTTTATCAATATCTTTTTTCACCTTTCCAAATCTTTGTTGTTAGGTATATATATATATATATATATATATATATATATATATATATATATATATATATATATATATATATATATATATATATATATATATATATATATATATATAAGTAATAATAATAAAAACATATTTGGTAATATCCATATAAAGTCCACCGTCATTTATACAGACACTATGGTTATGTTTTATTTTTTATTTAGCTTAATCATCACTTCATTTAGTAATTAATTTGCAGCGTCACCAGTTTCTTCGATAATTTAATCGCGGACTCATTTGAACATTCCTCTCAAATGAATCAACCTCTCGTCACTAATACAAAGAACGGCTCCGATGACGTCACCGACTCGCTCGTCGCCCCATTTGGTTTTTTGTTAATGGTTCCCCAATTGGTGATCCACTAATTCTCTCCATTAACAGCCCCCTCCCTATAAATTTCCTTCCCCCCGCCCCTCCCCCTTCATTCCTCAAGGTCTCTGGAAACCCTGATACTCTGGCTGCCTTTATGATCATCTTTTTAGGGAGATTCAGGCCGTTTAAAAATCAGAGTTCCTTAAAAGACCATTTTCTTCCCTGGGCGGGAAGTGCGATCTATGGGGTCGTTCGCTGCGGCGATATTGACTTAGCGGTAAATCAAATACTTGTTAGAGTGTGTGTGTGTGTGTGTGTGTTTATTGTTGTTTTTGTCATGTGGAGTTGTCCTTGTGCATTACGGGCTCATTGGAAAAGCCCACTAGATAAGACAGGAACTGATGACATATGAAGAATGAACTACAAAAAAGTATAATCCAGTTAATTCTCTCTCTCTCTCTCTCTCTCTCTCTCTCTCTCTCTCTCTCTCTCTCTCTCTCTCTCAGTGAGGTAAAAATGTTATAATAATTATTGGTGACCTTGTATAAAACTTCTTTCATCTGTCTCTTTACCGTTCCTTCAAAAGAAAAATAGAAAAAAAAATAATATAAGAGGTTATGGTCAAGAGGGGAGATGACGAAGCCGCCAGGTGTATTATACTAATGAACCGGACTTGAGAGAGAGAGAGAGAGAGAGAGAGAGAGAGAGAGAGAGAGAGAGAGAGAGAAAAGAAGAATGATACTGAAAAAGATACATATTGTAACCACTGCATTTTCAGTTCTGATTTAAACCTTTGTCTATCATCTTTTTGTTTCAAGACAATAACAATCACCAAATCAATTTACAATGACATCAGAAACGCTTCATATATTCGACAACTCTTTTTTTTTTATTACGTCACATTTTTTAACTTCTACAAATTGCTTTCTTTGTTTGAACGAGCTCCTTGGCTGTTCATTCCTGTTGACGCATATCTTATTTGCTCTACACAGTTTCTCTAACGCTACATACTTGTATTACCACTAAATGCTTCGTAATTAAGTCAGGGTTTCAACCTTGAATGAAACGAAGGCAGAACATGAGATGTACAGTAGCTCTTGTCACTCAAGCTATAATAATGGACAGATGGATCCAAGGGGTGAGGGTGTGATGCAGTAACAGGTACATGACTGGTGAACGATGACAGAGTGACGGAAATTAGACAGAAATGGAAAAAAAGTACTAAGTAAGGAACAGATCCATGTAGACTGTTTAAAAAACTACCGTTTTTTTTTTCTAAAAGAGAACCATGCTTTGCTCTGGAAAGACACAGACACCTGCCTCACTCAAAGTCTCACACTTCTGTGTTCGCAGACCTCAAGTAACTGTAACCCTAACAAGATAATGGCTGTTTTGTCCTCCCAAAAGAATGTAAAATTTTGTTGGTACAAAAACGACACAATCAGTGCTTGCGACAAAGAGGCTCTAGGTTCTGCTTTCACAGAAAACGCCCCTGGCTTTGTTTCTCCAAAAGAATTTCTGATAATTATTGTTGCTGGCCTTGGTTCTTTATCATAAGAGAAAAGAGTTCAAATAGGAGACGTGACACATGCTAACTACCCATTTGTTTCCACGTAAGCTCTACTGTGTAACTTTGAAAGAGCTCTTAAAAGCCTCGCTCCTACAGTACATCTCTAAGTCCTATTTTTTCAATAAGGAAATTTTGGGGCCTGTTCTTCTTTCTAAGAGCCCCAAGGCCTAACTGCTCCAAAGGGACACATACCAACTCCTTATTTTCTTACCCAATGCGACCCACCCTTCACTCTTCGGGTGGGGGCTCTTTTCTCTGCTAACTTCTACTAACTTTTTTTTTAATACACTATCAACTTTTTTTTTAATTAGAAAGTGTTCAAATTATGCATTTCCACTGCGCATAAAGTGAAAACAGACTGTACCTAGTGACTGGAATTACAGCAGTTTGTCTTAGGATAAAGTGAGCAGTTAATGAAGAAATGTCACCATTCTTTGACTTTTACCATTGTTTACAACGGCAAACATAGTACGTTAACAAGATCTTCCCCAACCACCTCTCTCTCTCTCTCTCTCTCTCTCTCTCTCTCTCTCTCTCTCTCTCTCTCTTTTCCGTCCTACACAGAATCCTTCGCCCTTCCTCTCTTTGGAAAGATGAAAGGTGAAATGAAAATTACGATGAACGGCGAATATATCACACGTCCACCCAGATAAAAAGGTGCACGTAGGAGTGAGAACCTTTCTCAGATTTACGACATGCCATAGGTCTAGCCTGAGTCCTTCGAATTCACTGAATGTCGGTCCAGCCCGCTAGATCGTGTATATAACCCGATTACCCGGATGTTAGTGGTTACTTCTCGGTTGCAACTATGAAAAAAACTAGGACAGAATTTCGTAACTTGCAAAGATAATAAAATTTTATGTAAGGCATGCATATTTTGGCAAAAAATATGTTCTAGTAGGATGTGTGCTTCAATTTATATAAGGATTCTCATATTTAACTAGTTAAATGTATAAATACTTATATTAATACGTAAACCTACATGAACGCATATTAAGTAAACATAAGAAAACTGAATTACAATAAGAGCTTCCTCGTTCTCGCGCTCTCTTGAAAGACACCAATGCTAAAATTTTAATCGTGGTCCCCTTGAACCAAGAATATGTTGTATTTTAAAAACTAACACCATTCAAATACTACTAACAAAAAGGTTGTTTAAACTTTTTTCCAACGTTCGTTCAAAAGGCATCAAAGTACAAACTTTGGTCCTTAGTTGCTAAAGTGAATCATGAGTTGTTGTTCGTGCCACTTGATCACCAGTCAGCTCAACAGTGAAATGTGCTCCGTAGCAATGTGACATATTATTCAAATGGGAATTATACAGTGCCACCTGCAATAGATTATCCACAGATTATCTTGGCGTCCAAAAGCGATCCTTCAATGGTCTACCAGTTACATGGCGACAGTTACATTTGAATACTCTCAACACGTAGTCTATCGTTGTACTTATCGTTAGACCAACATTACACTGCATCAGATGGATGTAATCTAGCAGCGTTGTCAATATCATCATCATTTGGTTGAAAAAATGTCAATCCACGATGAAAATATCTATGAAAGCCTCTTTTGGGTGAGAATGCTAGCCTCACACCCTGTACACTTTCCCTGCGGCCCACTACGCTAACCATAGGCACATAATTCACTGCTTTGGTCAACAGAGGTAAAATATATTTTTTCCAAGAAACCGGCCCACAAGCAGATAAAGCTTAATAGCATCGAAGTACTTGAACAAAAATGTTGAACCATCATCGAAATATTTACTTAAGAGAAAAATTCTAAAAGGTAACAATATATATATGCACCCCAAATTAATGGTTTCATTAAATATCTAAAAATCTGTATATTACTTTTCACGTAAACATGCTAACAAATAGGAAGACAAATAGACACACACATGTACAAACTCAGCCAAGACAGAAACGTACGTGGTGGCGGTAATTATCATAGAAATGCTTCGGAAGATTAAATTAACACCCCACCCTTCTCTCTCTCTCTCTCTCTCTCTCTCTCTCTCTCTCTCTCTCTAAAAGTTCCACCACTGCACGAAAAAAAGTAAATGGATAAAATAATCTATTCAAGAAAAACTAGCACAGCTGAACTGAGATGTACCGTGTCCAGACAATAAAGTCATCCATTAACTAATGAGAATCGGCAATGTTTGCCTACCAAATGAGCAGCCTTGATTGGAAACAACGTCATCAAAGACGAAAAATGACCGATCGATTAAAATTGGCATCCGGCAACCTCACGTAGGTTAAACAAGAAGAAGAAGAAGAGGAATTAGTCGATTCTCATTCTAATCGAAACTGACACGGCGAGTCGGAAATGACGTCACTTACTTATGGCACCTGCATGTTACACATTAAATTCCACGAATTATGCAGATTAAAAGAATTAGCGTGTCCGCAGATAATCAAAAGATGTCTGCATTGATATTTCATGGCGATGGCAAAATGGCCTCACATTTGCGTCTTCATAAATATAAGGGGTTTGGCCTCCTCAAGTGAATTATGCAGGCTACATATCTCTCTCTCTCTCTCTCTCTCTCTCTCTCTCTCCAGGACTTTCGTAAGCGCCCACAACTACGTCATCATCAGCCAGGAGGCCTTCGAATGATCTCCGAATAATCGAAAGGCAATGAATTTCATTCCATCGTTTCATGAACTGTTGCAAACAAGACATGGTTAGCTGTTTGGAATGTCTGTGATATTGAAAAAATTTCTCTCTCTCTCTCTCTCTCTCTCACACACACACACACACACACACACACACACACACATATGTACACACACATATATATATATATATATATATATATATATATATATATATATATATATATATATATATATATATATATATATCTAAAATATATAAATATATATATATATAAATATATAAATATATATATTATATATACATATATTTATACATATATTTATATATACTAGTATATATAATATGTATATTTACAGATTTGTGTGTACGAACACATAAACTATGTAAAACACGATGTGTTTCATACATTAATTTTTCTGTGTACCTGTACCACGAAGTCTACTTGTCGTAACGATATCCACGATGAACTACCAACAAGGCTTAAATAAGAAAATACCTGGGCAATATTATATACTTGATATGGTATATAAATGACGCAATTGCAAAATTACTTTAATATAGTACTGGCGTGATTTTTAACAGGATAGTATTAGTGGTAATTTATGTTTGTATTTCAGCCATTAGCCTTTTTTTCACACTCAATATTCTACATTTGTAGCAGCCGTTGAATATTATAACTCAGAAGTCGCATCATCACTACGTCGACCTCCTGCACACATAAATCATCCCTTTGTTGCATGTCATCTAAACTGACTGGTGGTTAATTTAGATTAAGGTGGTTTATGCCAGTACGGACCCCTCCCCTAAGACGGATGGTATGGAGTGAGGGGCTGGAAGAGAGGAAGTTAAGTATACCTTAATTTAACCAGACCACTGAGCTGATTAACAACTCTCCTGGGACTGGCCCGAAGGATTATACTTATTTTACGTGGCTAAGAACCAATTGGTTACTTAGCAACGGGACCTACAGCTTATTGTGGAATCCGAACCACATTATAGCGAGAAATGAATTTCTACCACCAGAAATAAATTCCTCTAATTCTTCATTGACCGGTCGGAGACTCAAACGCGGACCCAGCAGAATGCTTGTTATACCGACCCGTCCAACGAGGAACTTGGAAGAGAGAAGAAGGCCTGGCATAGACCTCCGGACTTTACCTAGCCAAACGAGGTAACTTAACCTGGAGCTTCAAAGATATGAAGAACTTACCCTACTCTATTCTATCTACGTGGACAAACCACTTCAAGATATTCCTCTGCATCTTTTCATTTATTCTCATTCTTTTTTATGCCACTTCGTTGCATATATTTGTTTGTTACCGTTTCAGCCTTTCTTCCTCCACACACAGTAGGCAGACAAAAACTCATCTCAACAGCTTCCAGCCTTCCGTCTTTTTTTTGCATTCAACATCCACGCTTCTTCGCCTCCAAACAGGAGAGATGTCTATTTTCTTCGCCTCCAAACACGAGAGAAGTGTAAAATCCACATTCCCTTTTCCACACGTCAGGCAGAGACCCTTAACTCACCACATCCGATATTCTCCCAGCATCCCCATTCTCCCGAATATCTATACGAACGAAACCCTTCCAGTCTTCAAGCATCCATACTGATAATAATTGCTTAATCTTCATGGCTTCCATTTTCCCAGATAACATAATTTGTGCCAACATTCGTGCACACAGTGTGCGATGAAAAGTCTAAAACCCTCAAGATAATGAGGGAAGTCAAAAATAAAGACTTTACGAGGAATATCATTAACCCCTTCTTTCCAAATGAAGAGGGAGGAAAAGAATACAACTCTGAAACAAAAACGACCGACTTCCGCCCCGACGTCATTAACTGCTTTCGTCATTCCGAAATCAGTTTTTAACTGCCATGAATGGCTTTCTCTCTCTCTCTCTCTCTCTCTCTCTCTCTCTCTCTCTCTCTCTCTCTCTCTCTCTCTCTAGAATACGTTGCGGTTCAGAGGAGAATTCGTAATGACACTCTGAGAGGAAAAGGAAGTTCTAATGTCGTCATTATTGGAGAAAAATTTATTCAACTCTACTTTCGCCTTTGAGGGAGTCACGGTTCGGGTTAGGTGCGTGCGCTGCCGTCGTTTGAATTCTAGGGGATTAATATTAACAAAAGCTTTATTATTATTATTATTATTATTATTATTATTATTATTATTATTATTATTATTGTGGTATTCAGAACGGCAGCACCCTGAATAACAAGACTTCAAAACAAATGTTTTAAATCGTTTATTTATTTATTTTTTTTTTTTAATTTGGAAGACTTAATCTTACTAATAAATATGTCAGATTAGTCAACAATAAATAAGCAACTCTCAAGGTGATAATGACAATGTGACTACCATGACACCAATTTTTCGATACATTCCAAGTGATACATGACGCCGGATGTTCTGAGACATCCCACCCACCATCTGAGACTTCAAACTTGCCTGCAATGACACATGGTAACTTTAAGGAACATCCAGTGTACTTTAGAAAATTCGGAGGCATCAGATGCTGGATAGGAACTTCTCTGAAACATAACAACTTCCTTGAGACATCAAATGTATTTCAGCAACTTCTGAGACATAAGAACTTATCTGAGGCACTTACTTTAGCAACATCTGAGACATAAGAACTTATCTGAGGCACTTACTTTAGCAACATCTGAGACACAAGAACTCTGAGGCATAAGACACATTTCAACAGACTACGAGATTCAGGAAGTTCTCTGAGGCGTCAAATTATTATAAGCAAATTCTGAGACCTAAGTCCTGCTCTGAGACAGAAAATGTATTTTAGCAACCACTGAAACACAAGAGCTTCCCCGAGGCATAAAATGTTCTCAGACATAGATACCTCTCTATCATAAGAGATTTCCTGAGGCATAACATCTTCTGAGATGTCTAGCATTCTGAGAACGTAGATTTTCTTCAAACTTTAGACATTTTGATCCATATGAAATCCGAGACATTACGCTTCTCTCCGAATGTTTCATTGTGTGATTTACAATGAAGTGAATCCTGAAGAATTCAGAAGAATCCGGAATCGTCCATAAAATTCTAAAGGCGCGAAGTTTCTTATCCGATTCTGGGGGCGGAACATGATTCCAAAACGGAGACAGAAATTGTTCTCGGCACACATCCAAGGATGTCACGTACACTAAAGGTCCCGAGAAGATGTCACTTTTCACTTTCCAAGAGCAAATACTTTATAGAGAGATAATCACAAACTTTTTATATTTTAATTTATTCAATAAAACTAATAACTGTCATAAAATATTTTACACGCTTGCCAAACTGGCCAAAGAACACGCGCTCTTTTAGAGGTGGGAATCGGACCTTCACAAAAAGAAGAAAAAAAAAAAGACTCCCATTCTATTAAAAGAAGAAAAAGTACCGATTTTTCAGGAATACACAAAGCGTGCAGTGGTGTACATTCCTAAATAGTTATTACACGCCCGCCCCAAGTGCTTTCAATGGGTCTTGACATTAAGCGGAAGGTACACCTCCTAACGCCAAGGTCATCCGCCGAGAAACTAGCGCCTCCGATAGGCCCCACCCTCTCTCTCTCTCTCTCTCTCTCTCTCTCTCTTTAATCATTGCCTAGTCCAAATGTTGCTTCGTAATGATTTTAGATGAAAAGAATAATGATAATTTAATGGTTTGTGCGCTCGTCTCAAAAACATTAGTCATTTTATTGGCTTCCAAACCGTGTTGTTAAGATCGTACCCAGAGTGCATTGGATGCCTAAATAAATAATATTTGGGAATCGTATATCCAGTTCACTGGCAGACCAACCAGTTTATACTTTTTTCTTTCCGTCTTTCATCTGTTTTTGCTTGCTTGTGCCTAGATGCATTTCAAGGGCAAACGAGAAGCAACAAGGACACAAGAATAATCCACCTGTTCTTGTAATTTTTTTTTGTAAATCTAATGGCACAGGCAAGGATGTTCTTGCTCCAAAACCCAGCATTAAAAGAATCACGTTCTCGTTGTCACTAGAATCGGAATGATTAAGAGGACGTTCGAATGGTCAATATTATTACAGTAATGATAATTCTTTTTTTATCAGTGCTAACGTTAATGAGTTCCGGGCTATATAGGCTATTCTGCGACAATATTTCTAAGAATAAAATTACTCTACACTCTCACAATCATACATTCCGTTACTGTTAGTACTAACTGCCACTGTCTACCCAAATAAATACGATTATATGAAATTAGATAGCTTTTATCTACCTAGTCAGCCAACGAAGGCGTTTATAGGCCTAGTTTCTTTTTTCCTCATAAGATGCATGGCACATCCGCGCCAAATCTGACACACAAGTTCCTAATTAGACGAAGAAATTCCAGGCAGAGCGCTTCGGGTATAAAGAAAGGTCGTTTTGAAATTCAAGCCAAAACTGATGACATATATCGCCGTCTGAAGGTTATCCAGGAAGCCAAATTATTTTAGCTGATAACCACCGTAAAGGTTAGCCTGATATTTAAAAGATGCGAAATATCTTGAATGTCATCTCGAAAAGGCCTCGCCTCCGAGATTTCGTCATTCGCAAATGTCTTACAAAAATAACTAAAGATGGAGGAATAAGGTAGAAGATTCCTTATAAAGAAATCATATTAATTCACAATTTGTTCTCGCTCTATAATAATAATAATAATAATAATAATAATAATAATAATAATAATAATAATAATAATAATAATATAATAATATAATAATTATAATAAATAACTATTTTCTAATGTCTCATACAACATTATTACAAACTGATGAATAAAATGAAAGTTTTTTTATGAAGGGACTACATTAACCGATGATTTGTTTTCGTCCAATTAAAGGAAGAGAAAATGAGAAAAAACAGGAGGAGGAGGAGGAGGAGGAGGAGGAGGAGGGGAAGGGGGGAGGGGTTTCCTATACTAACCCGTCCTTGCAAGTGTCTGCTCGTACGCATTTGGTCTGTAACGTGTTGCACGAATGTTTACAAACAAAACATTTCTCTTCGCTTCTAGGACGCCACGTGCTTGCTGTGCATTTGCTTCTGACTGATTCCGGGCCAGACGCAGGAGCTTCCTAAGTGCTCCCTCCAAGATACAAAATCAATTGCATGTCATCGTTTGAATTATTTACTTTCCGTTTTTCTTTTTTGACGTGTTGCGAAATCGCTAGAAGTAATATGAGTTCTGAGATCTGAATTAACTTCTCAGTTACTTTATACGTGTAAAAGCGGGGAACGTGTTTTCAAGTCTATAATACATTGCACGAATTTAGGTTTAATTTTCAAGTGACTGTAAATTTATTTTTAAGTCTAAAACGCCACGTTTGCAAGAATATGAATACACAACTGCTTTAATTCTAAAAAAATTGCTGTTAAGATTTTTCCCAAAGAATTTAAAACCTACTGCGTTTTACATTTGTACACAATTAAGGATTCTTAATTGTGAATCCCCGTGTCTTAAACTGAAACAAGTAGTGGGGGTTTCCAAGTCTAAAACACGATTATTTTTAAGTCTATAATACGCGATCTCAAGCCATTTTAAAGCATTAAATACGTGTCTAAAATAAACCTTTTCAAGTCAGAAATGCGCTTGAATGCACTTGAGAGTAGCAGATATTAAAATCAAGAACGAGAACGGGGCATTAAAAAATGGATGGGTGTGGACCCAGTGTGGGTGGGTGCCAGGGGTGGGAGGGGACGAATAGACCGCCCACCAGCCACAGAGGGAGACCCGATCATTACTTCAGGGAGGGCGTGACTTGCATTTCCTCCGAGTCTTTTTCACTTTCGTTGAGTTATTACTGACACAAGTCACGGACTTAAGAGATGTGTCGGTACTTTTTTTTTCTTTTTTAGCTCTGCGGGGGAGAGAGAGAGAGAGAGAGAGAGAGAGAGAGAGAGAGAGAGAGAGAGATAACGAAACACTTCCTAATCTTTCTATCATCATTAATTTTCGGGTCATACCCCTTCACCGGGTGGCTTTTTCCGGGGGGTTTCCCTAGGCCCATAAACGCCCCGGGTTACGCTGTTTCTGCCAAGCACGATTTCCACCATTCGTTACGCCATATAGCGGAAATAAATTCACCCCTCTCTCTCTCTCATACGTATATTTACAAAGATCGTCTACATCTGTTTAACTTCATCGGAAGAATTGCCGTTTGCCTAGAGAGAGAGAGAGAGAGAGAGAGAGAGAGAGAGTCTAAGGTATCATAAGAAAGCTCTTAATTCATGAATATTCAAAAGGCATTTTTATCATCTTAAAATATTTTCAGAGACCGTTTCGTCGAAACAAGGAGATTCTAAATTATGCAAGAGCTCCGTTCATCAGCTGTACCAGGCGTCTCTCCCGATTCTTTTGTCTTATGATACGGCAATGTTATCGCTGATTAGCGAATGAGACTTTGTAAGGTTGTCTAATCTGATCTCCCTCTCTCTCTCTCTCTCTCTCTCTCTGTCCCTTAATCTTGGACGGTATGTAAGGATGGGTTAAGTATCGGTAAATATTTGCAACTATATATATATATATATATATATATATATATATATATATATATATATATATATATATATATATATATAATATATATATATATAATATATATATATAATATATATATATATATATATATATATATATAATATATATATGTGTGTGTGTGTGTATGTGTGTGTATGTGTGTGCACAAATTTAAATTTAGGACCAATTTATTCACATACAGCTACGCGTTCCAAATTATAATGTAAATGGGTTTAATTTCGATTTTGGTCATAAATTGAATTCGACAAGAATATGTACAGAAGAGTCTAAATTGAATCTTAGTTCCATAGAGGTTGAGTGGATTAAATCACTATCAACCTAGTCCAACCCAAAAAGACATAAGTTCGAATCATGGAAGGGTATTAGGACTTACATATAATTCTCTTTGGGTGTAAGTTATTCACATGTTATATTAAATCAGATATCAATTGTTTATTTGTGGCTTAATATATGAAATTAGGAAAATGTCATATGCAACATTATTAATAAAATTACAAATTATCATGATCACGAAATTTCACACACATTACATATATCTATCTATCTATATATATAGATATATATATATATATATATATATATATATATATATATATATATATATATATATATATACATATATACATATATATATATATATATATATATTTATATATATATGTATATTAATATATATATATGTGTGTGTGTGTGTGTATGGTTATATGGCAACCGCCTCCCATCACAACACCACCCACCACTTTTTACTTCCTTTTCCTCCCGGGAGCGTGAGCGATCCATTCTGCTCCGAGCGCCCGGGAGGCCGCAGAGGTCAGGCCGGATCGCTTCGTTCGCTCGGTATAAAGGTCAAGTTGGTTCGTAGGAAAGGGAAAGTGAATCTGAGCTCACACTCCGTCGTGAGAGACGAACTGGGTGACTCCGAGGACTCTGAGGAGGGGGTTTCCCAATGGGCGGGGTTACGCTTCCCGTCTTTTGGCTATTTTCGGGCACGAGTTGACTGGGCGGTTGAGAAGTCCCGCTCGTGCAATGCAGGACGTTTGTTTACTTGTTGGCGCTCGCTCTTCACGTGATTTTATTGTTCCTTTGCTATTTTCTTTTCAAAGATCTTTTTTTTATTTAGCAGGGGTTGTTAGTCATTTTGTCTTTCCTCGAACATATCTAAAAATATGGAATCTGTTGCGGTAATTCAGCAGTTTTGTGTAAATATAACTGTTTGCATACATTATCCATTTCAAATCACTGATTAAAACTGTTCGACTTTTGTCCTTAGGTTTATCCAGTTACACCTTTTAGAGAGTTTTTTCTTCTCTAGAAATCTATGACCAAAAAAGACGACACTAGACCATCAGTCACCTGACGTGAAGCAAAACGACGGCCAATATACATACATTAGTATTCACCGAGTGCCTCTGTCGACTTGAGCAAGTGCCTGTCGCAGTAGCACTACTGTATGGTCTCCAGCCCCAGACACGGAGGCAACATAAAAATGAGTGCTATTCAAAGTAGCTGGCCTTTCAGAGTGCAGTTCGTCAACAATAAATGGTGGAAAAAAAACGGTAGTCGTTTTACTACGTTTATGGAGACGAAAAAGTGGTTATGGGTTCCATTTGTCGTTAGTTTGTTTGCTGTTACGAAAACAAACACAAAGGAAGCCCTGCATTCTGTTAAGTGAGTCGTTAAACCTGTTTCTTAGATTAATGCAACGGCCAATAGGCAATTAAGTCTTGATTTTTTAAATACGTTTTCACTTAAGTCGTTTAATCCAAATTATACAATTAAAAAAAACTGAACTCTCCTTCAAGGCCAAGATTCAAACCAGGGTTAAATGAGCATCGATTTAGCGCGGTGCCTTATGTCATGGAATCTACTGATCATTTTCATTAGAAAAATATATCTTTAACAGCCACAGTGACCCTTCAACGCCTCCATTTCTGTACATTTTGGGAAAGATTTCTACTGCAAGCCATGCAATCCGAAGGGAAACGAATGAATGAAAAAAAAAGATAAACGTCTTAAACGAGGGAAAGGCCATTGAAGCGAAGAAACATGACATTACGAATAATTTTGGTTTTCTAAAATGTATGTTAAACGCCCTTCAGGTCTTTTAACCTAATTTGTTTTTATAAAACCGACTGGCAAAATATGTATTTCTTTCTAATAGAAGTCCTTATGAGATATTTAAAGTTCTACAACTCATTTTCAAACGAGAACTTTATCAACCAAGCACAGAAATTTGCATAAATCAAAGTTACTCTCCGATGAATATTAACGATAATAATAAGGTTTTTGTTTACGCAAAATTATAACTCTGCCATCACGCCTGGGCGACTTGTTTTTCTCTTGAGTCTTATTTTAGATTATTTTTTTCGTCACTCTCTTCACGGTCTATTGCCTATGTGACTTTCATTACTGTTTCATGATGCTTCCCTCATAACTCTCCTCTCCTCCTTCCCCGCCCCCGAGCCTCCCGCTTCTCTCTCTCTCTCTCTCTCTCTCTCTCTCTCTCTCTCTCTCTCTCTCTCTCTCTATATATATATATATATATATATATATATATATATATATATATATATATATATATATATATATATGTGTGTGTGTGTGTGTGTGTGTGTGTGTGTTCATGTACAGCTGCAGCATGAATATTTGCAGCATTTACGTTTATTGTGCAGTATAGAGCGGCCAATGTCCCATTTTATTACTCACAATTGCATAACTGTGTGTGTGTGTCTGTGTGTGCAAGCAAGCCCACGTGCGCGTGAGCATGCAGCGTGAGCATGCATGGAGGCACTAATGTTGAGGCAGTTTTCTGCACAAATGTTTCATCTTCATATTAGTGACCTTTGTCTTTTTTTTTCCCTGAAGCCATCCCCCTTTGGGAAAACATCATGGGCACTGTTTTCCCATTCGCCTATTTTTCACTATTTTTATTAGTTCTTTGCAGGATTACAAACTGCCTTTACAGTTGCAACCCTGCAGCCTTCTTCTCCAGCTGGTCAATCTGACTTTTTGAAAATTCTCGTATTTTCCGTTTGAGAATGTTAACCTATTTTCATGTTTGTTTCCTTTGGTTTGGATTTCGCTTTTTTTAAAGTTTTTCATGCTTAAAACCATCTTGTTTATTAGTCCGTCTGAATTTAAAGATCAAGTTCCTGATTTGGAAATTTTAGAATAACTGCTTTCAACGTGTACTCAATGCAATACTGTTGGAAATATTTTTGAGACTGTGACTCATTATGGACATAACAAGGTAATAATAATGATGGAGGTGGATTGAAAGCGTCGATCGGGGCGTTGGTCACGACGAGACAGATCATGTGGTGACACTGTTTAAGACTTAGACGTCATCAAAAAACGACGAGGATTATGGAGAAAGCGGTGGTAAAAATGAATTGGTTATGAGACAAGTGTGGAACGGAATCTGACGATGGAACGGCCATGGGCGATAAGAGCAGCAGGCGGTGGTGACAGTGATAATGAGAGTGATGATGGTGGTGACTTGAATGACGAATGCCGAGGAGCTTGTGCTGTTGCAGTGAAGGTTTTACCGTTGTATTTTTTCTCTAGAATTTTTTTTATGATTGTATACATTTAGTTGCCATTGTCAAGGATGTACTTCCTTCAGTCCCTTTGGTTTAATCTTAATTCCTGTTTTCTCTCCTTGTTTTTCGTTGCGTTCTTAGCAATGTTGTACTTCCCAATTATGTTGCACTGTCAATTATAATGTAACCCACATTACATGCATTTGATTTTTATCATATTTTTTTATTCATTACATGAAAATTACAACAAAGCACTACACATTACTATCAACTCATGTGCTATTGTCATGTAGCTCATTTTCAAATATTCGTTTTTTCTCTCTTCACTGTTAGAAAAAAAAAAACATAACATTACTTAGTCCTCAAATCAGGGCCACGTTTTTACCGTCTTTTTTTTTCGCTTGTACTTCGTATCAAGAACACGGCAATACACCTCACTCTGTCGTATAACAACTCTGTTATTCCTTGTTCAATAAAACATCTAAAATAAGTTTTTAATGTCTTCTTTATCTACAGAAACGTTTTCTTTCAATCTAGTCTGTACGAAAGTAGTCGCACTTAAATCATTTATACACACACACACACACACACACACACACACATATATATATATATATATATATATATATATATATATATATATATATATATATATATATATATATATATATATACATATATATATATATATATATATATATATATATATATATATATATTTATATATACATATATATGAATGTTTGTATACATATAATCACCATCACCTCCAAAGTCGCGTGACGCCAAGGGCCTCTGTGATAACCCACCATTCAAGCCTTTCCTTTGCTTTGTCTTCCCCAAATCTCCATTCTCCTCCAAGTAAGTCGACTCTTCCCAGTCCTCTGGTGCCCACAGGAAACCAGCTGGCACTATCTCGTACTATTCTCGTGTGGAAAAAAATGGAGGGCGATAGCTTGGGGAAAATACTGTATACTGCAAGCCTTGAATTCGAATGGGAAATAATGAAGAAGCTCTCCCTCCCGCTGGAGAATTCGAAAGCACACACGGTAGTAAGACTGAAGTTACCATGTTACGAGGGAGGAGAAGAAGACCCAGATAAACCTGAACAGAAAGCGTGACAGTGATACAGAAAAGAAGGTCTTTAATATCCAGAAACCAGATGACCACTTGCCTGGTGAGGATGGTGTAATGTCAGGTGGAATGGTATATAGTGTGTCGAGGCTCGACGCGTAGTGGATGAGCATTCGGTGTGTGCATATGAATAAGGAATAGGAAGTTTTTTGCAATGGGGGCTCATCCAGGACTCAGATGTTAAGGTACGGAAGTGGCAGGGAATGTTATGCTGTTTTTCTGCGGAGCTCCTGCTGTTACTGGAAATTCATTTCCATATATTATATATATGAATTATATATATATATATATATATATATATATATATATATATATATATATATATATATATATATATATATATATATATATAATACTGTATATATATATAATAGCGTTTCCTATATCCGCGTATGTATGTGTACAAGTGTGTCTGCTTATAAACGTATACTTTTTATTTTGACCTGGATAACATATAAACATCCTCACTTTGTCCCTCAACATAAATCGCAGCTATTGATCACTTGGGTGAACAATTCCTCAAGACAGGAACATAAACATAAAGGGTGTTTTCTTATAATCCTTTCACCACACCTACATCACATCTACTCTCTCTCTCTCTCTCTCTCTCTCTCTCTCTCTCTCTCTCTCTCTCTCTCTCTCTCTCTCTCGCTTTTTTCTGTTTGCACTAAACTTAATTACTTTAAAACTTGATATATTCAGACCTTGCTTGGTTATTAGATGCATTCCTAAATTAGCTTGAATACTAACAGCATTTTTCATTCCTAGGTACATGTAAACTTAGCATGAGTACTTGATACATTCAATCTGATACATTTATTATATTTAATCTGACACATCTGATACACTGAAATCTATCTTGAATATTAGGTATGTCTAATCAGAGTCCAAATAACTGATACACTGAAATCTAGCTCGGCCTCTAGATACATTTAAACTTAGCTTAAATAGCGTCGAGCCAACTTTAACACTAAAATCAGAATAACCTAACTCGAGAACTGTATACATTCAACCTTAGCCCTGTTGGCGGCTTTGCTATGAACATAACCGCTACCCGCAATCTTTTTATCTCCTATTTTCTAACCGGCTACAATTTCTTTCCGCCATCTAATAGGCGAACGAGCAAAGCAGTGCCTCAGGTAACAACGTTGTTACAGGCGGTTCAAACTCCAGATGTCCACGGCACATATTACTGGTGTTTTCAGTCTCTTTATTATCAATTTTTTTTTTTATTTCTACGAAATAAACTTACAAGTTTCAGCCCAAATATTATTGTCACTGTTAATAACAGAGCAATTTTCTCTCTTGCTTGAGCGTGCTTATAGTGTGCGTATTTTATGTGCAAGAGTTGATCGCATTTATTGGATTTGAATATGAGGATGATTAATACTATAAACAAAAAGGTATGTGTATTGAGAAACATACACATTCACGGATACATACATACATTTATACACATATACATATATGTACAATGTATATATATTAATATATATATATATATATATATATATATATATATATATATATATATATATATATATATATTGTATATATATTTATCAACGTAAAAGGAGAGCAGTCATTGCAGCGACACAAAAGACTATAAAACCAATTCTAAAGCTATATGCCCCGTCAAGGTGATCTTGTCCATCTGGACATAGTTGTTAATGATGTCTTGTCTACAGTGTCTTGCCCCGTGTCTTTGTCTTGTTTTGACGGGTCTCCTTCGAGGTACATTGTAACACGAAGTTCGGAGAAAGAAAATTGGTCTCTCTCGGTTATTACACTGACAAAGAAATTGCTGTGAACGACCAGGTATTTTAGAAACTGAATCAAATTCAGACCTGGCGTCGCAATGTTAATGACAACTCGAATAAAAGTGTTTAGTTATTAGATGTCATAGAGCATTTGTTTATCATGAATGTGTGATAGCTGATATGCATGCATTCATATATACACGCGCGCGCACACACATAAAAATAAATTACATATATATATATATATATATATATATATATATATATATATATATATATATATATATATATATATATATACATACACATAATATTTATACTAAGATTTCATCTCCGAATCAGGAGTTACTGGAAGAACATGGCAATGAGAGTTGTTCATGTAAAGTAAATCCGGACTTTTGCGCAACCCACCGACTTCGAAGTCTTCTAAATGTCAAGCGTGGAATTTTTGCCATGGGGACCTAAACCAGGTAATATCTACTCTGAAATAATGGCATTCGGTAAGGGAACTTGAGGTATGGTCGCCCGAGGGAACATTTATCTTGTTTAAGATCTCTAGCTTTAAGTAGTCCGTTGTCACTGCTAGGGAATGACGTTATCTGTCTCATGTGTGTTCCAGTCCTCAGTCGCGGCTGGAATTTTAAAAGGTAATTTTGTTCTAATATTTGATGTTGCTTTATTAAATATGCATGTATGTATGTGTATATATATATATATGTGTGTGTGTGTTTATGTGTGGACGTTAAGAGAGAGAGAGAGAGAGAGGGAGAGAGAGAACTGCTTGAGGCAGTTCCTGTAAACTGTAAAGCTAAACGTCCCAGCTGGAATGATCAACTCGAACTCAGTCGGAGAGCACGTAAGATCACGTGTTTTTCCCCTTCCTCATTAGTGGTTAGGTTACTCCCTTACTCCGACTGGCTATCTGCTCTTCCCGCCAACACCAATCTCGAGATCAAACATGACCTTATAAAGCTCCTTGACCTTTGCTGAGACGTTGGTCCGTGACCTTTTTCTTCGTTTCAGAGATCAGACCTTTAGTAGAATATTGGAATTATGAACAAGCAAGCCAATTCACTTGATTTTTCCTTCTGTAATTACAGTCTAACAAAAAGCCCAAAACTCGAATTCCTTTTAGGTAAGAAGCCATTAACGCTTGGCGTAACAGGTACAGACGCTGTAGCCCCACTCCGTTGTTGTAATCCAGTTTTTGCACACTTCCAGGAAGGAATCGGATTTTATGTAATCTTTTCTTACAAGTTCGCTTTGCATGATAAATGCGAAATGGCTTCGTGCTCGCGCGCCTAACTGTATCCGCTGAGTTAATATCATTTCAGAGTCAAATGTCATCTGGAATTGCTTACAAGGAAATGGTTCTGATCTTAATGCACCAGAGGAGGAAATGGATTGCACTGTAATTACTACTTAGGCAAATGCGAGATGCTGAGTGGAGGATTTCATGATGGTCGATTTACTGATGTGGTAAATAGTGACTGAATATATCAATACAGCAAATGGCCACAGTTAATAAATAATTAATATTTTTGATTGAGAATAAACATTCATTCTCAAACATGAAAAAAATTAACGTTACGGTGGATTTCTCTCCAAATTTCGTGGGCATTTCTTTGGTAACTTTAATAATAAATGATATACACATTAAACACAAAACTTATTAACAATCAAACTTATATTAATCATACATTATTATCATTATTCCTCTTATACTATCGTTGTCAAATCATTATTATTTTTATTCTTATTCAAGAATAATACGAACCCTCCAAAAACAATCGATTATTCCTGACCTTGTTTCTTAATCCGGAGTTAAGTTTTCCAATTGTGCCAAGAACATTATTCCTATTAAAATGTGATTTATAACTTAAGGAACACAAGAACATTAGTAATTTTCTATAAAAAAAAAGATAATTCTAAGAGTAAAATTGCGTTTTACTAAATCATGTAACACCTCGACCGAAAACATATCATACTACTTAGTACATTGGCCGTGAAATGTATTAGCATACAATACAATGTCTCAGGTAAGCGGCAAGACCGTACAGTAATTACAGAAAACCACGGGATGGGATCACTACTTGTTTCCCTGTTGAAATCTCTTGAAAACGAAACTATACAAATTTCCTTACAATGTACAGTATATCGAACAAAGTTTCGTTCTCAAGAGATTTCAAGCGGGAAACAAGTAGTGATCCCATCCCGTCGTTTTCTGTATTTACTGTGTGGTCATGCCGCGTACTTGGGATACTGTATTGTATGCTAATACATTTCACGACCAATGTATTATGTTGTATGGTACTGTTTTCGACTGAGGTGTTACGTGACTTAGTAAATGCGTTATTGAAAGTGTTACATGATTTTCACCTAGTTTCAAGGACAGCGGTCCATGTTACTACATTGTTTTGCAGCTTGAGTATTGTTTGACACTGCATTTCACCTCAGCATTAGTTCATAATCCACATTTCCAGCGACACTTGTATACATACAGAGCCCAAACTCTCCCTGGGATCGAAATAAGTCTAAGCACTTCCGACTCCTTGAAGAGTGCAAGGGAACCTTCCATTTCCCTCCACAGGAAAATATCAGCCGAATGACCTGATGATGTCACTGACTTACGGGTCAGTGGTCTCGAGAGCAATTCTACGCCGTATGTGAAAGTGACATCAGTGAGGGTATTAAAAACAAAAATAAGATACTGACGTAAATCTGTGTGGAACCAGTCATTGAATTATATGTGTAATTGTGTCATTGCATATCAAACATAACGCATGATATTATAACATACAGTATATATGGGATTATATGAGAGCAAAGAAACTCTTGTACTAAGTTTTAATATGCAATAACAGATTTCTTATCATTAAGACTTTTACTTTAAAAAATTGTAATTAAAATAGTGTTCAACTCTTGTACGTAAATTATATATGAAATGGCATCAGAAATCTTAACAAAATAAAAAAAATAAATAAATGAATATTCAACAATCATTTGAAAGCTATATCATCTGATCAGACTAATTATACGAATAATAAAGTGAGTTATGGATATTTTCTTTGCTTTGGACACGAGATATGGCATGTAATGGCCTTGGCCTAAATACAATTTAATTATTTGGCAACAATATTTTTAAGCATTTCGCCATTTACCAATGCGCCCAAAAGAGCAGTGTTTAAGAATTTTTTCATCTCAGTTTACACTAATTTTATTTTTTTATGAATACTGTTATTGCAATAATGATTATTATTGCAAAACGATACCATCATTACCACAAAATTAATAATATCCCCAACATAAACACAAAACTTAAAACAACAGCGACGATAATAATAATAATAATAATAATAATAATAATAATAATAATAATAATAATAATAATAATAATAATAATAATCTCTCAAATCAGTGCGAAAAATAATCAGCACAGTTTGGGTAACAAGGGACACCCCGTGTAGTGGTGAAAAGGAGTCAGGAACACAATGCATGCAACAAACGCAGCTTTGATTAAAATAACACCCATAAAAACAAAATCTAATCGGTGTTAGTAACCATGACAGCTGCGACGAAAGATATTTCTTAATCAACCACACAATGAAGTGAAAAAGGATTTTCAACTGAGGAATGCAAAGTACACATGCTTCCTCCAAGCTACGTGAGATTTATCACGGGAGTCGCTGCACTACGCTAGAGCAATTTGAGAATCCGTTTACCAGCATACCCCATGCCCTGCCTAACCTTCTTCCCCGGGAGAGGGTCAGTTGGATGCTTTAGGCAGAAATTAGCCAATCACCAGGTTTCAGGTCCACCGCTCTTGCAGTAAAAACCAGTGGGCTAGAGTTGACCTTTTTTCCGTCTCAAGTGTTCGAAATGTTATTGCAATAATTTCAATGTAAGAGCATTCTGGCAAACATGAAAACACACACACATACATATATATATATATATATATATATATATATATATATATATATATATATATATATATATATATATATATATAAATATATATATATATATATATATATAATTGGTTATATATGTATAAATTCATTTCTCGCTATAATGTGTACATGTATATATACATATATGTTTAATATATATTTATATATATATATATATATATATATATATATATATATATATATATATATATACCTTTTCCCCCCCTGAAAGGTGACGGCTCCACGTGTTATTAATCCTGAGCAAGTACCTTTCGGGGGTGTTCCTATCGTCACGCCCATCTCCGCCTAGACTTCAACCCACCACAATCACCTAATTACCGGGTACATAATTCACAGTTCAAATCAAAAGACACGCATTGGGTTTTAATAGAACAAACCTAAATCGCTCCGTACTCTGTTAGCGTCATTACCACATGGCAAGGCGCTCTTGAGGAAACTTACACATACACATGCACACACCCACCCACATATGTAAGACAAGCTTGATGTTTGCTGTGTGTTTTAGAGAGAGAGAGAGAGAGAGAGAGAGAGAGAGAGAGAGAGAGAGAGAGAGAGAGAATTACCCAAAAACTGCCTGGAGATCGGTTCCAAGAGGAGGGGGTGTGGAGGTTGGAAACATTACCTCTTCGAGGCACTGCACTGACAAAGTCCCACTTCTCTTCCCTATGATCTACACTTTACGAAGAAGAAGAAGAAGACTGCAAGGGGACAACGATCGACGTTAACAGTTCAGTAACGCATCAACAAAACCTGCGTACGCTAAAAACATCCCAACAATAGACTTGTCCTAGAAGTTTGTATTAAGTTTAGTTTATGTTCCACAGGACTGCGTTCTCCCGCAACTGTAAATATCATATCTGTAACTCTTAATCCAACGGAGATCGCCATGATCTCAAATAAAATATTATAATCACCCACCTTGACCTATCATTCTTAGTTTTCTGAAAAGAAAACTATTGTGCCGGCTTTGTTTGTCTGTCCGCACTTTTTACTGTCCGCACTTTTTCTGTCAGCCATCAGATCTTAACAACTACTGACGCTAGAAGACTGCAAAATGGTATGTTGATCATCCATCCTCCAGTCATCAAACATACCAAATTGCAGCCCTCTAGCCTCAGTAGTTTTTATTTTATTTAAGGTTAAATTCAGCCATAATCGTGCTTCAGGCAACGCAACAACACAGGCCACCACGCCCGGCAAAGAGTTTCATGGGCCGTGACTCTTACAGCATTATACCGAGACCACCTAAAGATAGATCTAATTTGGGTGGCCTTGATTATGCGCTGTACAGAAAACTCGATTGCACCGAAGAAACTTCGACGCATTTTTAATTTGTTTTTCTTTTGCGTATGAGTGTCTGTGTATGAGTGAACGCGTTAAGAAGTGTAATTTATGACTGTGTATCCCTTTGCAGCGTATGTTCTTGTTCCGAAGATTATAAAGATCTTATCGTTCTTTATTTTCTCTTAGCGTTGATTATTGCTTGACACTGGGCACATTTTTTGTTCTATTTAATGAGGGTGGGAGAGAGGTTGCTGACACGTCGCAGAGTGAAAGGGCGACGTCCACAGAGGGAACGAAGATTTATGAATTACCAAAGAATGAGAACAGAGCATTTGGAACCCACAAGAAGCATATCAGCTGAGGACACTAAATCACCGTGACAGAAACAATCTCTGAATTTCCATGGCATGCTCCTGGCTTATTCACAATGTAACTAACGTTTGGATGGGACCATAAAACATAAGCATAATTCGAAAAGGACAAACATAGGAAGCGACTAACACCCTGAAATACCGTGCTAGAAATTATCATACAAATCCCTACAATGAACTATAAAATACTCTAAAAGGACTCTTCATGAACCCGTTTAACTTACTGGAAAGGAAATTACGAATATCTGTGATATAATTCAACAGGACCTAAGCCTCCCACGCCACTGAAATACATGCAGAAGCGTTCATGCATTGCAAGGCTTCCTTAACTCTAAAAATCCATAAAAAAAGATCCCATGAGTGACCATGACTTGCACTATGAGTTCAAAAATTAAATACCGCAGGTGGTTATGAAATAGGCAGTGGGGCTTGACCACGCTTATCTCTGTTACTTTTTCCTCCTCTGCTCCAAATGAAATGTCTCTCCTAATTCAGATAAGCATCAGGTTCTTTTCTCTCCCAGTAAATTAAGAAATTCCATGACTTGCCAAGTTTGCTTGAAGACCACCGTCAGGCAGGCATTTATTGAGATTTATTGAATACTCTCAGTTACTTTTGCTTTCATAGAATGCAACTGACTTTTACCTACGCACCGGAATATTGTGGCATTAGACGCAACCATCCATGACACAAGACTTAAATAAAAAGCTGACCTCTTTATCTGACTGAACAAGATTTACATTAAAAAATACCCCAGGCTAAGCAAAAAAAATAAAAAATAAAAATAAAAAAGTAAGAAAAAAAACCATTGATGAAAGTGGTACCTAGCTCTTAATGAAGTAATATTTTACCTCCTGCAAGATGAAGCGTTATGGAAGCAAGCGAGAACAGTAGACGATAAAAGCAATGGAATCTGAACTTAGCGCTGCTTCTTTTTATTGAATAAGAATAAAAGAGAGGCAAAGAGGTGGAGGTGGCAGACGCACAGATAGACACAGAAACAAGTAAAAAATGCGCCGAACTTTCTTCGGCGCAATCGAGTTCTCTGTACAGCCGCTACAGAATATAATCAGGGCCACAGAAAATAGATCTACCTTTCGGTGATCTCGGTATAATGCTGTATGAGCCAGGGCCCATGAAACTTTAACCACGGCCCGGTGGTGGCCTTTCCTATATCGGTGCCAGAAGGACGATTATGGCTAACTTTAACCTTAAATAAAATAAAAACTAATAAGGCTAGAGGGCTGCAATTTGTAAAGTTTGATGATTGGAGGGTGGATGATCAACATACCAATTTGCAAACCTCTAGCCTCAGTAATTTTTAAGATCTGAGGGCGAACAGAATATCTGCGGACAGACAGACAAAGCCGGCACAATATTTTCTTTTACAGAAAACTAAAAAGTAAAAAAAAAAAAAACCATGAAAGTGGTACCTAGCTTTTAATGAAGTAATATTTCTCCTCCTGCGAGACAGGGCGTCATGGAAGCAAGCGAGAACAGCAGACGACAAAAGCACTGGAATCCAAACTTAGCGCTGCTTCTTTTTGCTGAATAAGAATAAAAGAGAGACAAAGAGGCGGAGGTGGCACACACACAGAGACACAGAAACAGGTAAAAAAATGAGCCGAAGTTTCTTCGACGCAATCGAGTTTTCTGTACAGCCGCTGCAGAGTATAATCAAGGCCTCCGAAAATAGATCTATCTTTCGGTATAATGCTGTATGAGCCACGGCCCATGTGACTTTAACCACGGCCCGGTGGTTGCCTGTCCTATATCGTTGCCAGAAGCACGATTATGGCTAACTTTAACCTTAAATAAAATAAAAACTACTGAGGCTAGAGGGCTGCAATTTGGTGCGTTTAATGATTGGAGGGTGGATGATCAACATACCAATTTGCAGCCCTCTAGCCTCAGTAGTTTTTAAGATCTGAGGGTGGAGAGAAAAAGTGCGGACGGACAGACAAAGCCGGCACAATAGTTTTCTTTTACAGAAAACTAAAAGGGAGCATGAAATAATACTTCTCTTGGAGGATTTGCTGAGCAACAAACTTTACCAAACTGGCTTAACGGAAACCGGCTCCTAGGAACAGAAATTCAAGAATCGTGTTGAAAAAATGACAGAGGCTAAAAGAACTCGCACACCCACAACAACATTAGCAAAACGCACGCACGCACGCATGCATACACCTGCCCTAAATGGTCACCCGCCCTCGATTAGCAGAGACCAGGTAAAGGGGGAATGTTAACAGAAGTCAGGAAAAACTTGAAAGAAAGAATTGAAATCTAAATCACACATTAAGATGTGATAATGTTGCAAGATTTAAATACTCAAAACATTGGATGTAGCACACACACGCAGATTTGTGAATGTATCGAATCTAATTCTCATATATTTTCTTCATCAGTATTGATTAAGTCTCTTGTACTTCCTTACCTCGTCATTATTCTTTTGTTCACTTAGCTGTCGTACACGTTTCTGTGCATTAATTATCTCGTTCAATTCTTCTCTTCCCTTATACTTATTTATCTATTACTCTTCCCTTACGTATGTTAGACCATTAACCTGAACATTTAGAGAGAGAGAGAGAGAGAGAGAGAGAGAGAGAGAGAGAGAGAGAGAGAGAGAGAGAAAGTACATTTACTTTTTCATTTAGTTTTTCATTTTTCTCCACGGCCCATGCATCATCACTAGAGAGGGGGTTGCCAGTGACCTTTCAGAACTAAGTCAACTGATCACTTACATAAGAGACTGCTCTCATTTTTTGTCTCTCTTGGGTTGGTTCTAGATGCCAGGTGAGAGGAAGCTCAATGTAAAGTTGGTATGTATGTTTATAAGTGTGTATGTTTATATATATATATATGTGTGTTTGTATGTATATATATATATATATATATATATATATATATATATATATATATATATATATATATATTATATATATATATATATATATATATATAAATATACATATATATATATTTATAAATATATATGCATATATAATATATATATATATAAATATATATATATATATATATATATATATATATATATATATATATATATATATATATATAGAGAGAGAGAGAGAGAGAGAGAGAGAGAGAGAGAGAGAGAGAGAGAGAGAGAGAGAGAGAGAGAGAGAGCTACAGGTCAATTTTTACCCGCTATGAATGCTAATTAAATAGCCAGAATTTCTTAAATTTACAAACTCTGGGTTGATTAGCTGAAATATTCTCTCGTAGGACACTGTACTTAGTCTTATAAAACTCCCTCCTTTGAAACTAGATTTAGAAAGTGGTCATAAACATTGTTTCCCCAGCTGCTCTTACTGACCATCATAAGAGAACCATCAGAACAAGAAACCCCTCCCAAAAAATTAGTCTGTCGACGAAGTGGGCTTTCAAAGGACAGGCCCAACTATAAGTGCCACCACATTACCTCATAGCAGGTTTACGATGGAATTATGAGAACACGTAAGAAACGAGGTAGAAAAATGCATGGTGACTAGGGTGATAAATGAAGCATAACATATGAAGAACTGAGAGAGAGAGAGAGAGAGAGAGAGAGAGAGAGAGAGAGAGAGAGAGAGAGAGAGAGAGAGAGAGAGAGGTGGGTTGGGGGCGTTCCGTCAGGCATCAAAAGCACTATGAAGATGAGTTTTTCCACTTGAGCTGAACTCGATCAAGACAAAATAAAGTTGGAGAAGGTGAATTCAATATGTAATTCAAATGATTCATAAGAAATTTCGCTGAATACAGCTGAAGTAATTGCTTCTTCAGCGATCTTTTTCGCCTCTTTATGTCTTCATTCGTTTTCCCCACCTTTTGTTCTTTCATACATAAACATGCAAGTGGCTTTGTATTCCTAAGTTAACGGGGACCTTTAAAGTAGGTTCTGTAGTTTTTTTTTATTGCTTAATAGGACACAGCCGTCCCATTAGATTTAAAAGGTCATGACCATAAACGTCCCAAGGCAAGAGTAATTGAAAATCATTTTGCTCTATGCAGAGAATAAGGAGGATAGAGACAGAGATTTCTGAGTCATTGTAACAGGCTTATTAATGTATTTTTTCAATCAAAGGGACTTATAAGATATGACCTCCACGATAACAGTAAACAAAGCTCCCGTGTTGTAAAGTAAAATATGTATAATGACAACAGAGAGAGAGAGAGAGAGAGAGAGAGAGAGAATGCGGAAGACAGGGGACGTCGGTAAAAAAAAGTCTACAAAAACGATCTGGTGCCATACCTCCGGTCTTTGTGGATTTAAAAGACATATTAGCTATTTGCCTCTTATTAGATAACGCAAAAAATATCAGCCGAGAATGGCTTCCATGTTGTTAATTAGAAGAGTCAAAAGACGTTCTCTATTTCCTGCACAGGTCTCAGGGGTAATAGTCATTAACACCAACTTTGCCTTGGGGGTAATTTGTAATTAAAATTATCAACGATATTATCACCAAGGAGAGAAGCGATGCGTATACTGCAAAACTGTCTTGGAAATGTTAGAAAATTTAATTAAGTCTATGAAAAAAAAGAATGGCTTTGAAGCAAAAACAAAAGACGAAATAAACTAGACCTATAGAGAGTTGTGGAAGGATAAAGAGGAATAGGCGTGTGTACCATCAACACTGAAAGATATAAAGAGGTCGTAAATAAAAACAAAGAAAAAATGTAAGATTCCAAAGAAGGTCAGCGAAGCCAAAAGTTGGAAGTCAGCCCACGAGGACCTTTTGCCAGGTAACTAAAAATCATAAAAATCGAAAAAAAAGTGCCTAGTAAATCTTGCCTCCCGGTAGCCATAATGGGATATAGACGTAACTGGAATGAACTCATGATGCCTTAGAACATTCGGGAGATGGTAGTTTTGAACGGTGATAGCTGAAGAAATACCGTGATTAACTGAGGAACAGATATACAGTATGAAAAAAGTTGGCGTAATCATCTGACGTTGAAATAGGCTGACGCATGGGAGTATTTTTGCCGAGTGAAGGGACAAATTTAGCGAAAAAACTCACAGAGCAGTAGAGACACGTCAACCTCAAAAATGTCGTAAGGAATGTAGACTACATATTTATTAGACTGGATTCCTCATTAATTACATTAATTATGCACTATTAAAATCTAAACAAAAAGATGTGTATATCCTGAAAATTAATATGAGACATTCTCTCTCTCTCTCTCTCCCTCTCTCTCTCTTTCGACCTGGTTTCATGATCTTGAACACCTCTATTATGCTGTATACATGAAATTACAATTGATTTAAGCCAAAACATTTAATGAAGAAAAGCTACTGGAATTGCAATATAAAACGGAAAGTAAGATGAAAGAAAGAGATTACGGACGGAGGTAATAGGAATGAAAGGGGTTGCAGCTGGGGGCAGAAGGGACGCTGCGAAGAATCTTAAGAAATGCCCACAATGCACCGCGTTAGGTACAGAAAATCTAATCTATAATATCATATATATATATATATATATATATATATATATATATATATATATATATATATATATATATATATATATATATATATATATATATATATATATATATATATATATGGGTGAGGGTTTACTTGTTCTAATTATACGAAAGGAAAGGTAATAGGTGATATCTATGACTGTAGGTATCTTGGGAGTATATTCTTAATTTATCTTGAAAGATGTGTGGTTGGGTATTGATTGTAAAAGTAAAAAGGACAACAGAAGGACTGATAAAGGAAAAGCAGTGTGGGTTTAGGTGAGTAAGGGTCTACAGATCAAGTGTTTGTTATGAAACAGTTGTGTCAGACATTGGACATTAAAAGAAAAGAGAAGCAAGTAGCGGATGTGGGAAGCAAGGGGAAAGTGCAGGAGATGCAGGTTAAACTTGTCCAGTGAATGGAATATTGAATGGCTGATATTTCCAGATGATATTGTGCTATTTAGCTGTACTGAAGAGAAGCTGCAAAGTACGGAGAAGAGTGTTTGGCGTGTTTGTGCTCTGTGAATTTGCGACTGAATGCATTAGATCATGAAAGGATAAGAAAAGTGGAAATCACTGGACTTCTAGCAAAGATCTGGAAGAGAAGATAATTATTCATGGATACAAAAGTTTAAACGTCCGAAGGACTATTTTGCCAACTCTCATTTATAGAAAAGAAGAGCAACTGTTTAATACAAATGTGAAAAGGGCATCTATTACGACATCTGTAGAGTATGTTGGCTTTAGAGGCAGAGAAACGTAGAAATATTTTATAATAAAAATAAGGTGGAAAGTCTAGCATAGGTAAAAATATAGATCTAAGAATTTTAAGCTGGTTTGATCACACGCAGAAAGCGGAGGAGTTTCAACTAATGGAGACTGCTTAATTTGGCATGATTTGTCATGTTTAGAGGAATAAGGGGAGGGAGACCAAGAGAAATGGTAGCCAAGAGGTGCAGGAATGCCCCTAATATCCTGGAAGCATGAGCAAGGGTGGATAATCAAGTTTAATAGCATGTAAGAGAAGGGCAGATTCATAGATTTATAGATTTTAGGCATACATGCCAAGCACTGGGGCAACTAAGGCCATTCAGCGCTGAAACGGAAATTGACAGTGAAAATGTCTGAAAGGTGTAACAGGAGGAAAACCTCGCGGTTGCACTATGAATCAACTGTTAGGAGAGGGTGGACAGTAAGATGGAGAGAGAGAATATGAACGGAGGTACAGCAAAAGGAATGAAAGAGGTTGCAGCAAAGGGCCGAAGGGACACTGCAAAGAACCTTAAGTAATGCCTACATTGCACCGCATGAGGTGCATTGACGGCACTAGCCCCCTACGGGGTTGTCAGAGAAGGGAGGGGCTCTCTAAACAAAGGCGAAGAGCCATAAGTTTCTCAAGAAATTAACTATACTAAATATATCCCTGATTTATCCACTTAACAATAAATGCGGCAGTAATATTAGGGGAAACGGTTTCCCTGTAATGCATGAATACAGAAACTAGTCAAAGAATCTGGAAGTGTTCGCAAGAGGGGAGAGTAAATGTTGAGAGTAAGAGTAAGGAAATGAAGGTAAATGGAAACCAGGAAGGCGAACAGTATCAGCTGATTGGTGCACAAGCATTTTAGAGTAAACAGGTGACGGTAAGATGAGAGAAGAGGTGCGTTTCGGAATAGGTGAAGCAAGGAAGGGAGTGAGGTGCATTCAAAAGGCTGAGAAGAGATTGGAATGTTTATGAATGCCATGGAGGAACTGTTTAAGGGGACTGTAGAGAATAAGGAAGTGAAATGTAAGTGTAAAATGTGGATGAAAGAAAAAATAGTGATACTGTTCAAATTAATGATTTTCATGAATATGAGGGGGTAAGAAGAATTGTGATGCTACATACAATAAGAGGTAAAAAAAAAAATACAAAAAGCAGGTTAGATCAGTGAAAAGATGGACCAGAGTGTTTCACGGTGGCTTAGTCATACGGAAATAATAAAAGACTACAGGCTGGTGAATAGGATGTATAATTCGAAAGTGCTGGGAAGGAGGATGAGAGAAAGACATAGAAAGCGCAAGATAGACCATGTGAAAGAGGTACTGTAAAGTCAAGTCTTAACATCCGTGAGACCATGAAACATGAGAGCGCGTGCAAGAAATGATTAAATGGCAGAGTGAGTGTGTGTGTGTGTGTGTGTGTTTTGTGTGTGTGTGTTTGTTTTTTTGAGTATGAGGGTTTCTGACAATGCTGTGATGAGCCTTTTGCACAGAGGGTTCAGCCGCGATTCAATTGCTAAATTATGAATAGAGCAGTGACCATGTTTTCCTTGCACAACCCCTGAGGGTTCAGTAATATTCAATTATATAATATTATATAATAGATAGTGACCATGTATATATATATATATTTCCTGGAGCCAACCCCTATAAAATATAAATATTATATATACATATAATATATATATATATATATATATATATATATATATATATATATATATATATATACTCTGTATATATATGTATGTATATATATACAGATCCTGTTACACACAGGCGCTGCCTTACAGATATTAAAGTCAAAAACTGGTAAGGGGCAGGGAAAAAAAGATCCCGAGACAAGGGTCATTTTCGAGGTCTGAAAAGAAATACCAAAGTTCGGGGAATCCCCGACGGGATCAAACGGCCCTAACCCCTCCCCATTTCCGACACTTTAATAAGGTCACCGAAATCTGACCCTAGGAATACGACCACTCATTTTTCAATGCCCAAGCTGACTCATTTTCCCGTTAAAGAAATGTGAATGCCGACTATGTTTAGAGAGCTGTTGATACAGTAAATGTGCTCAGACTGTTGTTTGGAGTTAAATACTACATGTCTTCAAAGCTGTTTAGCGTTTATACCAAAAGGCGATTGGTTACTAAATGCCAAAGAAGTACGGAAAGGAAATTGGATGAGAGAACAAACATGTTTGGAACGTGATTTAAATTAGGAACAAAACATGACTGAACCGTATCTTATAATTGGAGAGAAAATGTTTCCTGGATTTACAGGGAGATACTTATTGTTTTGTGGTTTAAATCAATAACAACACCTCAACATCAAAAGAAATCTACCATATGGGAAGCAAATTCTCCAGCAATTTAAATAATTTTATGCATTAATTCTATTTAGGAAAAATTCAGGTTGCATAATTTTCTTGAATTCATAAATAGCACAGTAATTTGTCTCATACACTATTTGCTTACAGAGTAATTTTTTCAACTATGTAGCGTCATAAATAATTAAAGAGAGAGAGAGAGAGAGAGAGAGAGAGAGAGAGAGAGAGAGAGAGAGAGAGAGAGAGAGAGAGAGAGAGAGAGAGAATTTAAATGCAATAAATCAAACATTAATAGTAGAGGAAGACAGAGAGATAAAAATGAGATATAGCCATTCCTATCAATGATATTTATACTGACCTCGGATTATCACTCAAGTATATTGAAGGAGAGAGAGAGAGAGAGAGAGAGAGAGAGAGAGAGAGAGAGAGAGAGAGAGAGAGAGAGAGAGAGAGAGAGAGAGAGTTAAATCAATAAATCAAACATCTATAATGACAGAGAGATAAAATGAGAAATAGCCATTCATATCAATAACATTTATACTGATCTCATTTTCACTGTATTGAAGGGGAGAGCTTTATTCAACATCTATAATGACCTCGTTATCGACATTAAAGGCTTGCAACAGGTAGACAGCACGATTACAAGAAAGTAGAATAATGTAAATAACATACATAGACTATTAGGCTCCTCAATATCAGTACGTTTAACACTATTGCTGTCCCCCGCCTACGGAATGTAATACTGTACGCAGAATGTACTTATCGTAATTAGTCAAGTAGTTCAGAAGAACCTTTCAAAATATCTGAGTTAAAAAAAAGTATACATTAGTTTTACCAGACCACTGAGCTGATTAACAGCACTCCTAGGGCTGGCTCGAAGGATTAGACTTATTTTACGTGGCTAAGAACCAATTGGTTACCTAGCAACGGGACCTACAGCTTATTGTGGAATCCGAACCACATTATTTCGAGAAATGAATTTCTATCACCAGAAATAAATTCCTCTAATTCTTCATTAGCCGGCCGGAGACTCGAACACGGGCCTAGCGAGTGCTAGGCAACAACTCTGCCGACTCTCCCAACGGAGAACTAAAAAAGAGATGATATAGTTAAGTACTTCTGAAGACGCTTTTAATATATCTCTGAGAGTTGGTATACCAGCGTCCCTTGGCCTATGGGCGTTAGAACAATCGAAGGGGGGGCGGGCATAATATAAGGCCATTCGTGGGTATCTGGGAAGCGTTATGCGACACCCGCTGGCATCGGGTGGGCACTCAAGCGTATGCGGAAATCGAACTCAGATTTTTTCATCTTGCTTTTTACGACGTCGTAAGATTTCGGTCACACCAACGCGAATAAAAGAAAAAAAGAAAGGAAGTGAGATGGAGAAAAGCACCTTTATGGATGGAATCGCCACGTCAAAAGCTTTGGCTTTGACCCTGGAAAGGATTTATTGATCAAATGGGCATATTCGTATATTAATGAAGGTTTTAGTACATAATAGTTTATTTCACCTCTGGAATATCATTGAATCACAATCCATGGTGCACAATCAGTAAACAGCTAGATCTGTTGACACCCGTACACTGAATTATCGTCTTTTCTAAATAAAAAGTAACCATTTAAATTAATAAGCGAAAATATGAATAATAAATAACGACGGTTTTGATGAATCATGTGTATTCCATACATTAACTTTCCACATCCAGATTTGTCTTCTAAAACGCAATAAAACGCAAAAGACTGTTTACAGAAATTAAATTTGAATTACCAGTTAAACAGCACAAAACTACTGCTACCAGTACTACTCCATTTACTGACAATCGTATTACTTATTACATCATCCAAAAGATTTAAAATGAGAAACTAACGGCTATGAGGAATAACCTAACCACGTGGGAGGAAGGGCAGGTACAAATCAGTGCCGGTCCCCAGCCCGGATGAATGGTGAGGTTTGGAGTTAGGAAGGCATCCATCCACCAAACATCTGTTCAAATCAATTATGAAACTAACAATTCAAGATAGGAACAGCTGGAGTACGCTTATTAAAAACAACGACCCTGACTAAGGATTAAGCCGAGAAGAAGAAGACCATGCGGTACCTATAAGAGTTTTATGACCAAGTATTATGGAAGGAATCTACATTCTATTTCTTTCAGGAGCAAATCAAATCAATTCCCGCCGCACCCCATCCACTTGTCCTGCTTTTTTTCCTTCTTAAAATTTGACCAAGAAAAAATACTGCTAACCAGCTGCGGGCTGAAATAAGCTGAAAAAGTCCTATCAGCATTTAAGACATCATGAAGGAAAAATATTTTGAAGGGAACGAATTCTAATTCCAAATGACTTGGATTGGGTTCTGAAACTGTTTATTTGTTGTCTGTTTCTGCTAACTTTACCGACAACTATTGTATTTTTTTTTTTTTGGGGGGGCGAGATTTTACCCTGAGGGGGATACACGTTAATGCTTACCTTTGAAAATTTTTCACTAAGATTACCATTAACTCTGACAGTATTTTGACTGTATAATGTCAAACAATTTCTTGCAACACTACAATGTTCTATCTGCTTTCACAAGAAAACCAAGTAATAGATCTTTGGTATACTCTTTTACACACACACACACACACACACACACACACATATATATATATATATATATATATATATATATATATATATATATATATATATATATATGATTCAGCTGTCGAATTGTGCAGTAAAACTCCCAAAACATTGGCCTGTCAGCTGTGCATCACACCTCATTCCCCTACACACACAGCACCACCATTCACCTCTATATTGCACGCATTCTCACAATCCCTGGATATTAAGGCCATTCCTTTCCAGTACCACCTTAACATCATTTACCCAAGACTTCTACAGGTCTTCTTTTCCTCGTTCTCCCAAACACTTCTGAATTATACAGTCTATCCACGTTAACGAACCATCTCAAAAGTTTCAGATCTATCCTTTCACTTATGCTAAACTTTATGTCACTTCTAGGTATGTCCAGATTTCTCACCCTTCCGATTCTGCTTACGCTGCCAATGCTACACAAGCTGTTTGTCTCAACAGCTTGATTTGCATTTTAAAAAATTCATTAATTCGCCTTTTCTCTCATCCTACCCGTATATATTGTGTTTGTGCTGCATACGAATAAATGCATTCAGTTACAGAACTTCAAGTTTGTACTGACAACATAATTGGCAGTACAACAGCAAAAAATTACACTGTCCGGCACTTACATAAAACACTGGCGCGAGCCTGCGCTGCTGACGATTATTACGATGCACTATAAAATGAGGTTGACCAGATTACTGAAACTAACGGAAACAGCAGAACGTTACATTTCTGGAAATTTCGTTTCCCTTCTTCTGACAGAATAGTTAATTTAAGGAAGATATTCCAAAGCCAACGAGTAAAAAAAAATAGAATATTTAACAGTGAAATTATACATTCCTATCCAATCACCCTCGCCTGATGACTGAAGATACACAAGGGAAGAAAAGGTAATCAAAATTAATCATCCAATATATTAAGATGTTCTAGTTTCTATCCATTCCCGTTCCGTCTATTGAACGACAGTAGCATTCTCTCTCTCTCTCTCTCTCTCTCTCTCTCTCTCTCTCTCTCTCTCTCTCTCTCTCTCTGAATAGTTAACCTATTATTGCAACCAGACATTCTTTTTCTGTTTTTGTCTGCTATAAAAAATATTAGGTAAGGTACAGTGCGATGAAAATAAAAGTGAAATAAGTCTTGACTCAGCGACAACAAACTCCGCCCTGCTGCAGTTTCCAGAATCGCGAGAAATTTACCATTTTAAATAACTTGTTTTCCACTACCAATTGGTCATAATTTCATAATCTCCGTGTCTAGTATTAAATACCTCTTTTACGCCCATTTATATTGCTTAATTTATATAAAATTCTAAAGACATAAGCGTGAGAGATGCCTTGCAATTTCGGGAGCGCAACTGGCACCCCTGAACCGTTGTGTGAGTTTTTATTAGCCGCTATGGCGAAGGTGAACTACTTACATATTTCCCTTGGCGTTGGCAACATTGACAGGTGGCGAGCACTTATATTACATTCAGTTGACATTGAATTCTCATGAATTTAATGGTTTTAGGAAGTACGAGAGAGCCAAGCCAAGCTGCCAAACACAATGGGCTGGGCATGCCATGGAAGGCGGAAGCTCAAGGCAGCAAACAGTAACTGTTAGATAACAAGCTAGCTAATGTCAGACTGACGGACGATACATTATTAGAAACTCGTTTGGCAACAGATTTTAAATTCTTCGTTAGAACCAGTCTAGGTGGGGCTGGGAGACCTACGGCAGATGCAGATGGGAAACAGATAGCTTTGTTTACTGAAATGACTTCATGACGCTGATGCTGATGCTCATGCCCACTGAAGTATGGAGGAAATCAGTTTGGTAGATTCAATGCTCTTTAAAAGATCAGTAAAAACCACAAACAGAGGACGAAAATTCCTAAGACGTCCGGTAGTAGTAGTAGCATGTCTATGAGTGTGTGTGTGTGTGTGTGTGTGTGTGTGTGGGTGTGTTTTATGACTTCTTTCCCACTGAATATCAAGATCATTATCATTGGAAGCCGAGAGCAGGAAGTTGTCATGAGAAACTCATATTCTTCGCTGGGGGCGCCACAGTCACGATCGGAGAATGTCCCCTCATGCCGTGGAGGAACTGAGAACTTGACTCATTCTCTCTCTCTCTCTCTCTCTCTCTCTCTCTCTCTCTCTCTCTCTCTCTCTCTCTCTCAGACATATAGGTGACTCCTCCCATGGAAGGAGTCTCTCTCTCTCTCTCTCTCTCTCTCTCTCTCTCTCTCTCTCTCCCCTATTTTCGACATGACAGGAAAGACAATGCACAAGGTTATGGGAGCAGTCTGATGCGATCTTTTTTTGGGAGAGAATAAAATGTGCGCCTGTTCTATTTTTTTTTTTTTTATGTAACTGGAAATAAATCCTGTTATAATTAGGGCAACGACATCAATAACAACGTTGTACCGATAATGAGACAGCAACAGGAGTAATACAAGTTGTACTAATGATTATGATAGTAATTTTTTTTAAGACGGCCTTGATAATGATAAATGACACTGCTGACCAACATATCTGAATAATAAAACAATTACTTACGTTACAATGATAATACTTTCACCTTACTAATATGAACCGCTGTCAGCCGAATAAAATACAGAGGATTGATGACACAACCCCAAGACGGAATGCAGCACTTCAGCTCAAAAGTATGAACGTAAATATCTACGAAGATAAGAAGGTAACAGATGAATTAGGCAGCTGAGGTCATGACCCCTACGTCATGCTAACATGATTCAGTTAATTTATGACATGTCTTGAGGTAAAGAGAGAGAGAGAGAGAGAGAGAGAGAGGAAAAGCTATGAAAAGAAACTAAAATGTTTTACGTAAATGATGTCAAGGCTCAATGGAGAGAAAAAAAAAAGAGGCTCAGTCACGACTGACTTTCCCTCAGAGGCCTCGTGTATATTATTATCCTTGGGGCATATGCTTTTTTTTCTATATTCTACATTAAGCCGTTACCCTTAACAATGGTGGCTCCTAAGGAAAGAACGACGCAATGGTCACTGCCACATTCACACAACGCTAAATCGTGGATGAACCCCTGCGCAGAAAACTTCCGCAACATAAGCCGCACCAAACGATTGCTCATTCACTGCGCCAATTACTTGCGCGTACATTTGTGCTTCCTGGAAATTGAAGCCTTTCCCTTTCGTTCCTCCAGCACTTTCTGGGTCTTCCTCTCCTCCTTCTTCCTAACGCTTCCGTATTATTCGCTCTTGTCAGCTATCTCTAGTCCTCCCCTTTCCCTATGACCAAAGCATCTCAAAATATTGCTCCATCCTTTCATCGACGCTGACCGTTTTACCACTTCTTCTATGTATGTTGACATTTCTCACCTTTTCAATTCTTCCTACACCGAATACTGTATACTACGCAAGCATTTCATCTCAGTTACCCCTGTCTCTATGTCCTTTCATTGATATTCATCATCCACACCTCACTTCCATTAAGGAAACTTGACTCATCAATTCCTTCATGACCCGCTTTAACACCAAACCAGTCACTCCAATCTCTCTTCCGCCATAAAAAACTAACTTTTAATCGCTCCTAAAAGGTGTTAGCTTTCTGGTTCTTTTGGGATGAGGTTATTGGCCCCGTGCCCTCCACCAGCTTGACTACAAGCTACATCTATACTAAGTAACTGGTAACTGGTACCTTATTCAACCCAGTCACAGAAATATACAAACGTGCTTATCCACAGTGTATCGAGACGTTCAGAAATAGTTCGTGGAAACCTCTTTGCTGCTGATGCAAGTTTCATAGCCATTGGAATATATATATATATATATATATATATATATATATATATATATATATATATATATATATATATATATATATATATATATATTGTATATATTGTGTGTGTGTGTGTGTGTGTATTCAATGCATATCGCCAAAGAAAAAGGGATTCTGGAAAAGTAAATGTCTGATTTTGGCCATTATTTATGTACCTGACTACCAAACTATTGTGGGTTGTGGCTGTGATGAGAGAAAGAGAGAGAGAGAGAGATGTGGGGTCACTTTTCTATTAAAATATATTCCAACCTATTGTAATTAAAAAAAGAGTACCTCGATGAGGTAATCCTCTCCCATCCATGCCTCCCCAAATTGTAATCTACTCATTTAAAATTTTATTCTAAAAATCTTTCCTTCTCTACCATTATTCTTAAATGCTTTTCTCAGTGTCCAAAACTGCGTGCATTTTGAATATTCCACACCGTCCTCCACAATTTGCTTTTTGAACGCTCCTCGCAGATTACAGCTACAGTTACTCTCAATTGTTGTTCACAAGGTCTTTAAAAGTAAAGAAATTCTGACGCTTGTGTTCAGCGTCCTTCCTAAAATACTGACTTTATCTCAAGTGCTTAATCCCAAAATGCTAAACGTTATACTCACAACCTGCCCGGAATGCTAAAGTTGACTTAAATGCCCCAGTCAAAATGCTAAGGCCGCGTTCTACCCCAAAATGCTACGCTCATCTCAAAATGCTCGAGCCAAAATTCTGGCATCATTCTCAACTGACTTCTTTAAAGGGTGACTTTTTCTCAAATTAACGCTTTAAGAAAATGCTACCGTCCGTCTCAAATGCTGTGGTCAAATGCCTATAACTGTCTTCAGTATTTCTCGGAATCTAGTGACGCATGGTTCATTAGCTTTGTCTCAAACATCTAGCTTAAAAAGTTAACGTTTCTCTCAAAAGTTTTTCCCAAAAAGCTGATGAGTCTCAAATGTTTCTCGCAAAATATTGACGTTCACCTCTAATTTCTTGCCAAAATTGTCTCAAAGGCCCTACCTCAAATGAAAATGTTTGTCTAAAATGTTCTATCCGCAATAATCTAACGGTGTCTCAAATATTCCTGTAAAACTGCTCAAGTGTATCTTAAATTAAAAATCAAATAGGAAACACTTGTTTCATTTCTGTCATTTTTGCTCCCAGGTCGGGATACTGATCACTGCATTGTTCTCTCTTGGTCAATACTGCAATTTTGGTAGTTTTTGTATTAGAGGGGAAATATAACACAAAGTCAGAATGAGAGAGATCAAGAGAAGACGGTGGAATGTAATTAAGTGAAAATGTTAAATTAATAACAACAATAAATCGGATAATGACCAGTATAATGATAACTTCACCAAAAACGAAGAGAAAAATATAAAAAATTAATCAAAAAATATATAAATGTAATTATATAAATCGCAGTAACGCTAATTTCACTATTTTAAATCAAGAGAAAATAAAATAGAAGACGAGAAACAAAGTTGCATCTAAATTCTCGCCGAATCTCCGAATTCCTTCATCTAACCGAGAGCGTCATTAGGGCAGCGTCCTTGGAGCAGGGAAACTATAACTGACTTCATCCAGGGCCGATCCGATGCTTTGTTCTTGCGATCAGGTTCATCACTCTGACATTTTCCAAAACTGCCACGCGTCCGGATGACGATATCTCCTATGCAGAGTAGCATCAAAAATATATCTATGTCCCTACTTATATTTATATCTATCTTTTACCCCTATTTATATTTTAATTTGACTTTTCATCTCGAAAGCTCGTAAGTAGGTTTCGTGTTCCCGCGAAGAGCAGCATAAAAAAGAAACTCGCCTACTGAATCATTTATACTTTTTCTATTTCAAATTGTAGCATATAAACACAATTATTAGATTTGCACATTTCACGCCATCTCCAAAGTCTAGAACATAGCTTCTAGTCTTGCTCGGAGTATCATCACCTATTTTTACGCATTTCCTTTTCATCACTAAACTCTCAAAATCCATTTCTTCCTCTGTTCCCACGCAGAGTAATATGCGTTCGTTCGTAATTAAGATATCCTTCGTCACCGCCTTCTTTCTGATGCAACCGAGAGGGTGTCGGATCTTAGTGTTTGATAGGAATGGAGATAAAAAGGATTAAAAAATCATAAAAGACGAAGTTCTTTAACCCAAAGAACGTGGACTTTCGCTCCTCTATCTGCGTGACCTCTTTATTATCAGTTAATGAAGAACTTTTACAGTTT